>NW_027675816.1:0-350000 GCF_046562875.1 Panthera onca | reverse complement strand
TCCATCTGACAAATTACACTAAATACAGATATCTCAAACTGGAGAGGATATTTACAATGCATATAATCGCCAAAGAATTGGCATTTTATATAATAACTTCTCTGTAGTAACTCCTGTATAATATGTACAAAAAAGGCAGACATCACAATTAAAAAAAAAATGGCAAAGGATATGAACAGGCACTTTTCAGAGAAAGAACCCAACTAAAGATAAGCAAATGAAAATATGCTCAGGAAAATGCATAATATGAGATACGTTTTATAAACAACCTGGCAGAATTTACAGAGACTAATCGCACCAAAAGTTGGTGAAGTTGTGAAGAAACAGGGCCTCATATACATTATTAGTTGTAGGATGAATTAGGAGAAGATACCAAGTGGGTAATATCTTGCATATGAATTTGGCAACATCATGAAGATGTGCAACCCCATGACCCATGAGTTTTCCTACAAAACAGCAACCCTAGAGAAACACTGTAGTGCTTGAGCACAAGATGACTTGTACTGGGATGTTGATTGCTGCACTGTTTGTAATGGGGGTAAAAATAGAAGCATCTTGATTCTTCCTTGGTAGCAAATGGGGTATCATATAAACATTAAAATGAATAATAATAGATTTACATGGGTCAATATAAATAATAGAAACACAATAACATCTAATATTTTATTAAATCTAGCTTTGCCAAATCTAACCTGTCATTTCCCTCTCTCTTATTTTTATTGACAGTAAAAATAAAATGTTAACGTTGCCTTCTTAAACCTTTTAATGCTTCTAGTCTGCTTGTTGAGTGCTTAATTGTTTCACTGACACAAGGTGGTTTTCTCCCCTGCTGCTCTGTGTCCCATTAAGCACTTGTTCATATGTTCAAGTCTCTGGCCTTTTAAGCCACATTGGTTCTAGAAGGCATGGGTCCTGGTGGATTGGTACAAGTCCAATAACTGATCTTGACTCCTCAGATAGTGCCAGAACCAATTCAGTTTTACCATTCATCCCTAATACTACAGTATTTTCTGCTTCAAAAATCTTTTTAATACCAAGTATACCAAGAAGACTCATCACCACCATTTATTATCTGGGTTGAAAGAATTCCTTTTTAAAAATTATTTTTGGGGCACCTGGTGGCTCCGTTGAGTGTCTGACTTTGACTCAGGTCATGATCTCATGGTTCATGAGTTTGAGTCCCACATCAGGCTCACTGCTGTCAGTGCACAGCCCACTTCAGATCATCTGCCCCCCCCCCCCCCGCCCCTCCCCTGTTCGTGCTCTGTGAAAAAATAAATACAACATTAAAAAAAAAATTATTTTTAAGGTATTTTACAAATAATTTACAAATGTAAGAATATAAGGGAGTGAAAGACTATTAAATATTTAATAAGAACTTAAATACAGCAAACCAAGTTTTTATTCCATATTTTCCTGGGTTTGAAGATACACATATGTGTGTGTGCGTGTGTGTGTGTGCGTGTGTGTGTGTGTGTGTGTGTGTATCCATCTATCCAAATGGGCAGGAGCCCCTGAGTGTGACTAACTGTTCATCAGTTGTCATGCATGAACTTCTACAGACTGATTCTGTTTTAAATACACCTCTAACAGAGTCTAGCTTATCATAACTTCTGGTTTTTCTTATACTCGCATTGGCAAGACACAGTACTTAAGAAATTTTTAAAAAAGTCTTCATTTTGTTGAAGAGAGGATGGCCACCAGGTGCTCCATAGTTGCAAAACATTTTCATTTTGAAACTTGTATACACCTTTTAGATTGGTCAATCAGATTTTTAATGTCTGTATCACCTGTTTCTTCTCATTATCTCTCTATAATACCTGTCTTCAGCATCTGTCTATTTGAAACCATATCAAGGAAATTGTGATGCACAGATGAAATAAAAGATGAAAGAATACTGTCATGTGTCCTTTTAGAAAAATGAGATGGTCTAGTTTTTTGTCACAAAATATTGCACTGTGAAGATTTTTGTTTAATAAGTAACTAGATGAAAATGCCATTTTTTTTGGTCCTTAGAAATATTCACTCATTCTTGAGTTTGAGAAAACTTATGCAGGATAACATCTGAGGGAACAGACTCTGAGATTTTACTTATAATGATGATTTTCACCATCTTCATTAGGTGCCGCTAATCACTCTGCGTTAATCTTTGGACTCACTTAATAAATATGAAATAGCTTCCTCTGTCCGTTTTCTTTTCTTTGCCGTTACGGCCAGAGAATTAAAAAAAAAAAATCTGAATTCTCCACTGTGTTCAGTTAAAGCTAAAACCAGGCAACAAAGATGGAGGATGTTGTCTCCAGATTTCTTTTCTACCTTCTTGAAAGATGTGGTATACTTTGGGCAACACGGTAAGAAAGCTGAAGGGTGATGTCATGGGGTATTGATTTCCACCGTTGCATTATCCCTCTGAGCACTTCCATCATTCTTTCATTTTCTTATTATTTTAATCTTTTTTAAGATAGTTAGGAATAATTGATGAGTAAAGATGACATAATTTCTAGAATGTTGAACTAGCATAATATATCTTAGATTTATAAAAAGATCCAGTGGATTCATGGTAATTGCAAGATAGAATGAATTTTATTCTATGTATTCTGTTTTTAAAAATGTATTTTCCATTTTGTTCTGTGAAAGACTTCTAATAAAAAGCCATGAAATACCAATATTTATAAACATTTGAAACTTTTCAACAAAAAACTTGAAAACAGAAATTTTATCTAAAGCACCCTGATGGTGTACTGAATGTTAAACACTAGGTGCAGGTGAGTCAAAATGTCCTGTAAAGAAGCATTTTGTAAAATCTGTTGTGATAGTTTTCACATGGCTATAGGTATCTTTGGTGCTGTTTTAAAACTTGCAGACAGTTTAAATATGACACTGTTAATGATAAAACTGAATTGACAAAGAATTTCTAGGTAGATATTAATCTAGCCAGCTTTTTCAGTTACACCTTTTCTCAATTCTTATATCCAGAAAGGGCTTGGTATACTCAGCTAATGACCCCATGAAGGGTAGGTGTGTGTTACATAATAAGGAAAGGCATCACCTCTGTGATTCTGGACAGTCCAGGCTGACGGAGATGAACACTTACATATAGGTCAAACTAGTTAAATATAGAACAGCCGTTATCAAAGGCAGTTGCCAGGGGCGCGACGGCATCAGCTTTGTTTCTATGGCGGAAGACTTTGCAGATGGTAAGAACAGAGCTAGAGGCCAGTGAACTAAAAAGGATTTAAACTCTTTGGTAAAGGGCTTATTGATGAGTCAGCTGTAATCTGTGAACATTAATCTTGACATCTTCCTTACCTGACTCCTAATTTATTGCAAGAAGAACTTACCTTTATTTAAGTAACACACCTGTAAAAATTGATGTGGTTGTACTGACTAGGTTGGGGAAGGCACTTGATGACAGGTCACAAGATTAGTAAGGTTGTGAAAAGGTCAGAATTAATACTGAATTATGTGTAAGACAGATTGCTCCTATGATCCTACAGTGTTCCTATTGTCTCTGGCTTCCCATCCACACAGATGACTTTTGAAGTTGGACTGAGAAGGAAGTCATGATTCCAGTGGCAACATAAGGCACACTGATAGCAAAATTCATACTTTTTTTTTTAGCAGCTTTTTGTTTCATGCTAAATTGGCAGGCAACCTTGAATAAAAATGTCTTACGAAATAATGTAGAATCTCAGTTTTTTAGTGGCAAACAGCAGCGACCTTGTTTTGCACCAAATATGGCAAGAATACCCCATCATACAGAAGTGTTTGGTAAAGCTGAGGGTATAGTTCCAATTAGAAAGATAATCATTTTTGGTGTTAAATTTTTTTTTAGGCGACAGGCTATCACTTATCATCAGACATCTGTTCGGTAAATATGACTATATTGAGAAAATAAGTTAAATTTTTTTTCAGATTTGAATTTAGTTTTTAATGGTAGAAAGAGAACAATCTTAAGTAGCGTTTAGGAAAAAAAAAAACTAGTTAAATTTTGGAAACCTTGATGAACATAAGACTATCATCTTGCATAGAATTGCATTAAAGAGTGAACAATATTCCAAATATGAATAGTGAAGTATAAGTATTATAAGATACTTTATCTATTTTTAAAAATTTATTATTATGAAGTAAAATTGACTTTTCTAGTATTCAGTTTTATGAGTTTTAACACATGTATAGTTTCATGTAACCATCACCAAAGTCTAGATATGGAACATTTATCATCACCCCCCCCCCCCCACCCCTACTCAAATTCCCTCATGCTGTCTCCTTATGTCACTCTCCCTTTGCTAATAACTCCTGGATACTAATAATCTGTTCTCCATCCCTAGAAGTTTTGTCTTTTCAAGAATGTCATATAAATGGGATCGTAGTATGTAACCTTTGAGACTGGCTTCTTTCACTTGGCATATTGCCTTTGAGATACATCCAAGTTGTTGCATGTATCAGACATCTCCTTTTATTGTTGAGTAAAATTCCATTGTATGGATGTACTATAGTTTGTTTATCCATTCACCCACTTAAGGGCATTTGGGTTTCCAGTCTGGAGCAATTATGAGGAGAGCTGCTATATACCAAGGAGTGGAATTTCTGGATCATAGAGTATTTTATCTATTTGTGATTTTAAAAAATACTTTACATATTCAGGTTTGTTTTAGACCTAGTCTAATTTCAGCTTTGGAGCTGTTTTTCTTTTCCTACTTCTGATGTAACATTTCACCTTTCATCTTTGTGATGTTTTCCTGATTCTCTTTTTCTTCAGGTTGCCTTTACTGTAGACATCATATGGTATTGCAGCCCAGAACCTTCTTGCTTTTATATGTCTCCGGTTTAATTATGTGATTCATCTTCTTACAGAATCTAGTTTGCCACTAGATTCTTCTTTACTGCTTGTAGATGACTTTCAGATCTATCTTTCTCTCTTTTGTCTAGTTGCATGTATCTTTTTTTTCCTAGAGGTCATTTCTTTATATATATATATTTATATAAATATATATATATTTATATATAATTGTTTGTTTGTTTGTTTATTTATTTATTTATTTATTTATTTATTTATTTATTTATTTATTTTGAGGGGGAGAGGGGCAGAAAGAGAGGGAAAGAATCCCAAGCACACTCTGCACTGTCAGTGCAAAGTCCTACACTGAGCTCGAACCCACAAACCATGAGATCATGACCTGAGCTGAAGTCAAGAATTGGATGCTCAACCAACTGAGCCATCCAGATGCCCCTGGAGGACATTTCTAATTAGATGTTCTGTTGACACTTTAATATTATTATAGTAGAAACTTTAAAAAAAATTTCTTTTGCGTCTTTTCATTCTGCATCTTTCTTATCCTAACTACAAGGTATTTCTTATCTTTGTTGTCACTTCCCCCTTCCACATGCAGGCACTAATCAAATCTAGGACTTTGTTTTTTTATTTTATTTTATTTTTATTTTTCTGATTTTTTTTAGAGATAGAAGGCTCACATGATCGAGGGGCAGAGAGAGAGAGAGAATCCCATGAGGGACAGAGAGAAAGAGAGGGAAGAGTAGAACTTTGCTTTTTTAGTCATCACCACTTCTATTACCATAATAAACTTACAGATTCTGTTTACCTTATTTATGTACCATTGTTTCTCGCTGACCTAACTGCAGTCTTATTATTATGAAGTAAAATTGACCTTTATCTTCTGCAGTTTCTTTGTCTGCATATGGTATAGTTGTATTTATAGCTATGTGAAAGGGCTGAAGATACTATCTGGACTGAAAAAAGGGTTACAAACTACTTACATAGCACCAAATTAATAATAGGAGTTATTTCCAGCTAGTTGAATTTTGGATGATTGTGATTTCTTTACATTTTTTAGTATTTTTCCACATTTTCTATAATCATGTATTTTGCAAATAGAAACAAAAATAACAGTTTTAAATACTTTTCTTTTTTAATTTTTAATTTTTTAAAATTTACATCCAAATTAGTTAGCATATAGTGCAACAATGATATCAGGAGTAGATTCCTTAGTGCCCCTTACCCATTTAGCCCATCCCCCCTCCCACTACCCCTCCAGCAACCCTCAGTTCTCCATATTCATGAGTCTCTTCTGTTTTGTCCCTCTCCCTGTTTTTAGATTATTTTTGTGTCCCTTCCCTTATGTTCATCTGTTTTGTCTCTTAAAGTCCTCACATGAGTGAAGTCATATGATATTTATCTTTCTCTGACTAATTTCACTTAGCATAATACCCTCCAGTTCCATCCACGTAGTTGCAAATGGCAAGATTTCATTCTTTTTGATTGCTGAGTAATACTCCATTGTATATATATACCACCTCTTCTTTATCCATTCTTCCATCGATGGACATTTGGGCTTTTTCCATACTTTGGCTGTTGTTGATAGTGCTGCTATAAACATGGGGCTGCATGTGTCCCTTCAAAACAGCACACCTATATCCCGTGGATAAATGCCTAGTAGTGCAATTGCTGGGTCTAGGGTAGTTCTATTTTTAGTTTTTTGAGGAACCTCCATACTGTTTTCCAGAGTGGCTGCCCCAGCTTGCATTCCCATTTTTAAAAATTTTTTAATGTTTGTTTATTTTTGAGAGAGAGACAGAGACAGAGCGTGAGCAGGGGAGGGGCAGAGAGAGAGGGAGGCACGGAATCCGAAGCAGGCTCCGACTCCAATCATGACTGAGCCAAAGTCGGATGCTCAACCCACTGAGCCACCCAGGTGCCCTAAATAGTTTTCAAAGAATAGTTAATATTCAGGAAAATACAAGATTCAGTGAGCTCCCAATTTTTTAACTAAAATAAATTTAAAATATAAAAATAAATCTAGAGAATGTTAACAGCATTTATCTTTAGGTATTATATAGTATATATCATAGGTATGATAGGACATAGTTTATTTTTAACTTATTTCTATTTGTTTTACAACTTCTGCTCAGTTAGTATCTAATGCTTTTATAATGAAGTAAATATTAAAAATATTATATCCTTTTTAGAGGGTTAATGAATACCAACCATATCTAATCCTGAATCACATGTACCCATCATTTATATTAACCATATGTAAGTCAAGTTTTCACATATTCTGTTAATCTCTGATGGGTTATTTTTGTTGTTGTTTTTGTTGTTTAAAAAAAAAAGAAAAGAAAATGTATAGAGTATACTTCCTTCTTTGGTTCCTAATGGGAGACTTAAATACTTGACTATAAATTGTTAGAAGGTCCATGTTAACTTAACCTAGTGAATTATTAGCATTTGGAAGTATTTGCATCTATTAAAGGTTCACAGTACATAAAATTATTTTCTTGTAATAATGACTCTATATTCAATAAACTCAAACAGAAATCACTATGCAGAAGAAACAGCACCCCCTTGACTAGTCCTTCTATAAACTGTGTCTCTGTTCTCACTTTACTGTTAGGAAGAAGTAATCTGTTTTCATGTGATGTAACAGAATGTGAATCGTGCTCACTTCCTTCCCTCATCTGCCCCCTTTCCAGGTGGCCTCCGAGTGGAGTTACTGTTCACAGCCGTATAGTGTGACAAACAAACATTAAACCTGCTGCAGCTGGGATAGTTCTCTCACCAAAACTCAGGGAAAATGGGAGGGAGTTGCCCTTCACTGACTTAAGACATGGATCTGATAATTATGAATTCTTCTTTCAAATAGTGAGAGAAGAAATGTGTGTCATTGAACAGGTTGTTATTTGGTGGGCTGTTCACATTCATCAGTAAATAATGTGTAGTTTTGTTTTATGGCTATTAAATATGAGGTTCTGGAATGCCTTTGAGAGCACAGCAGCCATGATTGATTATACTTCCTGTATTTATTAGTCAAAATGCAGCAAAATCAATCTGTGGAAGCTTTGTTTTGCTTTTTTTAAATTAGTTTGTTTAATAATATATTCAAGTTATGACCTTTAATATAATTTCTTCCCTTTCTAGCTTGGTGCTAACAGTGGTTTGCACATAATCATCTTTGATGAAATTGACGCCATCTGCAAGCAGAGAGGGAGCATGGCTGGTAGCACAGGAGTTCATGACACTGTCGTCAACCAGTTGCTGTCCAAAATTGATGGGGTAGAGCAGCTGAACAACATCTTAGTCATTGGTATGTTTGCTTTAAAAAAACAAAAGTTCTATGATTTCAAAAACATGAGATAAATAGGTTCTGAATTAAGATCTGAGCAGGTTGTAATTACACTGTACTGCCCATGTTTCCAAATTAGAATCAAGTGATATTGAAGAATTTGACTGTTTTAATGTCTGGCCTTAATAGGACAAATAAAAGATGGGTTTTAGTGACTCATGGGTGTATGCTTACAGCTCAAAGATGAAAAAGACAGCAGAGTGTAATGCAGTGGTTTTCAAATTGCATCCTGTAGGCCTCCAGGGGCCCCAGAGGTGCCTCAGGGTCTGTGAGTGAGCTTCAGATCATGTATCCCAGTGGTAACTTCTTTTAATTGCTTCATGTACTCAGATTCTTCTCCTCCTCCTCCTCCTCCTCCTCCTCCTCCTCCTCCTCCTCCTTCTTCCTTCTTCCTTCTTCCTTCTTCTTTCTTGCTTCTTCTTCTTTTTTTGAAATGTTTTTATTTATTTTTGAGAGAGGGAGACAGGCCGAGCATGAGCTGGGGAGGGGTAGAGACAGAGGGAGGCACAGAATCCGAAGCAGGCTCCAGGCCCCGAGCTGTCAGCACAGAGCCCAAACGTGGGGCTCGAACTCACGAACCGCGAGATCACGACCTGAGCTGAAGTCAGACGCTTAGCCACCTGAGCCACCCAGATGCCCCTGTACTGAGATTCTTCTTAAGATGACTTTAGAAACAAAACAAAACAAAACAAAACAAAACAAAACAAAACAAAACTTCTGCTGCTTAGGAAGGTTGAAAACCATTGGCCTACGGAAAAGGAGAGGGACGTTGAGGTTGGACAGATTACATTCACATACATTGCCCCTCTCTCACTTTGATAGGCTACTTATCCTCTCTGAACCTTACATTCTCTTTTTAAATATTTGAAGTTTTCATTACATTTATATTTCATTGGCAGTGTAGTGAAATACTAAAGCAGAGTCTTCAGGTTATTTTCATTAGAACAGATCAAGAACAAATCATATTTTTATTTGAGAATAATTGACTTTCTATTTGATGTTTATAAAATGTCTTAGCTTGTTTGAGAAATCATTATTCTCAATTACTGAAGGGACATTTTATCTTATTTTTCAACTTTGTTGTTTTGTTTTAAAATTTGTGCTCAGGAATGACCAACAGACCAGATCTGATAGATGAGGCTCTCCTTCGACCTGGAAGACTGGAAGTTAAAATGGAGATAGGTAAGCAGGTCTGTCACCGATTGGGAGAAGGGTGTATGTTTAGAGTTCATTAGTAAGAGCAAAGTCATGTAACTTAACACTAGATAGAAAAGTTGTATGTCGTGAGGAGCACAGGTTTACCTGCTTAAGTACCTATCAGAAAAGCATTAGGATTATAATAATTTCTATTTTATTTTCAATTTTATCAGGCTTACCAGATGAGAAGGGTCGACTACAGATCCTTCACATCCACACAGCAAGGATGAGAGGGCATCAGTTACTCTCTGCTGATGTAGACATTAAAGAACTGGCTGTAGAGACCAAGAATTTCAGCGGTGCTGAACTGGAGGGTCTGGTGCGGGCGGCACAGTCCACTGCTATGAACCGACACATAAAGGTCAGTAAAATCAGGGTGCTTGGGGGGCTCAGTCAGTGGGGCACCCGACTCTTGATTTTGACTCAGGTCATGATCTCACGGGCTCATGGGATCAAGCCCTGCGTCGGGCTCTGCGCTGGCAGCATGGAGCCTGCTTGGGATTCTGACTCTCCTTCTCTCTCTGCCCCTCTCCCACTCACATGCACTCTCTCTTTCTCCAAATAAATAAACATTAAAAAAAAAAAAAAAAAGGTCAGTAAGATCACTAACAAATTAGGAGCCTGCAGCTCTATAAATACTGTGTCAATATTCTTTCCTTTCACATGTGCCAAGGGCTATGGTAATGCTGACTTTTGATAGAGAAGAGACATGGTAAAAATAGGAATAGTCGGTTGCCAGATCTTCAGAGTAGCAGGAAGAAATGTAATGGCGGCATCTGCCCCATGGTAACCACTGACACATTTGCCTTCGATTGACGCCATCTGATAATGACATGTGAAGATGAAGATTTCGAAGGATTTTATTTTTAATGTTTGTGCTATGTCGTAACGTGTCATAGGAAATTGTGTTCTCTACAATGCTAGAATTATGGGGGCTGCTTCATTCAGCACATACACCGAATACCTGCTATTTTCTGACTATTAAGCTGGTGACACATCATCATATGTTTGGCCATGTCTCTCATGGAGCCACGAGCTCCATGACCTCGCCTCTCAAGGAATTTAGAGTCAAGCAGATGGACCTGTTTGCAAATTAGTATAATAATGTTATTGATATTATGATAGAAATACATACGAGGATACTTTTATGTTGATAAAATGCTTTTGAATCTTTATCATTCCTTCTCCTCTTTAGATGGATGGATGACTCCCAGATTGCCGTCTCATCTCTTGAAAGTTTCTTTCTCCCACTTTCAGATTTATACTAAATATCTCTACCTGGGTGTTTTATCAGGTCTCAAATTTAATATTCCAAAACCAAATTCACTGTCTTTTTTTTTTTTTTAAGCTACTTTCCTTCTTGTTCATATTTTCCTGTTTATCCCAAGTTCCCAGGCTTTAAACTTCAGGATTCTCTTTAATTCCTGTCACTCCAGCGTGTCCTACATCAAGTCGTTTGGCAAATGTCGCTTCTGTCTTGGCAGGTGTCTTTCAGTTTCTACCCACCTTCTGTTGGATTAGTCTTCCTGTTTCATACTGTTGTGCCCTACAGAAGCTTTCAGCACAAAGTACAGACTTCTTAGCCAGATCTTTAAAGTCCTCTAGATCTGACCCCGAACTAACCTTTCCAAATGTGTTCCCAGTTCTTCTCCATACTTCAGCCAAACTGAAATACTACTCACTGGTCATCAGACATTAATTTATTTTTTCACTTTTTTGCTTTTGCAGAAGTCTTTACGGTCTGCGTTTACTTACCTTTTTAATACCTAGTTCACATGCCACCACTTTCTTCAAACCTTTTCTGATTGTTCTCCTTCAAGAAGTATGTACTGTCTTCCTTCTTGAGGTAGTAATGTATCGCTTTGTGGTACCTTCAGTTGACTTTGGTTCACCGTAGATTAATTCGGCACCTACCCTCTGCCAGACGCTGTGCTAGCAGTTAATGCTACACCTGAAAGAAGTAAACCAACCGCCTGCCCCTGAGCAGCTCACAGTTTAATCTCCCCATTCAGGAACAGAAAGTACAGGAGAGTTAAGGAAGTGAAAGCGTGTCAGAGCTGGTCAACTTGTGGGGTGAGAGGATGCTTCACAGAGGAATTTCTGGGCGGATGTGTTTCTTGGTGGTATAGGACATTTTAGGTAGAGGGCAAAGGAACAGAGACACAAAATAGCATGGTGTCTTAGGGTAATTCAGTATCGCTTCAGCATAAAAGGTAGCGGAGGGGAGGTAGAGAGAGACGTTGTGAGGAACAAGTCAGGAGACTAAAGCAGGGAGTGGAGCACAAAGAGCCTTTTATACTGTGCTAAGAAGTATGGACTTTTTTCCTGTGAGTAGTGCTAAGCCATTGAAGAGTTTTAAGAATAGCAGTGACATAGTGCTAAAACAGAAGCTCACTCTGACAGCTGTGTCGAGTGGAGTATTGAGGAGAGTGGAGTTGGCAACATCCTATCACTCGTTCTAACCTGAGGATTAGCAAACTATGGCCCGTGGGCCATATCCAGTTAACCACCCATTTTTATATATAATGTCTTCTGGGAACACACCCATTTATTTATGTGTTATGTATGGCTGCCTTCATGCTACAATGGTAGAGTTGAGTATTTGCAATAAGGACTGCATTGCCCACAAAGCCTAAAATAGTTACTGTCTCATTTTCTACGGAAAAAGTTTGTCAACCCCTGTTCTAGACTTTAAGTCCATATCTTATTCATGTCTGAATCTCCCCCAGTGCCCTAAATAGGTCTAAATACTGAGAACAGAGCAGGTGTTTGGTAAATATTTCTAGTAAACTCACGTATGTATTCTGAATTAAGCTCTACCTATAAGTCGTAATTTCCCTACATAATAGAAGTGACTTTGTTCTAGCTCAGGGATGCCAAAGGTCAGGATAGTGTAGAAATATAGTACTGGGTCCTTCATAGAATGGATCCATCCATCCATCCATCCATCATTCCTTCATCCTTCCTCCTTGCTTTAAGAAATGTCTTAGAAGGGATGGGGACTTCAAGAAAAATTGTGTGAATGCTATGAAAATTGTTCCCCACCATACTGATCTCTCAGAACACATCAGTGCATCTTGGTTTAATCCACAGTGGCTCGTGTATTATCAGAGTTTTCGTATATGCACTGGCCACCAGATTATTTTCTTAGTCACTTGTAATTTTTACCACAATAGTCCTAATCCAAAATGTCATTCTAAGCCATTGTCTCACAAAGAAACACACATTCTTCAAGCATGTGTTGGGTTTATCTACACACGAGGCAATGAGGAATGTTGGAAAGATCACAGATTTTGTAGTCAGTAGGTGTGGCTCTGCATTATAATTCTTATACTTTATTTCTGTCAAGGGGAAATAACTACTTACCTCATCAGGTAAGTACCTCATCAGTGAAAATTAAATCAGATACTGTATATGGAAATGCCTTACAGACTAGATAAATGTTAATTATTTCCAATTTCGTTATTATTGGCTGGTTTGAGAGCATACCATAAATATCCTTTCCAGTGTCTGAGTTTCTGAGTTTGTTGACTGTTTGCAGTTACAGTTTTTTTCACTGTAAGTGTTAGTTACCACTGTACAGAGTATGTTATCCTTCAGATTTGCAAGTAAGAAGTAGTGCAAATAGTTGATTTTCTTTCCTTCACTTTTCCCATGTTTTTGCTTTCAAACTTAAGGTAATGCATATTGACTTGTGATCAGTATCTTTTGTATCAAACAGCTTTTAATTTTTTACAGTGTTTATGAAATATCTAATACAAGGGACTTCAGGGAAGGGACTTATAGGCCACTAACCCTTAGTCCCCAGAAAGAAATAACGTGAACATCTATTATTGCCTTTTCTGCATTTAAAAAAATCTGTCATCAAAACACTGTTTTCACAACAAGACTCCTCAGCTGAACGAAAGGCGTCCAGTTGTAGTATTTCCATTGCTGTAGATGTTTATAGCTTTGCTAGTAATGATTGAGGAATAAGTGTTTAATTTGAAGCTTTTGATCTAAAGTTGAGACAGAACTTTAAAACATCCATAGCATTCAACTGTTCGTTCTAATGTCCTGTTTCTGCATTATAAAAAGCCAGTATTGGTTTTATTTTGTTTCCTTTTCAAAAGATTTAGGCTTAAATAAACTCAGGTGGACTCAACTAAATGAGTCTTCCCTGTTAGACTGTTTTCTTCAAGTTTTCTGAATCAAGTGGAAAATCCAGTCATAAACACCTGATGTGCATGTCATTTGTACTTGAACCCATGTTTGTGGTCAACTGAAATTCGTATGACATTTGGTTGTTTTTCTCTTGAAAGGAATTTCTGCTTCAGGTAGAAAAGACTCATAACCCAAATTTCTTCTGCTCTAATCGGTTGTAAGGAAGTAAATTGAGGACATGCACGCACACAAAACACACAGACACTTTCCACCTGAATCAAAGCTCTGATTTATGCTTACACAATTTCAATAACATTATTTCTTATTTTCTGTAGAATTTTGATTGATTAAGGTCATTCTGCCCTTAATTTGAGAGGAATGATAAGAACTTTGAAAGGTCAGATTTAAAAGGTTATGAAATTTAAGGGTGACCACTTGATAATTTGCTTGTGTTGAAATACAAGCTTATTAGTTTCTGCAGGTATAAGTTGAAAGATGTTGCCTCTTCTATATTGATTAGCTGTTATAAATAAAATGTAGAAAAAAATCACAGTAATTCAGACAAATGAGAAAAGGTTTTCTGAATGAGGAAACATTCAGAATTGTAGAATATTTTACTTTATTTTATTTTATTTTTTTAATTTACATCCCAGTTAGTTAGCTTATAGTGCACCAATGATTTCAGGAGCAGATTCCTTAATGCCCCTTAACCCATTTAGCCCATCCCCCCTCCCACAACCCCCTCCAGTAACCCTCAGTTTGTTCTCCATATTTAAGAGTCTCTTATGTTTTGTCCCCCTCCCTGTTTTTATATTATTTTTGCTTCCCTTCCCTTATGTTCATCTCAGAATTGTAGAATATTTTAAAATTAGATTTTACCAATTTTGACAAAACAGTAAAAGTTAGCTAAGAGAAGTCCTTAGGAAACTTATTTTAATGAAGAGGTAGGAATAATTTAGAATATTGATTGTTTACAATTAGGTAACTTCTAAAATTCCTGTAGCGCCTAACAAAAATTTGTTCTAAAATAACTCCCCTAGCCATCTAATTTACTTTTTTTTTTTTTTTTTTTTTTTTTTTTAAAGAGTAGTTGTATTTTTCAACGTTTATTTATTTTTGGGACAGAGAGAGACAGAGCATGAACGGGGGAAGGGGCAGAGAGAGAAGGAGAGGGAGACACAGAATCGGAAACAGGCTCCAGGCTCTGAGCCATCAGCCCAGAGCCTGACGCGGGGCTCGAACTCACGGACCGTGAGATCGTGACCTGGCTGAAGTCGGACGCTTAACCGACTGCGCCACCCAGGCGCCCCTAATTTACTTTTAATTCATTGAGTGAGCCCTTTCTTAATGGCAAAAAGACAAGTTTCACACAGTTTCAGTCCTGAAATCTGTCATACTTTTTGGCAAATGTGGAAAGGTAAGATTTTCCCTTCATATTGTTATATATTTCTATCATTTGAATTTAGTTTCACTAGCAGAGGAAATCAGCACATAAAACATCATAATAAAAGTTCAGGGCTATATCGAGCGGGGACATTTGGAACGAGGCTGGTGGCTTCACTGGGGTTTTAATGTGATTCTGTCAGAGCTCCTTCACTTCCACCTGAGAGTTTACACCTTGTCAAATCCTTTAAGATGTGTCAAAAAGTTTTAATCAGAGTTTAAAACCTTTATGTAAGATTACCTGGGAAGGAAACCTTATATCCCTTAGTTAAATTATCCTACCCTTAATGTAAGAAAACGTACAGGCTTGTGTAGGATAAAATGAGATAATGGGTATTATGAAATGAGAAAATATATGCAAACATACTTTATAACCTATAAAGCACTATAGAGATGTCTATATTGTGAACTGAGCATTATAATTTTTTTCATAGAGGTGCTGTTTCCTGTAACACCATTTCCTTTCTTTAACTTAGAAATGTGAAGTAACTTAGAAATGGCACC
The DNA here is from genome assembly GCF_046562875.1 of Panthera onca. Lineage (NCBI taxonomy): Eukaryota > Metazoa > Chordata > Mammalia > Carnivora > Felidae > Panthera > Panthera onca. The sequence goes on along the minus strand of NW_027675816.1, from coordinate 334,572 downwards.
TGGGTGGCTCAGTTGATTAAGCATCTTACTTCAGCTCAGGCCATGATCTCACGGTTCATAGGTTCAAGCCCTGCATCAAGCTCCTTGCTGACAGTGTGGAGCCTGCTTGGGATTCTCTCTCTCTCTCCCTCTCTCTACCCCTCCCCTACTCATGCTTTCTTTCTCTCTCCCTCTCTCTACCCCTCCCCTATTCATGCTTTCTCTCCCTCTCTCTCAAAATACATACATACATACATACGTACATACATACATACATACATAAATGTATGAATAAATATTTTGTAGGAGATTCCAGATGCCAGATTATATAGGGAAAAGTGAGAAAGGCTGTCTCCAATACCCCTTGTCTTTCCCTCTCCAGAGGTAGCCAACATTTGGGATGTATCTTTATAATCTTTTCTCTACATTTACAGTCATACAGATGTGTGCTTTTTAAAAAAGATTTTAATGGAATTATTCTGCAGTTTATATTTTTCACTTGGCAATATATATTGGGTAACTTTCCATCAGTATGCACAAGTCTTCATTATTTTGGACAAATGCACAGTATTCTACAATATTACAACAATCTAAAATGTAAGATCCATGAGGGCAGGAGCCCTGTTTTGAATTGTTATGTCTCTAGTGTCCAGAACAGTGCATAATAACTATTGTGAAAATGCTTGCCTATGCCTCCCTAAGTATATGTGAGAATCATTCTTTAGGGGAGACAGCTGGATATGTGTTCTCTTCTTGTTTCTAGTGTTGCTAGTGAGAGATATGCCAGTTTTACTCTGGTTTCTTTGCAGGTAACCTGTTTTTGTCACCAAAAAGTTGTCTAGGACTTCTCTTCACCTTTGGTGTTCTGATAGTTTATAGCAGTGTGTCTAGACAGATGTGGGTTTTTTTCATTTATCTAATGAGCACTCATTGAATCTTTTAAACTGCAAAGACACTGCTTCGGTTGCAGAGAACATTTTTTCTTCTGTCTCTTATTGTTCGTTTCTCTATCATCCTTTCTCTTCTCTCCTTCTGAGACTCCTCTCTGTTAAATTTTTGGATATGTCTTCTATGCTTTTTAACCTTTCTCTTTCACTTTCTGTCATTTCATGGGATTTGGGGCAGGAAGGGAGATAAATAAATGTATTCTGTTTTGCTGTCTTGATCCGGTTTCTGACATAGTTCCTTTTATCCCCTTAGTCTGACTTTTTACAAGATGTTTGTCATTTCATTTGTCTCAACAATCTGTTCCTAAAGGAACACGACTCGTGTTTTATAATAATCAATGGAAGGTTAATATTGCTTAATTTACTTTTGTTTTATAGTCAGATGTTTTTGAAGATACCTTTTTTAAAAAACACAGTGCCATTTACAAATTAGACTCACTTGCCTCGTGCTCTTGGGAGTGAGCCCAGTCGCGTTAAAAAATGTGCTAGTGTCTCAATCACTCATCAGGTCCAGGCAGCTCCAAGTGCTGATAAAGGCCTTGATGCTTCTCCAGATGTCTGTTCTAAGTGCTAGCTCCAGGTGCAGTAAGCAGAATATTTGGAGCTGGCACAAAGTATGAGCACAAAGCAAAATTGTAGGACCTTGGTCTTCTAGAATAATGGTTCACAAACCTAGCTGAGCATTAGAATCACCCGTGGCACTTTTTAAAACTATAAATGCGTGGACCCTCTGTTGAACCTGTCAGATCAAAATCCTGAAGGGAGTGGGGCTGGGCTTCTGTGTATCTTTAAAGGCTCTAGAGGTTATTCCGTATGTAGCCAAGGATGAGAACCGCTGTTCTTAGAGACCCTTTGCATGTATTTTCTCCTCCTTGTGCCTTATTTTGAAGGAAAAAAAACCCAAAACTCTCCAGTGTTCTTTGGTCCAAATGTGTCCTAATGTACGTAACCGGTACCCTCTGGTAGACACTTAATTTGCTTCTAATCTTCTGCTATTACAAATTACTCTAACAGATATCCTGATACATGTAACTTTGCATACATATGTGGATATACTCCTGGGATAAATCCCTAGAAGGGGAATTGTTCAGGCAAAAGTTATGTATGTTTGTGAATTTGAGAGAGATGTCTTTTGTCTGTGAAAATATGCTTTTTAAAAAAGTCCCCAGGTATTACATTCTTAGACCAAAAATAGTCTTAAATCTTGGAAGGCCTTACATTTTTGTTTTCATTCCTGATTAGGCCAGCACTAAAGTAGAGGTGGACATGGAGAAAGCAGAGAGCCTACAGGTGACAAGAGGAGACTTTCTTGCTTCTTTGGAGAATGATATCAAACCAGTGAGTATGGATATTGAGTGATGGATAAACTAAAAACAAACAAACCCACAATCGCCATTTTACCCAATATTCTGTGAGGTTATATGGTATGTACTTTTAAAAATCAGGAAATCTCAGGATTGGAAGTGTCCAGTAGGAGAAATATTTGCACATTAATGCTGATGACTGGGTAATTAGTACTTAAATTGAAATTATTCCTCATGATAGGGAGATCACCATCTCATAACACTTGGTACTCTCGGACTTCATTTTTGCCATTCAGTCGAATGTAAAATGAGCTCTCATTTTGGCCTTGATTTGCAGTTCACTGATCACCTATGAATTTAAGTATCTCTGCGTATGTTTATTGGCTATATCAGTGTCTTCTGTGAAATGCTATTCATGTCTTTTGCCTGTTTTTCTGTTGTATTATTTATTCTTTATTTGGTCTGTTCAAGTTCTTTATATATTCTTAATAGTTATGTGTTGCAAGTATCTCCTTTGAAGACTAAAATCAATTTGTTTTAGCCCTTTTTTATGACTGTTGTGACTTTTAAATATAAAATAATTACTTTAACTTACTGAGCATTGGAAATGATTTCATCTTTTGCTGTTATCATTCGTAATAGTTACCAAAAATATTAGAGCCCAGCCTAACTGATCTATTCCAAGATTTTTTTAATGACAAATAATTTGGCTACCAGGAAGGAGAAGCTGAGATAACTTGCTTAGTTAAGTAATTAATAACTTCCTTTTATTTGTTCCAAGGGTCCAGGGGATAAAACAGAAAATATAATGACAGAATGAGTAAGGAAGACTCATATATATGGTTAGCCTGGAGGGTCACTCTTTCCAGGTTCAGGTATCTTAAAGCTGCTGCTATGAAGCTTACAGCATATACTTGGAATAATTAAAGACAAAAAGCCAGCCAATCTGTATATTTCCTTCAATAGCCATTCAACAAGTGCTTACTAGACTCCTCCTTTATAACTTCTTACAGGGCCATCAAGTTTCTCATATCCAAAACAGGGAATGATAACTTTCTTCTGTGCACAGGAATCAAAGGACTAGTGCATTCAAGGACAAAAGTGTGGTCTGCAAAATGATTTGGTGGCAAAGTAACAGAGTAATGAGACCACTGTATGTTGTTGAGACAGTATTACAGAGGATGACTTTCTGTGAGGTGCAAGTTCTAAAGAGCTGTTAAAATCATTCCATATGTTGGATAATGAAAAATTGACTTTTTGAGGGATGTGGTAAATTTTTAAAATTTGAAGTTCTCAAGATATGTGACCTTTAGATTACGTTGAGTTATGTTTTCCTACTCATTTCTTCACTTGTTAACCTTTTAAAAACACAATTCCATTAAGTCGCGAAGTACTAAAGTTACTGATTACCCTTGGCAGCTGGTTTGGTGGGAGTTACAATTTAAAACTAGAAGTTGCAAATGAAGAGGGGTGTGATTTAAGCTCTAATATGTAGCAAGCACACATAAAATTATTATATATAGTGATTGCTTTTATTTCCTTTTTCTGATACTTTAGTCTTTCCTTATAGTTGCTCATTTCTACCTCATTCTAAATCTTACATTTACACACATAAACTTACCTTGGTGCCATTTAACTTATGTCCCCCACCACCAAGCTGATGTGGACAAGATCTCCTCAATGCCATTTCATTTCCCATTTTAATCCATGACACCGACAGTCAATGTCAGGATAGTGTCTTTGTCTGCTGAGCCAACTGTTTCTAAATTGTAAGTGCATAATCTCTTTCTCCCTTTGTTCTTAACAGAAGGACACAACCAGTGTACTCCTCATAGAAACAAGCACATTGGAACCTACCCTTTCTCAGGGGTTACAAGGGCTTGGGCTCTTGTAGAATCTGACCCTAGAATCTTTGTTTTATTCTGTTAAGTCACCCAAAACAGCTTCCTCCCCACCACCGTTGGGTAAAAGTTTAAATGAGAAATTATAAGATAATGGTTTTTTGTTTGTTTTTATTTGCTTTTCAGGCTTTTTACGTTAATGTGGGATATTGCTCAATACTTTTAATATGTAGGAATTATTACTCATCTTTTATATTTTTGGGAATTTTAGTTTTTACACTGACACTCAAAATGCTTTAAATTATAATTTTCCTCCATAGGCATTTGGCACAAACCAAGAGGATTATGCAAGTTACATTATGAATGGTATTATCAAATGGGGCGATCCAGTTACTCGAGTTCTAGAAGATGGGGAGCTGCTGGTTCAGCAGACTAAAAATAGTGATCGTACACCCCTGGTTAGCGTCCTTTTGGAAGGTGAGAAAGAATGAAGAGATGGCATTAAAAGTTTAAAAAAAAAAAAGCACTTTTACAAAGTTATTTATTTAGCACATTCCAGAAAAATGAATTTTTTTCAGTTTAAAACCTATTCATGATCTAAAAATAGCAATCCAGTTTATGTACCAATATTGTACACAAATTAAAGTTGGGTGGGGGGCATGTTACTGACGAATGATAGTAACTAGTTTTCTTGTAGAATTGCATTGAAACTTCTGTTACTTAATAGACTGTGTGATACCACATAGTAATCAACTTGATTAAATAAATATTCACTAAATATTATGTAGTAGGCTGTATGATACCACATAATACTTAATTCAATTAAATAAGTATTCATTGAGCAAAATGTTTTAGGTATTGAACCAGTTGCTGGGGATATAAAGACATTCACAGAGTTCAGTCTGGTCATTAAAAAAAACATGTAAACAAATTCTTTTTTTTTTTTTTATTTTTTTTATTTTAATGTTTGTTTATTTTTGAGATGAGAGGGGGACAGAGCACAAGCCAGGGAAGGGCAGAGAGAGAAGGAGACACAGAATCTGAAGCAGACTCCAGGCTCTGAGCTGTCAGCACAGAGCCCCATGTGGGGCTCGAACTCATGAACTGTGAGATCATGACCTGAGCCGAAGTCAGACCCTTAACCCACGAAGCCACCCAGGCACCCCCATGTAAACAAATTCTTAACTATAGTGTATATGTGAAGGTGTGTGTGAATGCAAGTCATTTTGCACAGGATGATCAAAGAAAGCTAAAGGTGGTGTTTAATTTAGACTTGGAAGGATTAGTTAGGAGTTTGCCAAGTAGACAAAAAGCTAAGGACATTCTGTTCACCAGTTAACTTGTTTACAGTTATGATTAGTACAACAACAGAAAAGTTTGGTGAGTCCACATGACAGAGGAATCTAACTCCTTTCAAAGGTCTGGGAGTGAAAGCTCCCTGAAACACATTAAGCCAAGACCTGAAGGATGAGAAACTGGCTGAGCAAAGTAATTGGGGAAGATGTTCTAGGTGGAGGGACCAGCATGTGAAAAAGCCCTGGATGGGAAGGAGATGGAAACAGAAAAGGAAGGGCTCCTGGGTGGCTCAGTTGGTTGGGCGTCCACCTTCGGCTCAGGTCATGATTTTGTGGTTTGTAGGTTCGAGCTCCATGTCAGGCTCTGTGCTCCCTCTGTGCAGTTTCTGTGTCTCCCTGTCTCTCTGCCCCTCCCCCACTCATACTCTTTCTGTCTCTCAAAAATAGATATATAAAAAAAAAAAAAAGGAAGGAAGGAAGAAAGAGAAAAAAAGAAAGAAAGAGAGAGAAAAGGAGAGTGGCTAGGCATGAAACCAAAGAAGTAGACAGGAGCCAGTTCATGCACAGCCTTGTGGGCCATATTAAAGATTTAGTCTCTTTCTGAGGGGCAGTTTATAGGGTTTTCAGCAGTAAAGTGACATGATAAGGTTAGTATATTCAAAATGTCATGACCGCTTTGTGACAGAGAATGGATTGGAGAGTCAAAAAAGATACAGGGGAAACCAATGGTTAGAAGCAGTCGCATTAATGCACCTTGATGAAAGTTGATTGTGGTTTGAAGTAACATCCTGGTAGTGGAGATGGAGATAAGCAGACCATTTTGAGAAACATTTAGGAGGTAGAAGGAAAGAGGATTTATAATAATCATTGTTATTACTCATAATTAAGCTAACATTCTTTGAATTGTTATTATTGGTTAGTCACTCTACTAACACTTGGCATACACTATCTTATTTAAACCCCACTTCAATCCTATGAAGGCAGATGCTTCTGTTATCCCTATCTTGTAGATGGGGAAGCTGAAGCTTAGAAATATTAAATAACTAGATTGAATATGGGGAGAGGTATCAAACATGATCACCAGGTTTCTAGTATACACAACCTGGTAAATGGTGCTGTGTACTAAGATTGGGAACACTAGTGGAGAAGCAGATTTTAAGAAGAAAGGTTTTGAGTTCAGTTTTGGACATGTTGAGATTGAGGTTCCTATAGAATAATTGAATTGGAAATGTTGAGCAGCCCATTGGATATGTGGGCTCAGAAGAGAGGTCTGGCTGACAATAACATTTATGAGTTGTCTGTGTATAGACTGTTGTTGAATCCATGGTGGTTGGGTGAGGTTACTTACAGAAAGGGAGTAGGTTGAGAAGAAAAGGGGTCTTGGAACTGATCTCTGAGGTTTGTCAACATTTAAGAAGCAAGTAAAGCAGGAAGAGTTGACAAAGACTGAGCAAGAGTAACCAGGGAGGTAAGAGGGGGGGAAGAGAAGGTGCTGTTACAGAAGCCAAGAAAAGTATTTTTAAAAAGAGAAGAGTTCTCCCATTGTATCAAATATTCCTAAGAGGCCAACAGATAAAGTGTCTGTTGGATTTGGTGACATAGAGGTCATTGATGACCCAGATAGGAGCCTGTTCCATGTAATGGGAATGGAAACCATAGCATTTGTTTGAGAATGGAGGGAAAATGAAAAGTGGCAGCCAGTGTAGGTAATTGTTTAGAGAAGTTTCATTTTGAAGGGAGAAGCAAGACTAATGTTGAGGGGTGTGAAGTCCAGAAAGTTTTTTTGCTTTATGCTAAAATGTGCTTAAATGCTATTGGAAAGACCAGGGAAGACAAAGAGATGGAACATATGGGGAAGAGGATACAGTCAGTAATGTCAGGTTCTTGAGAAGATGGGTGGAAAAGGGACACATCTTCCATTTCACAGAAGGGAAGGAGGAGAAGATGTCTGAATACAGTTAAGCTTATAGATTTGGCTGCCTTTATGAGAAGGCCTAAATCTTTAAAATTTTAGCTTTTAAAGTCGTATTTGCTTCTAATAAGGCAGTTTTCCCCTGCCCACAATATTATCTCCTAAGAAGGTCGTATTTGTTTATTAGACAAGTGATTTGGTAGAACTAATAACATAGGACAGATAATGTGTTTGAAGGTATTCTTCTTCTTCTTCTTTTTTTTTTTTAAGAAACAAAACCCTTGCATATTATATATTTAGCCAGAAGTTTGAAAGATTAAGACTATGAGAAAGAAAGAAGGAATGTATTTCATCATACCTTTGAGAAATGCTAATCATTTCATTAAGTTTAGTTGCTAATAAATAAGAGAAAACATGTCTGCTGTGAAATTGTGTCAGGAAATGTTAATGAGCAACTAGTTGAGACCTCAGTACATTGTGGATAAAAGTTTAAACTTGTTTTATTCCCCTTTGCTTGGTTTGGCTTTTTTCCCCTGACTTGCTCATATCTTTATGCAGGCCCTCCTCATAGTGGGAAGACTGCTTTAGCTGCAAAGATTGCAGAGGAATCCAACTTCCCCTTCATCAAGATCTGCTCTCCTGATAAGATGATTGGCTTTTCTGAGACAGCCAAGTGTCAGGCCATGAAGAAGGTATCAAGATTTTTGCTTTCATTTGAATCTCCTATCTCTTAGATACATGTGTGTACACATGTACATATCTGTCTATCTTTGTACCTGTATATATGTAAAAGCCATAGCAGCTATGTTCTTCTCAAGTGGAACTAAATTATCAGCAGAATTTGGGGGGAAACGGGACTGTTTAGATAGATTTAACTTTGTAATGCATTTTTATTAGCATTCCTTTATCTTCTAAGTTATGTTTTGTTTAATACGTATTACTATTAATTTTCATCTCTTAAGTTTGTATCGACTTGATTGAAAGAAAGATCAGGTTAAAAGTATTTGAGTAGAGTGGAGCAAATTCATTTAGGATTTTTTTTTTTTTAATCAATGTACAAAATCAAACTTTTGGAGATCAGTTAGGTTGTGTGGTTTGGGAAAGAACAGAGGTAGATCATTGGAAAGCTATTCTCAAGTCCCCTACAAAAGGATGGTGATATAGTAGGTAATGATCACAATCTGCTTGGCGACTCGATGCAGTCCTCATCTTTCTTTTTCTTTCCAAGTGCCATTTGTCGCCTTCTTAATATGACTACTTTGAACCGTCAGTGAAAGGAAGAGCAACATAGAACAGAGTCCCAGAGCTGAAAGGACTCTAAGACCATCTCTTACATTTGAGCAAGTGCCGTGTAAGGCCTCTGGGATAGCAAGTGGCTGCTCTTTAAAAACACAAAAATCACTGATAAGACTTAATGGCTGTTACTTGGGAGCCAGTGTTCCCGTCGATATTCTGATTTGGTGTACTCCCCGACAGTGAAGAAGTTATTTTTTATATCTAGTCGAAGTATTTCTCCTACTTAAATCCTATTTTTCATGCTTGAACTTTTATAGATATGAACTGACTCTAAGTTAATGAAATGTGGGAAAATCAGAATCCGAGAAAAGAGCCTTGAGAATTGGAGTGCAGCCTGGTAAAGATAGCTCAGGAGTTCTTTTACCTTGTTCCTAGGCTCCCACTTTATAAAGATATAGGATATGACTTTAGGGGTTTCTTAATGGAAGAGACAGAAGAGGAAAATATATTTTAAAATACATATAAATTGAGAAGTCAGCTTCTCGTTTGTGCAGGTGGCAGAAGATTGTTGGTATAAGGTGCTTGAAATGGGTGGAGGGGGCAGAGCTTGAACCAGGATTCTTCTCCTACACACTGTAACATCAAGATAAATATTCTAGGTTGTTTTTTTTTAATTTATTTTTTTTAATGAATTTATTTTCAAGTTAGTTCATACAGAGTAGTCTTGGCTTCAGGAGTAGAACCCGGTGATTCATCTCTTACATAGAACACCTAGTGCTCATCCTGAAAAGTGCCCTCCTTAATGCCCGTCACCCATTTAATCCACCCCAGATCAACATTCTTTATAAAGGTCTTTGAAATTGGGTGTGAAAGAGAACCCAAAAAGACACAAAAAGAACCTAAATGTCATAGTTTTTTCTGTGTCTGAGGTGACACCGGTAGTACCTGTCCTTCTGGGGAAAATCTAGACGGAATCACTAGAACCAGTAACTTCCCTAATGTAGGTAGGGGTTGCTTTTCTTTTTTAGTTTTTTCCTTCTCAGGGGAACCCTTAAACAACTTCCTCTGGTGAAACTTTAAATAATAGCCCTTGGACCCTGTGACCATTGAACGTACCACTTAATTGAGCGGCTAATTCTGTTTGTATTTGCCTAAGTCCTCTAATTCCTTATACTTGTTCAAAAATAGTAGTCTTCTGTACAGATGGTAAATGACTCCATTGCTTTTCACCAGCTGCCAGCTTCTACCTCAGATGTACTCTGAGATGTGGGTGGATGGTCCTAGTTTTTCTATAAAGTTTTAAAAAAGCACTTTAGGCTCCTACAGATCAAAGCTGCTTTGTAAGTGTGAGATATTATCATTTTTATTATTTTAATCTCTTGCAAATTGACTTGAGGGGGGAAGGTAATAGATGCTGGGCTTAGAGGCTTAAATGGTTAAATTAATGACTTAATAACTTATGATTTAATCTTTAAATTGTTAAAGCCTTTCAAGGTAGAGTTTTAGATGAGCAGAAGGCTAAGGAATATAAAAATAAGTGTCTATACAAGCTTATTCAAAATTGTTTCGATTCATGATTCACTGTCTGGATCATCCATGCACCCTTAAAGTTACAAAAATTATTTCCATGTCATCAGTATTAGAAATTCCTATTAGACTTTTCGGTTTTTCTTGACAAAAAAAAAAAAAGGAAAAGAAAAAAAGTCATTCCCTGTAACTAAAGTACAGAACAAAGAATGAAGCCTAGGAGTCTTAGAAATATATCAGAAATATTGCAAAATCCTACCCTGCAAATAGTTTTCACATTGTTGCCTAATGATAGGTTGACAAATGCCTGAGGGCTCAAACCAGTCTAAAGGTGCTAAGTCTTCCAGGCTGCTTTTGAAAATGAAATATAAATGCCATTCCTTAGTGCTTCTGGTCTACCTCCCACTGCTGTAATCTTTCCTCCATTTTTAGTGTAAGGATGGGAAGAAGATGTTTTCTTTCTTTGTTTCTTTTTTTCCCCAGAGCACAAATAATCTATAATTTTTTATTGATTGTGGAGAGGACATTTCTTTCTTTTTGAGTTCTACCCCCCTCCCCAAAGATGTAGCTTTTCCTGATCACAAAAATAATTTTAAAAATACAGAAAAGAACACAGAAGAAAAGAAAAAGAATCCATGTTTATCTTTCAACTTTCTTGTATGCTTCGACACACATACACATGCATTGTGTATGGGGGATCACATTGGACGTACTGGGTTTTGGGGTTTTTTTTTAAGTTTATTTTATTATTTGAGAGAAAGAGAGCACAAGCAGGGGAGGGGCAGAGAGAGAATCTCAAGCAGGCTCCACGCCAATAGCACGGAGCCCAGGGTGGAGCTCAGTCCCATGAACCCTGAAGTCATGACCTGAGATGAAATCAAGAGTCAGACACTCAACTGACTGAGCCACCAGGTGCCCCTGGACGTACTGTTTGAAACCTGTTTTCTCGTCTAGGAGATGAAGATAATATTCAGAATTAAGTGAGATGGTAATCTTTGTAAAGTATGTGCAGTGCTTTGGGATAGAATATGTGCTCAGTAAAGTGTAGTGGTTATTTTTACTTATCATTATTGCTGTATATACATTTCTGGTTACTTCCTTGAATTCTCCGAATTGGGATGCTGAGGTAAAAACATTGATATTCTGAAGATTTCTGATGAATATTGGTATCAAAACTCTTATGTAAAAATACTGCTGATTTATAAAGTGTACTTCTTCAAAAAGTTATACCAGTTTACATTCGCAGCCCCATCATGTGAATGTCAGTTTCCTCGGACTCTCACCTACACTTGAGATTATTAAAATATTTTTCCTGGGGTGCCTGCCTAGCTCAGTTGGTGGAGCATGCAACTCTGGATCTCGGAGTTGTGAGTTCGAGCCCCATGTTGGATGTAGAGATTATTTAAAAATTAAATCTTTAAAAAAAAATAAAACTTTTTTTTTTTTTGCCAATTTGTGAGGTAAAAGATTGGTATTTAAAATTATTTCTTCAGGGGCACTTGGGTGGCTCAGTCGGTTAAGCATCCAGTTCTTGATTTCAGCTCATGTCAATGTCTCAGTTCCTGAACTTGAGCCCCCACATCAGGCTCTGCCCTGACAACCTGGAGCCTCCTTGGGATTCTTTCTCTCCCTGTCTCTAAGCCCTTCCCCCACCCATGCGTGCACATGTGTGTGTGCACGTGCATGCGCACACTCTCCTTCTCTCAAAAACAAACATTTAAAAAATTTCTTCAGCTACATTTTAATGAGTAAGTACTCAAGTTGAAAGATTTTTTAAAATGTTTTGTAACAGTAATAGTTGAATTTAAAAACTATAATTTCATATAATTTAACGTATTTTTGCTAAAGAAAGACGATCTGACTAGCTAATTCATAGAATATCGTTATGTACCATTTTATTGCTTAAACCAAGAGGTAAGAGTTTTTGTTAGTAGGGAGGCCATTCGGCCTGTTTTAATGAGTATCTTAGAGATTTAATTGTAATTAAGCTATTGCTTCTTGTTCACATATGGAGGGTGCTAAAATACATGATAGTTTATTCTCAGTTCATTAAAAATTTACCTTGTACTTCTCTTAATTTGCTTAATAAATCCTTTCTCTGTGGAGAGAAATCCTTTCTCAACACTGCCATTATCCCCACATTCAGGGGTGGGGTGGGCGGGGATACCACGTGTTCCATTAAGATATTTGAAGGATTTACAGACCTTCTTCTCCCTAGTTTATGTTTGCGTCCCAACTCCATTCTGTTTTTAAATTTCTGTTCCTTTATCCATTTTGCTTCTATATTTTTTTAAAAATCTATTTCGCTATTTCTATTAGTGCCATTAAATGAACAAAAGAACAAAACAGTAGAGTTTGATTTTAACTAATTACCTAATCTTGATGCTTTCCGAGTACACGATCAGTACAGAGATGAAATGGAACAATCTAGTGTGACTAAATTGTTTGAACAAAATTAAGTAGGAATATCAGTGATTTATAAAACTATACCCACTAATAACATAATATGGTCTTGTTTTTAAAGGACTGAAAATTAATGGGAGAAATTTTCCTTTCCACTAGCTTTGCAAGAAGGAAATAATCTTCTCTGAATATCCTCCTGTAAATCCCACTGCAAATTGTAGTCTGTACAGAACAGAATCATGGTGCCTAATCCTCCTCTTTTCATGGTTTAGTCCATACAAAGAGCAGAGCTGGAAATTGGATCTTTTGACAGCAGTTACTAAGCAACAGAATTTGGATGTTTTTGGTTAACATCCTAATATATCAGGTAGCTGATTTGCCGAAGTTTGTGCACGTATTAAATGAGAGAAGTGGACACTCCGGAAGTGACTGCTGGTCCCTGCATGGCTGGGGGGCGGGCGCATGTCGTTGTTTTGTTTGATACACTCTGTCTTTGGGCGTTCGTATCTCTTTGGCACACAAAGGAGAATAGTGCAGATCTTTAGTGGAACTTTCAGACCTTGTGACTTTTTATATTATTAAGAATACCCCACTCTGTGGTTTGTGTTATGTGAAAAATGTAAGAATTTTTCCTGAAAAGCAGGGAGAACAAATGAGGGATTTTAAGGTCATTCCAGGAAGCTTTAGTGCTTTGCCAAAAGTTTAGGTCCACTTCCCGAGGCAGTTTCATTAGAAGACAGCTAATGTTTGCTTGGTCTCCTCCCAGGTTATTTTTAGAAACTAGAGATTATTACTGATAGCGCCGATTTGAATTTGCTCATTTACGTTTTTATATGCTACCAAATATGATTAGGGTATGCTTTCAACTAATTGCTGACAGATTTACTACATTAAGGATTTTCTAAGTCATCAGATTCCTACTGTCATCAGATTCCTCCTAACTAGGTGCTTCACGCCAACCACTTCAGAATTGAGATGAACTCTTTCAGCCCCAGAAGAACCAGAGAATTTGGCTTCACTTGCCTCGGAGCACTAATGAGGTTATAGAAAATGGAGGATAGAATCCACTTAGAACATGCTTTGCTGTGGTTTGTGATTCTGAAAGGCTGGGATTAACGTGGAGCTCATGCTGGCGTGTTCCCATGTGTATTCATGTAGACTCCAGAAGCTGCAGCTGCTGCCCCTCCCCTACACACAGGTGGCTCCCAGCTTGTCTGTAGATTCCAGGAGTGGGCTCTGTGCCTGGGGAACTTGCAGTGTCCTTGAGGACCATAATCAGACCTGCCCCAAGCCCTTTGTGGCAGGAGCCCCACGCCTCTTTTCCTCCGTGCTTGCGTAGTGCTTCCAGCATGTTCTTGCCTTCAGCCCAGGCTCCTCGTACTTTAGTTTGTCTCTTATGACCCGCTGCCTACCTGGCATACAAGAGACGTGGTACTCAAGAGTAGAAATAGACTGTGGGATTCTCTGTTTTCTAGAGAAACTGTCCATCTTCTAGAACAGACCTGTCATTATGTCTGTGTTGACCAATGCTATTCTTTATGCACTTTTTCTTCAGTCCTTCCAATTCTTTTTCTTTAGCCTTCTCTTTCAGGCTTCTTATCAGACTCTAACGCTATATACACTGATAATTTTACCTGCTGATATTTACTGATATTATATGCTGATAATTTTATACTGAGAAGTTTCCTGTAGGAAACTTCCTGATAAAACGAGGATGACCAGACATTCCAATTTGCTTTGAGCAATCCTGGTTTTTACCTGTTCTTCCAGCATGATTATGAACAGCTCCCTACTTTCAGGTGTCCTGGTTTGCATGATAACTACTTATCTGATCCCCAACTGAGAACCTCTCCACTAAGATGAAACTTGAGCATCGTACGTACTTTTGTCGTACTAAGTGAGAGGATCTGAATTTAAATTAATTTTTAAAGACACTTTGGGAGGGGCTCCTGGCCGGCTCGGTTGGTAGAGCATGCGTGCGACTCTTGATCTCAGGGTTGTAAGTTCAAGTCCCACGTTGGGTGTAGAGGTTACTTAAAAATAAAAATCTTGAAAACAAGCAAACAAGGAGTCTTTGAGAACGACCACTAGCCCAGCTTCAGCCCATCTGCCTGACTTTTGTTTGGCGTCATTTGTTGTGCAGCGGCACTGTGTATCTATCTGCCGTGTGCCCTTAGCAATGGTAAGTTTGGCACGTCAGTTGTAGTGCTCCAGCTGGGGCGGTTTGTACATTTTTCTTTTTTTTTCCTGCATCTTTCTTTCTGGTACCACTCTTCCTTTTTGGGTTTATCTACCTAAAGGTGTGGTAGAACTTCCCAACTCACCGTGTAAATATCTCACTTAGATTTTCATCTGGCAGCTAATTGCGTGTACTTGTCAGTCAAATCTGACCGTGAACATTGTGCTGGGGCCTGGGCCAGGGAGCCTAGACTGGAAGGGACTGAGGACACTAGGCCAGAAACAGGGATCTGGGGGAAGGGTGGTGACCTTCCATCACACTAGTAAAGAATTACGTGTGTAAGAAGTGAAAGGGGTGTGTGTATTTAAGTTAGAGCAGAGTTGCTACCCAAAGGAGTTTCAGTTGACCTGTCAACTGAAACTGGTCAAGTTACAACTGGAATCGCACAGCCTTTGTCATGGTTAGTAGGTTGTTAAGAGAGTTCGCTGTGAGTGCTCCTCTCCTCATGATAGTAATTAGTACATTAAGAGCTGTCTGTAAAAAAAAACAAAAAAAACCAACTACATTAAATGACTGCCGTAGGTACTTTTCTTCTAAAATCTTACAGGTAAATCATGCAGTCAACTCTGAAGGGATTTGTAATGCTTCATGAACACAGTATCTGAGGTAAATTGGTGAGACAGCGTACCAATTTATCATCAGTTTTGACCCCAGCAATGTCCCGAGTAAGATTTCTGTAGCAGTGTAAGCTCTCCACTGTTCTTGAGAAGGGAGACGGACTGATTCAGGAAAAAGCTAGTACTGCAAATAGCCAGTCCACCATGTCCCCGGGCCCTGTGGCTCTAACCCACAATATTGCAGCCTGACAGACAGAGTTCCATGATGGCATCAGAGCCTTTGTGGAATTCTGAACAGTGATTTGAAGAGCAAGCATTATTTTCAGGGACTCCTTGAAATCACTAAAGTTTGTAGGATACCACACTGGCTGCTATATTGGGTCCGGTCTTCAAAAAAATAGCAAAGAGCCACTAAGGAACCGCTTCTAAACTTTTCTACTATCTTGAATTCACCAACTCAAACCTAAAAGGGTCCATCATTATGTATCAGGAGGCTGAAATAAATGTCCTATTTTCCTTCCCTTTGAGGGGCGGTGCAAGGAGAGGTGAGGGGCTTCTCTTTCCCTGCTCTTTACATGTACTCATCATGATCCATCCCCAGACGAGCTTCTCCTCTGTTCTCTATTTTAGTGGCCGAACCAGAAAGTACCCTTGACTCTAGTTTCCTCCTCATTACCACACCCGTTCATCACCAAGTCTTTTCAGTTCTGCCTCCTAAACATCTCTAGAGTCCATCCACTTCTAGAACACGCCCCCACCTCCCGCTTCCAGACCACCATTATCTTTCACCTGGAATTCTACAGTATTAAACAATGATTACTCCCTTCTGATGCTTTCTCTACATCAGGCAGAAAAATGTTTCTTAATCATAAACCTGACATGTTAGTCCATTATTTAAAATCCTTTAGTGGCTTTTCATTTCCTTACAGTAAAACTTCAACTCATACGAGATGTAAGACACTTCGCGTCCAGGCTCTTTCGTCACCTCTTCTGCTTCAACTCTCCATTTCCCACACATACCACACCAACATGTCTTCATTTTAATTCTTACTGACTATATGTCAGTTCCTGCAGTGCTTCTGAATTTTCTCACTCTGAGCCTCCTAATATTCAGTATGCTCCTCTCGGAACAGTTTCTTCTCCGTTTTCCACGGGTTGTGTATCCTTCAGGTCTCAGCTTAAATGTCACTTCCTAAACTTAGGACACCATCGTTGATTCCATAATCCTCGGTGTCAGTTAGGATAGGCTAAGTTATGCTGCAATACTGAGCAACCCTCAAATCTCAGTGGCTTAACATAACACAGTTTAATTCTTATTCACACTGCATGTCCATCCTGGCTCAGAGGGGGAGCTCTGCTCATTGAAGTTTCTCAGAGACTCAAACTAACATGTAACAGAGGCTCCATCTCACATGTGATGGCATGATAGCCGAGGCCAGATAAAGGGAACGTGGTGAATCGTGCAGTAGCTCCTAAAGCTCCCTTCGGAAAGTGATCTATATTTCCAGTCACATTTCATTAACCGACACAAGCCCCGTAGCCATCCCTGACGTGAGAGGGGGTGGAGAACTACAGTCCGACCACATGCCAGCTCGTGTGTGGGTCTCCCCAGTGACTACCCCAGCTCTTTCGCTATACACCACCATCTCATCTTGTATTTCCTCCAGCATAGTAGCGTCATGCTTCATCACGGTTACGTGGACCTGCTCCCCCGCTCCAGTTTTTGCGGAGGTGGGATCGTATACGTCTTTTTCGCTACTCTCTCCGTTGCCTTCATTAATGCTTGACACATAATAGGAATTCAAAATTATTTGTTGAATGAATGAATAGACCAACGCTCTAAGATCTGGTCCTTGACCCATTGTTCTTTTACCTCTACCATTTCTCCTTGAAGATATCATCCTCTCTCGTGGTTTCAGCAATCACTGACTGCCCTGAAGGTGAGCTCCATACCCTGACTTCAGTCATACATCTCCAACTACTCGTTGATATTTCTGCTTGAATTTAAAATGCAGATTTACTCTTACAGAAAATATTTATTGATTACTTTCTGGTAAGGCATTATATTAAGTAATGTGAGGATACAGAGATAATTAAGACACCACTTGCCTTCAAAGGGCTTATAGTCTAGTATAATACAAGGAAGAATACAATGGACCCTTAATATGTGCACAGTATACAAAATGCTGTACCAAAACGGAACAGAGACAAGTGATTTATGGCAAGATGGAATTAGAACTTGTGTCGTTTGAACCACCAAATCCACTGGGCAAGTATAAATACTATTCTGTGCCAGATCCTAAAGACAACACGAATAAAGTTTTTATCCACCTCACAATCCAGCGGGGAGGTACATAGCCGAGGAGGCAAGAGTAAATGGGATTTTAAAATGGGATTTAACACAGTGTGGGAGAGTGAGCAAGGGGTAAAGGGGACGGTGCAAAGGAAAGCAAGCAACAGAGGTGTTCCTTCACACACACAAGCAGGAAACCTTTATTAAGCACCAGTGACGTGTCAGACATTGCAAACCTAATACTGAGGAAGACAGTTCCTACCTTAAAGAAGAGATAGCATGCTGGGAGGAACTTACTATCTAGATTGTCCACTTTGCCAGGGTTTTTGTTTTACATCTTTGAGGGTGACTTTTGAGCATAAAAATGACCGTGTAGAGCTAATTTGAGGCTTAAAGAATGAAAAGTCGGGGTGCCTGGGTGGCTTAGTCGACTGGTTGAGCGTCCAACTCTTGATTTTGGCTCAGGTCATGATCTCACAGTTTGTGAGTTCTAGCCCCGCATTGGGCTCTGCGCTGGCAGCACAGAGCCTGCTTGGGATATTCTCTCTCTCTCTCTCTCTCTCTCTCTCTCTTTGACCCTCTCCTGCTCACACTCTCTATTAAACAAACAAAGCTAACTTTAAAAAAAAGAAAAGTCAGCATACTAAAATTTTGTAATTTAAAACCTAGTTTTTCAACACAAAACAAACTTTTTTTTAACGTTTATTTATTTTTGAGAGACAGAGAGCACAAGTAGGGGAGCGGCAGAGAGAGAGAGGGAGACACAGAATCTGAAGCAGGTTCCAGGCTCCGAGCTTTCAGTACAGAGTCCGACATGGGGCTTGAGCCCACGAACCATGAGATCATGACCTGAGTTGAAGTCAGACGCTTACCTGACTGAGCCACCAAGGCTTCCTGAAAACAAACTTTAAAAAAAGTTCAGTTACATCTCTTATTCTATTTGTAAGTCTAGTGAAATTTAGCAATTCCTTTAAAGGGGACTTTTACAACTTAACTAAATTTCTTTTAATATTTTAAATTATATTTACCCATTTAAAGTATTTTGTTTTCTCTTTGAAGTACTTCAGTTGTTTGTCTAACAAAACATTGAGTTTCAAAGTAATTATATTTACTTAATGATAAGTTAAAATACAACTAATAATAAAAGTATGGTGAGCCTTAGATTATCTTTACTATATGAAAGGCTATTTAAGTTATCTCTTACCTTCCAATGTAAAAGTTTATAAAAATGAATTATCCAATTGTGTATTTTAAATGGAACTAGCAAGGCTAATCTGATCTTCATACGGTAAATGTTCTTAACTGTTACTTTAGAGACCAAGTATACACAAGTTGTCTTCAAATTTGATATGAAAAATATTAATATGGAAGGCTTTGATTTACTTTGTTTCTGTACCTAATACTTAGTTATCTATGGTTAAAAGATAACCACTAAGGAATATTCTACCCCAAGCAAGATGGGTGGAGGGGTGGCTACCATCTTGGTGCATTGAGGTTATTTACCAACCAGAAGGACCGGGCTGGGATGCAGGAATTACTTCTTACAGATGACATCTGTGAGATGCCCTGAACCCCAGTTACAGTCGCTAGAATAGGAACGCCCACATTTATGAAAAGCCAGGTCTCAAGGCCTTGGGCACTTACATTCAACTTACATGTAAATTAAATCTTCTGTCTGGCTTGAAATTGCTACATCCTTGTGAGGATATAACGATTTCCTTTACTGCTTGCTTTAATTTGCATTTCTTTCACTGCCTTAAGACAATGTACTGTTATCTTTTGTCTGGTTCTGAAGATACATCTATCTGATCCTTTATAACCAACTTTAACTCTTCTGTAAACATTTTAACCATCAGACCATGGTCTGATTTGAGTGAACAGGATTCTTTCAGTGTTATTCTTGCTTAGCCAGGGCCACAACTCTTATAGATAATAAAATGACACTTAGTTTTATTCTACGCATCCCTTGTGGCTCCGTCTAGCTCTTGAGTCACAACACTGAAGTCATGCTCCTGACATAGGAGAGACCGTTGTGATAATTTGATGAGATTTGCCAGTTGATTAATGACCAGCATTCCTCAGCATGCCTGTGTGTGACACATCCAGCTCGTGGGGCTGAAAATAGCGTCACCCTACTTCTTGCTCAGCTGTGATCCAGTTGTGTCATCTTGAGCAAGTCATTTAACTGCTTTGGGCCTCAATTTCCTCATTTTTAAATGGCAAGAACTCTTAGTTTTAAAATCCTATTGTCTGTTAAATTCTAATGTAGTAGAGTCTGAAATATTGGTGTTATACTGTGCTTTGTTTAGGCATTGCTCAAGAATTAAGTAAATTTTATCTTTGTGGATATTGTCATAATTATGGAGAGCAGCGAGATAATAAATGGTTTTGCTTTCTTCCAGATCTTTGATGATGCATACAAATCCCAGCTTAGTTGTGTGGTTGTAGATGACATTGAGAGACTGCTTGGTGAGTCACATAACTTTTGCCATTGTACTATCTTTGCCACATTATACTAATGTCTTGCAAATTACAAGAGAAAAATAATGGGTATCTGTAAACTATAGAGCAATAGAATTACTTTTCTTTGTCTTACAAAGAACTATGTTCTTATATGCGAAGTCAGTGATGGTTTTCATGTTAAATATGCCTTATGACCATAACTCCATTGTCAACTGCTTTCCCATAAGGGCCCATACCTCATATTATTTTGTTTCTTCCACAGAGTTCCCTGCCCATAATAAGCGGTTAGTAATTTCCATTGATGGATATATTTGCTGTTTGGTACCTCTGAGTTGCCCATCCGTACCCCAGAGTTTCCACTTAGGAACTTTGACAGAACTAAGTAAGGGAGGAGGGGCATATGAATGGGGTGAAATAACACTTGGGGATAAGCTCCGAGTGCCTTGTACCTCAGTGTCCGTTCTTATAAAACAGAGACAGTGTCTCCTTCCTCACTCATCCCATGGAGTAATCGTGAAGACAAAAATAGGATAAATATGTTGAAAACATTCTGAAAGTTAAAAGTGTTCTATAGTTCTATAGTAATTCTTAAGAATATTGAGTAAACATCTCCTTTGCTTAAATGCTCTCCTACAGGATACAGAAATGAATAAGACAGTCCCTGCACACAGTTCATAAGGTGTAGTAATCCCCCAGTAAATGCCAGAAAAGTGTTGTTTCTTACATTTTATTTCATTGCAAATATTAGATAAATCTGGAATAAGTGCATTATAATAGTCACTCAGGATGCTGTGATAACTGTACTGAAATGGAACCCACATGGTGACTTCATAAACTTCTTAAGGTACTACCCAACACCTGAGTAATCCCTTCTCAAGCCATCCAAAATGGTGTAGTAATGATTCCAGCAAAACTGTACTTACCAAATTTTCCTCATGATTTTAAGACTTGCTTTAGCCCTCTGTTATTTATTTTCTTGTTTCTTAAGGCAATGTTTGTTATAAAGCAAAGACATACCTTTATATATAAAGGTGTATCTGAGGTCTTCTTAATTTGGTAGTTTTATTTAGTGACCCTGGGGTTTTGGTCTGCTATTTTTGATACATTTCGGCCCAGTTTATAGGATTATTTCTTTAAAAGCTTTTAAGCACAAACTCATAGCTCTGTGTAAATTCCTTTATCTAAACACAATTGAGATGTGTGGTCATAGCAACACTACTGTGTCAGGAATGTGTGCCCTCTGAGTATATTTTCACTTGTATGAATAGTTATTATCTGTACTTGTTTGTTCATTTATTCGACAAGTAAGCTGAGCCCTTACTACGGGCTAAAATTAGTAGGGTCTCAAAAAATAAGATGCCGTCGCTATAAGATATATTGGGGAAAACGAATGCAAAGTAGAATGTGCCATATGTTCTGGATATTCAGAAAAGGGAAAGATCACTTTTGACTTCAGAGGGCTAATGCCTGAAGGTCGTTCTAAGCACAATACAGAGAAAGCTGAGGAGGTAGCATTCATGCTGAATCTTGAAAGATTAGTAGAAGTTTAACAGAAAGTTGTAGAAAGTTCTCTGTTCTTCCCCATCTGAGGACCAGTCTTAGTGGCTCTATCATCATTTCAGTCATTTTGAAGTATCTTACTTACGTTATTATTTGCCATCTCCCCCCCCCCCCCAGCCCCCCGCTACCCGTTTTCTGGTATGTTTTGTTGCTGCAGGCTTACTATACTACTGTGGTTTGTGGTAATTTTCTGGAAATGCTTAGTAAATATATCTGGGGTTTTTTCTTCTCCCTTAAAAAGAATGTCTCTGAATATTAAAAAAAAAAAAAAAAAAAATGTCTACCTGAACTCAAAATGGATATTTAGAAGCTTTTTTAAAAAAATGTATGGGTGAGAGTTCTTACATAATGTTTTAAGCATTTAAGTTATTGGAGATATTTTTTTCTAATTATCATTAGTTGCCTGACAGTTACTTGGGGCTGTGTTTATTCTCGATGCAGAAAAATCTGAATGTTTGGAATATGTGCATATATGTATTGAATCCCTAAAACAGAGCAATATTTCTCTTCCAGATTATGTCCCCATTGGCCCTCGATTTTCTAATCTGGTATTACAGGCTCTTCTCGTGTTACTGAAAAAGGCACCTCCTCAGGTAAAAATAATATAAGGAACCTTTCACAGAGTTTTTCCAGTAGACTGCACATAATGGTGCGAATGAGCTGGCAAATAAGCAAGCGACCATAAACATATAAAATTCTGTTGTAGAGGGGCTTTTGCAAAATCCTCTGGTTTGGCCTTCGATTTGAAGGTAAATGATTTTCTTAACAGAGAAGTGTCCTTTTCTGAAGATCTCAAAATCCTAGTTTCGATTGGTGTTCTGTTCTTGTTGTTCTATAAATTCCCCCCCATATTACACATCCCTCCCTGCCTCCCTCTCCCTTGAAAGACTATGATATTCATGTAGGAGGGATTAAATGCATGTTTCCGTTTGTTTCATTTATCATTTCCTAGGTTTTCCTAAGAATTTGTATTTGGGAAAATTCATTTCCCATAGGCAGATTTTTCTTCTTTTCTTTTTAAAAATTTTTACAGTTAAGCTTGAATTGTTTCTCTTGTGTCATGTGGCACTTTTGAGTAGGGAGTTTGTAGCCAGGATCTTTGTTCATGTGGTTGTATTTTTACTGATGCTGCTATTGGAGACTGGTGATTTTGATAACTTAACACATTTAAAACTAATCTACAAGGGTTGGTTAAATATGTTAATTATGTAGAGGCTTCCAGAGCATGTTTGGCTATGACACAAGACCCAAATTCTCTTGACTGATTTTATATACTGTGACCTTGAAGAAATGCCAGACAAAAGCAGATACAAAGGGGTTAAGCAGTAAGTTGAAAAACATCTTAATGTCTGTATGGGAATCTGGTATTTGAAGTTAGAGATTCTAACTAAGTTACATGGAAAATATTTAATGTTAAGTTGGTGAATCTACTTTTTAATTTAACAGTTAAAAGTGTGTGTGTGTGTGTGTGTGTGTGTGTGTGTGTCAGAACTAAGTGATTGACTTGTCTTGATTTTCTAAGATTTTTTGTTTTTTTGTACTTCTAGAATAGTTAAAAGAAACAGAAGGTACAACAACCTTGAAAATTTACCACGTACATGGACTGTAAGGATTTTGTAATCATTTTTCCATAAACTATCATTCCCAGTAATTGAAGTTTTAGCTCATAGTAAAGGTAGAGAAGTGAGTATATTTTTCCCTTTTCTGATTCCTTCAATAAGTATGTAAATAGATACAGCTAAAATTGCTGACAAAGGATACATCCCCGAATCACCATGTATATCACCTACAAAAAGAATCCTTTCTTATGAAATAGCATTTAAAAATTGCTAGATTGGGAGACTCTCCAGGCATTTAAATGTGTATCTTATTCAGTTTTTAGGAGAAGGAAGAATAATTTTTTAATGGTATTTTTTAAACCGCTTGTCCTTTACACTGTTAAACACATTCATTTAAAAAGAGAGACCTACCTTAGTTGAGAATACAAATTATTATTTGTAATCCAAAATAGATCCCAGTAGAAATAAAATAGGACATATTAAAAAAAAAAGACAACACTTTAAAGACTTAGTAATAACTTTCCATTTTATAAAAATAATTGTAAAATTCTTGAGGAAAGGAGCATTATCTAATGTTTTTAAATCTTAACATCTGGTACAGGTTTATACAGATGTACTTCATGAATAACTTATTCAACAAAAAACATAGATAACTTCTTTTCTTTTTAACTTTTTTTAAAGTTTATTTACTTTTTCTGAGAGAGAGAAAGAGAGCGAGGGAGGGACAGAGAGAGAGGGACAGAGAGAATCCCAAGCAGACTCCACACTGTCAGTGCAGAGTCCAATGCAGGATTTGAACTCGAGAACTGTGAGGTCATGACCTGAACCAAAAAAAAAAAAAAAGAGTCAGATGCTCAACTGACTGAGCCACCCATGTGCCCCTAGATAACTTACTTCTAAAGGTATTTTTTGCGTGTCCCCTCATTTTGGTGAGCTTAAGTATTTTATTTTGTACAGTAATGTATATTTGTCGAGGTATGATTAAAGTGAAAACATTCAAAAATAAATAAATTTCAAATGACCAATAAGCACATGAAAAGATACTCAGCATCCTTAGCCATCAGGGAAATGAAAATCAGAGCCTTAGTGAGATACCACTTCATACCTACCAGGATGGCTACAGCCAGAAAGTCAGATAGTAACAAGTGTTGCTGTGCCTTTGGAGGAATTGGAACCCTTATACACTGCTGATAGGAGTATAAAAATTGTGCAGCCTTTGGGTCTAGTTCCTCAAAAGGTGAGAGATACCCTACGACGCAACAATTTAGGTATACACCCCAAAGAAATGAAAATATTATGTCCACATGAAAGCTTGTAGATACGCTCATAGCAACGTTATCCATAATAGCCAAAGAGCGGACACAACCTAGATGTTCACAGATAAAATGTGCTATATGGTATATGGATACAGTGGAATATCATTCAGCAATAAAAAGGAATGACGTCCTGACACGTGCTGTCACATGGATGAACCTCGAAAACATGCTAACCAAAAGAAGCCAGTCACAAAAGACCACATACTGTTTGACGCCGTCTGTATGACATGTCCAGGATTGGCAAATCTGTAGAATCAGAAAACAGACTCATGGTTGCCTAGGACTGAGAGGGGTGGATGGGGAGAATGAGAGGTGACTGCTAACGGGTATGGGGTTTCTCGGGGTGTTTCACATGTTCTAAAATTGATCATGGTGATGGTTGCACATATCTGCAAAAAACCCTAAAAACCATCGAATTGTACACTTTACCTCAGCGACTTGTGTGTTATGTGACTTACATCTCAATAAAAGAGGCACTTAAAAAAAGCGGTTGCTGAAGCTACCTAATTGATGAAAGGAGGGTTATGGGGGAGCTAGAAGCAAGAAGTGAGCATCCAAAGTACATGGTCCGGCTTGGGGGAAGTCTTAGAAACAGGGATTGGATCATTCAAAAGGGATGTAGAACTAATTTATCTAAGGGCCGCAAAGGAAGGGTATAGGAATATGTAAGAAGTCAAAGATAGTTCTGGTCGCCTTAGTGATTGGAAATGGCAGGGATTCTCTTTTAAGGAATACCAGCCCGTCCTGAATCAGGATTGGGTGACTCTGACCCGGCCTGATAGATGGTGGCCTGCTGCTTACGTGAACCAGTGGCAGAAGAAGTTACTGTGTCCAGTATTTCTAGTTGGCATACATTTGACAAAATGAAAATATGCTGTCTCTGCACCACCTTGCTTTTTAAGTCAGTTTATATTCTCTCAGGAGAATTCAGGGAAAAATTTCAGGCTGTGGTCCGGTGTCGAGAAGATTCGTCTTTCTACAGTGGAAGCATTCACTCCACCGGACCGTGAGCCATGTAGGGTTTTCAGGTGTTTTCAGTTAAATATTAAAAGCGCATGAATCTGAGGGTCGCAGAGCCACCTAGGGCGGTAGAAAACTCTTAGTTATTTGTATCACTGTCAAAACAGAAAAGTTGAAGGCATTTTTCTTTAAAAAGAGGAACTGTACATGTATACAATATAGTAATCATATCAGCCACAGAATTCTTAATATCGCATTTGTTGTGATTCCAGCTTTCACGTAGAAAAATTATGTGTGCATGTGTGCACATGCTCAAATAAAAGAATCCCTTCAGGGGCACTATGTTGTTATGTATCAAGATATTCTCTTTTCTCCTCCTCCCCTCCCCCCACACCCCTCCTCGTTGTAAATTGGCTTATTAAAACTGGTTCACAAGCCTTCTTTTTTCCCCTTTGTGATTGCTTTGGTCTTGGATTTTCAGTGTAGGACTAAAAATTCAAGTCAGATTTCAGTTACCAGGATAATTTTCTTTGAATTTTAAATTTTTCTAAGTAAATGCATAGATTTTTAATGAACCCGGTATTCAGTGGGTTTGCTTTAAATTTAGCTGGAGAGTTAATTTCATGATTGATTTATTAGCCCTTTGAAAGTATAAAAAGTGGTATCTGTAGTTCATGAAGACTGAAAAACATCATCACATTTTGTTTAGCATCTTTTTAAAACCAATTAAAAGCTTTTCTAAAATGGATTGAACAGGAGAAAATAAAACATGTTCCCTAGGTCTTTATTTCAATCAAGTTTCCCTGTGTTGTGCAGGAGAAGAGATCGAGGGGGGGTAGAGGACTGAAAAGGGCTGTCCCAGCAGGGAGCCACGCCGGAGAAAAGCGCTGCTCTGAGAACTCAGCGGCCGCGGCTCAGAAAGCCCCCGGCCTGCTTCATCTACATGCAGAGTCACACAAGGCACGGGGGCGCTCACCGGCACCACAGAGGCTTCACATGTGCTTCCCTGCTGATTCCCGTGAAAAGCTAACAATTGGCTCGGAGGGTAAAAGACCACTGCAGTTCACCCTCCCTGAGCTGGATGTACAATTTGTCCAGTGTTAGGAAATGTCCGGCTTAGCAGTGAGAGGCTTGAAGACACCCCTCCTTCCAGTGAGATTCCTAAAGCCGCCTCTTTTACTCGGTGACACTGGGGCTCTTTTCAGGTTCTGCGGATTTATGGAAGTTGAGGGGAATGTGCTTTTCAAGATCAGGAGGATGAAAGGCCTTAGTCTTAATGTCGAGGAAGAAGCAGTAGCAAAGCCGTAAGGCCAGGTAAATCTTCCCGCAACCTGCAGCACCGACGGCTTTATTATTTTCCTCACAGATCTCTTCTGGCACCTTTTCTTCCTTTCGAGAGACAAAATCAAGTGCCTGCAGAGGAACTCCTCAAGCTGTAAAATGACAGGACTTCCCAGTGTCCTCAAGTGCGGGAGTAGTTAAGCCCATTAACCTGACTGCTTCAGTGCTCAGTTTACTTGACATTTGGGGGGAATCAGTTTGGAAGACGGCATCTGTGTCTACCAGAATGGCCTTGTAATCTATGGAGAACCATGCCTCTGTGAGTTCCGGTGCTGCCCAACCTTTTTCATGTAGTGGCATAGAGAAAATGGTCACATCTGAGGAGGCCCGTGGGTCAGTGGATGCAGCCACCCCAAGGCCACCCAGCCTTCCCCAGGGCTGACGAGAACTGACATCTGAGTCCACCCTTAACCTGTTCGCGGCATACCGGTTGGAAAACTCTTTGGCAACGGTGAACTCCTGTAAGAGAAGATCACTCCAAATTCATAGCAATATTACTGAAGTAGAATTCAGACCTCATGGTTGTTATTAGAGTTTTAGTTAAAATACAAAGTTGTTGAAGGTAAAAATAACTCCCTCGCTGCTCTGGCACTTGGGGATGTTACCGAATACGAAAGAAGGAGGATTTAGAGCTGGGACAGGCATCGCGTGTAAACCAGTAAGAAACTGTTGAGAGCTGCTGGTGGGAACTCGAGCGGGCATTATTTGTGTGTCCCGTGGATTTCGTTTTGACATCACCGGTCTCTAGACAAGATTGCCTTTCGTGTAATCCTTACACGACATCTGAGCGCGGTCTTACTTCAGACATGGTATTAGGAAGTCTTGGTAACATTAAGCAACTCTTCAGGCTTTGGGTTTCTTCAGCAAAATAAGCAGATAATGGAAGAGACTCCAAATCGTGCAGGCCCCAACATGAGTATCTCCCCATCTATCTGTTCAGAATTAACTCTGGCTAATGACTACAATATGACTCAGTAAGATGTATAACCACTTTAGGAAAGAGGTGTAGTCATTTTGCCAGACACATCATTGTAATCACCGATGTGGTGACTCGTGCTTTGGACTTCTTTGTTGAAGAAAAGCTGTATGATGGTTGACAACTTAGTGGCCCAATTTTTCCATTTATTAAGTCAGTGATATTAAATGGCTACTGTATTTTATAAAATTGCCTATACTTTGCTTAAATCGAATATACATATAGTACATATGTATGTAGAATGATTTTAAGTACATAAATTACAGTGAAAGACATTTGGCGAGTCCTTTCATAAAGCGTTGCTACAGATATCTGCTGAATAAAACCATGTTTTCAGGGGCGCCTGGCTGGCTCAGTCGGTAGAGCATAGAGCATACGAGTCTTGATCTCAGGGTCATGAGTTCAAGCCCCACGTTGGGTGTGGAACCTACTTAAAAATAAATCAAATCAAGTTAATAAATAAATTAAAACAGACACATTAAAATACATGTTTCTCAAAATCGGGATTTTGTTTTGGTTTTTGGTAGAGCACATCTATGATAGGCATTAATGAATACAAAAATTATAAAACATATACAGTATTTTCAGCTAACTCAAAATTAAGTATCTAAAGTTTAATCAGCAGGAAACTGCTAATGGTGTCGAGACAATAGCCTCTCACTGCCAGAATGTCTTCAGGTCTAGCCCCATCACCTTAAATATATTATTGTGACATGACATCGGTGTTAGGAAAGTGTTGATTTTAGTACCATAGTATTCCACGGTGCCATGAACCTTGTTATGACGACCCCCTCTGCAGAACTTCCTCTTTGTGTCGGAGTCAGAAAACCTAAGTTGGAGTCTTAGCTCAGTCAACTTTGAGCTAGTCCCTTAATATCTTTGTTTATTTCTTCATCTGTGCAATGGAGGTAATTCTCCCTGCTTTACTTACCCCAATGAGGGCCACCTAGTGTAGAGTATAATGTATAGTGAAGTCCTCTGTAAAC
Source organism: Panthera onca (assembly GCF_046562875.1). Taxonomy (NCBI): domain Eukaryota; kingdom Metazoa; phylum Chordata; class Mammalia; order Carnivora; family Felidae; genus Panthera; species Panthera onca. The sequence goes on along the minus strand of NW_027675816.1, from coordinate 305,878 downwards.
CTGTGGACTACGCAGATAGAAGGTATTAATGCTTTATTATAAAAAGCATGGAGTTACTGAAAAGTAGGAATGTTTTGTTGTCCACAGAGCATGCCATTTGTAAAGAATTGACTTATAGAGTCTTCTCCTAACATCTTCAAAAAGGGAATGAATGTCTGTCCTTGTTTTGAATATGCCCATTAGTTGGGGCTCCAGGGTTGACATCTCAGATACTGTTTGTTCCTGTTTTGTTGCTGTTTCAAAGTTCTTAGAGGGTCTAGTATTTTGTGAAGACTATTGTATGGAACTAGAAATACATCTTCTGGTTGTTGTTTTTTTGTTTTGTTTTGTTTTAAGAATAGAGGTACCTTTAGATAGTCCACAGAATCTTTGTAGCTTGTAAGACAGGAAAACTAAAGAATGCAGCCATTTTTCTGTAGCAGATTTTCATGGAGAGTGAGTTCAGGGTTCCAACTTGGAGTGCCCAGGCACAACTTGCCTCACGTGCAGTACTGGGGAAAAAACAAGTACCCCCTACTTCCCTATCTCCCATTTGCTGGAATTAGAAGCTTCCTAAGTGCTCTGGTCTGGGAATTAAAGACCCCTGTTATAAAAGGAAGAATGAAATAGAGACGGGAATGTCAGGGCTCAGCTGGGAAGGAGTAGACGGAGGACTAGGGCTTCTGGCCATTGTGAGGTCCCCACGGACACTGCCTATTACATTTATCCTCAGCCTCCAGGGACTGGCCCACATACTGGCTCTTTCCCTGCAGTCGCCTGTTGCTTGTGACTAAAGCTCCCTTTTCTCCCAACTCAAGGTGGAACAAAACAGTGTTTCACAGAGTCTCTCCTACCTTCTTGTCCCTAAAACAAGCACACTGATCTTTGGGGATTTCCTAGGGCTTTCTACTTACTACCTGGCATGACAATGTTGGGTGAGAAGAGCCACTAAGGGGAACCTTACAAAAGGTCCAGAACAATCCATCAATATTCCTGATAGTTATTGGGATATAGATGGAACGAGGTCTTGATCTTTTTAAATCACTCCTTGGTCTATAACCACATCTTCCTCTTGACAGCCCTCCTTATACCTCACACTGGGGAATGGAGAGAGTGCTTCCACAGGAAAGGCCCCAGACAGTCCCACCTTTGCTTTGCTTTGCTTTGCTTTGCTTTGCTTTGCTTTGCTTGCCTGCCTGCCTGCCTGCCTTCCTTCCTTCCTTCCTTCCTTCCTTCCTTCCTTCCTTCCTTCCTTCCTATTTAGGCTATGTGGATGATAATATTCACTGAATGGCTATTTTGAAGGTGGTGGGCGTTAACTACACACAGAACTGGCATTGGCAGTGTAAATAAGACCACAGGAGTTAGAATTCAGAGACTTGAATTAGAACCCAGTCACTTCTGAGCTTCAGTGTTCACTTTTCTAGAATCGGAGCAATAATAATACTGAGGTTGAGGATGTGAGAATGAAATATGATAAATGTTTATTGTAGTTCTCTGTAAACCGCAAAGCACAGCTCAGTTGTTAGTGTATTATTCACCTCAAAGAAAACTCTGACCCTGTCTTTCCTGACACAAAAAATACATAAAACCGACAAAGCAACCCACCCATGTCAAAGGAGTTGGGCTCCACGTGGCTGCTGCTGAAGAAACCAGCCCTAGAAATGCTGGCAAGAAAGAGCATAGCGGCTTTCTTGGCCCGTAGCTGCCCGCCATCTTGCTCCTACAGCCCCTGCCTGCCTTACTTAGCCCCGGAGCGAGTGGAAGAAAGGGGCAGTTTCCAGAATAAGAGGAACAAAAATGGGAAGGGAGGACAGGGAGAGACACCAGGTGACAGCAGTCAGATGGAAAATTCTGGCCACCCAGCTAGTGACCCGTTATCTGTATTAACTGGGCTTAGGTCAGAAACTTCCTACATAACTGTCAAATCACCTTTCACTTAATCCTCAGTTACTCTCCGAGTGTGGTTTCAGTCGTGAAGGAGAAAGCACCGGGGGAGGTGTGCCGAAATTGTTTATTGTGATTGCCTTGTCTCAGTGGCCCCTCAACTTTCTGAACGCATACCCCTACCAGCCAAAATAGCGTTTGAGCTCATCCTTCCAATATTTTAATACATCTCTTATTCTGTAAGATGATGTTCATTTTAAAACATACGCAAAAAGGGTGATTTTTAAAAGAATGCAATCAAAGGAAGTTCTATTATTTTTCCATCTGAAAAGTACCCACTCTATCCTAGATGATAGGATTATAGGTGATTTTTTTCTACTTTATTTCCTATATTTTATAAATTTCAACACTATGCATTTATTCATAATCAGGAAAAAAATGTGTATGCTCTTTTTCATTTGTAACTAGCAGCATATAACTGTCAAAACTCTTTAATTCCAATCTTTCCAACTGATGTGCCATTTAACTAACACTTAAATGAATGTACCTTTGTCTCTAAGCTCGTCTACATGCAACTTTTTTTAACCTTGTTTTTTCTTAAAAAAATTTTTTTTAATGTATTATTTATTTTTGAGAGAGGGAGAGAGACAGACAGACAGTGCAAGCTGGGGAGGGGCAGAGAGAGAGAGGGAGACACAGAATCTGAAGCAGGCTCCAGGCTCTGAGCTGTCAGCACAGAGCCCAACACGGGGCTCGAACCCACAAACCGTGAGATCATGACCTGAGCTGAAGTCAGACGCTTAACCAACTGAGCCACCCAGGCACCCCACCTTGTTTTTTTTCTTTTAAGGCTGGTTTAAGGTCTGGTGTATAAGACACCTGTGTCTCTGAGAGGACAAGTGTGAGGGTGCCTCATGGCTCTCACAGTTGACCTTGGACACCCACCTGGCATACCGCTCAGTGTTTTGCTTCCAGTCAGAGCTTACGATGCAGGAATACCAATGTGACCAAGGTTGACTAAGATAGACAGTGACAGTTGTATTACGTTCCACGGAAGGGAGATGGAAAGTTTTCTTTCCATCCAAAAATATTTCTTTCGACATGCCAGGTTTGAAATATTACTTCACAGGATGTATGCTTTCACTAGGATGTGCATTTCATAAACATTTGTTCCAACCTGTAGAAATACAAGGATGAGTGAGCCACTACACTGTACCTGCCCTCAAAGAGTTTCAAATCCAGGGCCACCTGTTCAGTTGTGCAGTTTGTGTACAAGGTCAAGTGACAATTGAGGGTTAACATTCAGCCCACACTGTGCTCACTAAGCCATCCACCCTGGTGTGGGGCTGCATCTGCCCTGAGTAGGGTTGCTGGATTTAGTAGACAAGAATAAAGGACGTCCAGGTAAATTTGAATTTCAGAAAGATATCAAGCACTGCATGAGATATACTTGTTTGGGGCATACCTGGGGCTTTGTCTGGCAGCCTTAACCCTGAGAGTTACTCATACAAGGTGCTGGGGCTTTGGGGAATGGGCCTAGGGTAGGGGCATGCTTCTTTCTAATTCATCCCCCTAGGAGGGGTACTCTTTTTCTAATCGAGGCTGACGGGTGTCCATGTCAGTATCCAGTGAGGGAGAAAGATGTGTACACATGATGTATCTAGTTAATTTTTGTAAGTTATGTGGGTTCCAGTGGAATATAAAGGAAAGCACAGTCAGTTTTCCTGAGAGAATCTGCAAATGTTTCACAAATAGTTCTTGATCTTGGTCTTGAAAGATGAGTAGAAGGGAGATTTATCAGGGCCATTGTGCCTTGCTAAGGAATTCCAGCTGTGAAGCGATGGGGAGAGACAGCGAAGGATGTGTCTATGCAAGAATTAGCAAATTTTTATTATTTACACGCTAACTGACACTTGGAAATTTAAGGATATGTTTTGTGTACAATTACTTATCTCAGGCTTCATATAGCATATTCAGTTTCACTGGAGAGAGGAATAGGAATTCATAAGAAATGAAAAGCTTTATTTTTTTCCAAATGGCTAAAGCTTAACTTCTGTAAATATCAATTGTTATACTTTAGCCTTTTTTTTAAAGTTTATTCATTTGTTTTGAGAGAGAGAGAGCATGTGAGCAAGGGTGGTTAGGAGAGAGAGAGAGAAGGAGAATCCCAAGCAGGCTCCGCACTGTCAGTGTTGAGCCTGATGTGGGTCTCGATCCCACGAACTGAGAGATCATGTCCTGAGCCGAAATCAAGAATCAGACGATTAACCAACCAAGCCATTCAGGTACCCCACTTTAGCCTTTTTTTAAGAGAAAAAAATTGTTACATACCTGTTTGGTGTCTGAAGCAAAGTATAATAAACAGTATGGTAAAGAATAAGGATCATCATTACAAATCATAATCACATGAGTCAGTAATACCACGAGTAACAGCAAGAACTATTGGAATGTATAAGACTCTGCCCATGTAGTCATTAAATGGGTCCAGTGTGCCCTGTTTTGTTTTGTTTTTATTTTTTGGTACCTTTCCTTGTTCTTCATGTTTCTTAATGGTTTTACTGTTAGCTGTTTCTAAATCCCATTGAATTATGTCAGGTGCCCTGCCTCTGATGGTTCCCACTTCTCTAATTTGCTGCTTCTGGTCAGCTGTGCACTAAAAAAAGGCAACCGCAAGGACTCATGAGTTGTTTTATAAAGTAAGGGTAACCAGGCCACAAGAGCTGAAGGAGCTTTCCTGTGACTATACCTGGGCCCCTTCCTTCATTACAAAAGTTCAGTATTTTATTTTCCAACTGTTGGTATTGAAAACATTTTACTGGGGTGCCTGGCTGGCTCAGTTGGTAGAGCATGTGACTCTTCAGCTTAGGGTTGTGAGTTTGAGCCCCACATTGGGTATAGAGATTACTGAAAAATAAAATGGTAAAAAAAGTTTTTTTTCTTTGACCTGAAAGTTCTTTGTTTCTTCGAATGTAAAAAAAAAAAAAAATTTTTTTTTGAATATTTTTGTGGGCCCTTCAAAGTTTTATGGGCCCTGTGGCCGCTGTGCCCACTGTGTCTAGTGGATAAATTGGCACTGGCAGCACGGAGTCACTTGAACCTCACTTCGTTTTGTTTTGTTTTGTTTTGGTCCCAGAAGTTAGAGTATTTTTGCTTATATCTTGGTTCTTGTCTGTGTTCTGGATAGCTGAAATTGCTTAGCGGATTGGCCTCCAGATAAGTGAGGTGCTGTTACTGGGCATACCAATCCATTCTCTAAAATATCTTGGACCTAAGAGATAATTACAAACTGGTAGAAAACTCTGGAAAGAATTTTAATAAAGAGGAAGGCTGAGAATAAAAATCACAGAGATAGAAATTAAATGAAAAGGAAGGGGGCGCCTGGCTGGCTCAGTTGGTAGAGTGTACAACTCTTGATCTTGGAGTTGTAGGTTTGAACCCCACATTGTGTGCAGAGGTTACTCCAAAAAAATGAAATCTTAAAAAAAAAAATAAGAAGGAAGAAGAAAATTGACCTGATTAGAGAGCACAGAGGTCACAGGCATATCAAAGGCATATCAAACTAAAAGTTGAGAGAGGGAGGGAAATTTTCTGTCGGTGCAAGGCTGAAGAGTTTGGATTCACTAAGTAATCAGTGATCATCTTAGTTCAGTTTTTTTGTTTTTTAAGTTTATTTATTTATTTTGAGAGAGTGTGTGCGTGCAGGCAGGGGAGGGGCAGAGAGAGAAGCAAGACAGAGAATCCCAAGCTCCACACTCACGCAGAGCCCGATGCAGGACTCGATCTCACGACTATGAGATAATGACCTGAGCCAAAATCAAGAGTTGGTCATTTAACCAACTGAGCCACCCGGGCGCCCCTTAGTTCAGTTTCTAATGAGAGAGAGTGTCTACAAAACTATTCCTTTTGGCACTAAGAATACTGTACCATGGTCAGTACAACTCTATTTGCTTAATTTAAACTTTTCTCCCAAGAGCTCAAAGATCGTAATTTCTAGGTGATGTATCTCCCTAACTCATAATTAAGAGATCAGCCATTGCTGATAGGAGTTACAAATTACACAGATGAAAACAATGCACATGATAATGGGAATATCAAAGAGGCCTGAACTCTAGCTTCAGCTCCCTGCCTGGGTATAGAAGCTTCAGACAGGTCACTTTGCCTCTCATCCCAGTTTTCTCTACAAAATAACCAGGGGAGGACTACGTAATCTTTAGACGAGGTAATGCTTAAGAGTGACTCCAAGTGTAAAATCTGATGATTCAGTGTCTTTTTCACATATTGGTACTGAAATATTCTGTAATATCACAAAGTTGTCTGCTCTTGCTATAGTAATTATTTTAAATTATTTGGGGTAAAGTTTCTCATTTCATATCCAATCTGCATCATGAATTCCCCTCCTGATTGTCCTCTGTCCTTACAGCACCATGAGGATGGTTACAAAGACAGTAGACTAAGAATTTGCTTCAGGGTACAGTCTGATGGAGCGTCTAAGTGTAGTCGTCAGCCTAGTTGTAGCATGATTTATTTGAAACATCCTTCCTTTGGTATTCAACTTAAACATTTCACTACAAAAAAAAAAGTTACAGACATTTTGAGCATGAGAAATCAGAAATGCATGCAGGATATGCAAAGAGGCCCCATTCCTCTCCTTTTACTGTCCAGACTCTGGTTGTTTTTAATGGTAGTCAATTTTTTCTCTTTTTTTGGGGAAACCAAGAGTTGTAGGAGATGCTTTATAATACTTAATTCACTATCTTAAATTAGTGCCCTCTAATAAATCTCATCTTTTCCCTGTTAGAGAAGTCCGTATTTTCCAATCAATAGCTTAACTACTCATCGATCACTTGATTAAAAGAGAGAGACAACAGCCTTATGGCATCTACTTACGTTGTAAACGTAGCATACGTGCCGCTCATTCTGGATTATTTTCTTGAAAACTTGTTCTAGCATTCACCACGTGAGGCTCCAAGGTATAGACTCTGAAATGGTAGATAGTTAACTTTCCTGTTGAACACTGGCATAACGTGCATTTCTCCAGGGCCAAAAGAGAGACTGTAACAAGGAAGGAGTGATCTGCTGCCCTTGAAGCCGACAATGAGATCACCGTTCATTTGTTCCACACAAATTTATTCCCTTCGCAGTATGTTCAAGGCACTATGCTGGCCGTGGATATATCAATAAACCCCAACAGACAAAAATCCTGTCCTCCTAAAGGAGGACCAGCAGTTAATACAATAAACAAGTAAAGACAGTAGTAAATGAGTAAAATACAGAGCATGTTAAACCATACAGTGGAAGAGAGAGCAGGATAAAGGGAGATGAAGAAGGGGAGACTGGTTTTAAATGGCGGAGCATGGGGGGTTGTGTGGGCCCAGTGGAAGAGGTGACGTGCAAGCAATGCCTTGACATTAGGGAAAGAATCACGTGGATGGGAAGAGCATTCTAGGCGGAGGGCGCATAGGAGTATCTTCCGTGCGCCAGGCATGTTGTGCTCACAACCACAAGGAATGAAACACGGCTCCTACCCCCAGGGAGCTGATAGTCTAGGAACAAGATTCAGACTGGTGAATAAATGCAGCGATAAAGTTGTATAAGTACTATGGTGGGTAGAATGTTTTTTAAAGGTCTCTGTATTGGCTAATAGAAACTAAGTAAAAATGTGTGAAATTATTCCCGTTCCAAGAATGAAGCTAGGGTAAGGGGTGGACTAAAGCACGGCTTACCAGGAATGCTCCTTCACACCCCTGCCCTGAGCAGACCTTTCCCTCAGAAGCCTCTTGACGAGGCCACTCACTCTCACCCACTCCACTATTCCAGGGGGTGTTTGATCTTTCGTTTGGGCCCCAAGTGGGCCTCACTGCCACCTGAGTCAAGCTGAAGATTGGAGCTCTCATCTTCCCCTAAGAGGAAGTGTTGGCTCTCTGGGAGAATGCACTCTGTGTGCATCGTTTGCTGCCAGGGCCCTGTGTTGGGAGGACAGGGATTTCCAGGCACCCCACTGCTCGCCCACGAGACCTGATCCTGACCTAACCCTAACCTTATGGGGCCCCGACATCCTAGGCAGAGAATGCTTTTTCAGGTTCCTCTCAAGACCTATGCGCTCAAGCTTGCATCTCCTTTCATTCTGGCCTCCTCCGACCGCGATGGCCAAGACCCCCCCCTTCCCCAAGCATTCTTCACCCGAGCTGGTATAGATAGGATTTGTATCCCACTTGTATGGTTGGGAAGGAGACAGGTACTCGAGTTAAATCATCTACCCCAAATCACACGATTATGAACGATGGAGCCTGACCTTTTGCTACCGCACTAAACCACCTGGCCATTGAGGGGACTTGCCTCTCCTCCTTTGCTTTCTGCCAGCCCTGGGCTTGCCTTCAAAAGGATGGCGTGTGTGAGGTATTGGTGGGACAACGCGGATCCTTCCGGGGCACGCTGACTTGTAGTGCCGGCACACCATTGGTGCCGCAGCTTCCTGCGGGCCCCCAGACCGGCCTGCCTCCAGCTGCCAGGATCCTCTCTCTATCTCCATCGCCGTTCTGCCTCCTCAAGAGCCTTCTGTAGTTTCCTGTTGCTTGTTATACTAAATCTCCTTCCTTAGTTTAGCATTCTGAGTCTTCCTTTTAGTGGCTGCCCACTCCCCTCTCTAAAAAGACTTAGTGCCCTGGCTCAGCTGCCTCCACCACCCACATAGGATTTAGTAGCATTAGAGACCCGTCCCGTCTCCTCCAGGGCCTCCTCTCTGTCAGTGTCCCTACAGTACTACGGGAATCTTCCTAGAGGAACCTACTCTAATAAAACTATCCCCTTATGCTGTGCCCCCACAGCCATTATTAGTTTGTGTTTGCTGATGTGTTCCTTGGTACACATCCTGAATGTCTGTTTGCTCTTCCCAGCTAAATTATAATCACTTGGAAGACACAAATCAAATCTCATAATTCCATAAATATCTGAACAGAATAAATTCTTGGTAATGGTCTGATCAACGAGTCTTTTGCTTACTGGGCTTAGAAATCCTTACTATTCTGAACGTTTTCACTCTCAGTTACAAAAACCTCAAATTCTAACAATCAACATAAAGTTTAAGGCCCCCGGCACACAGCAGTTTTGAGTTGCATTTTTAAGCTCACTTCTTAATCCATTTCAGGGTTTCCAATTGTTCACAGTTAATTCTTCTTACCAAGGGTGTATTACACTTGCTCAGCATTGAATGATACGGGAAGAATGGCCTTTCTTTACTGCATAACTGACTTTACTTTTGTTCACAGGTTAAAATCAGCCCTTCCATTTCACTGCAGTATTATATTGGTGGCATTTTTATTTAAGAAAAAAAAGCTTTCTTCCACATGAACTTTTGTTACAAATCAGTTTATTGGGGCCAATCAATGGGCAGGACCTCTGAAAGGGTGTGGATTATCTGGTTAGTCCTTTGTGTGGCAAAAGGCTTAGATACTGCTTAGTACTTTGTTCATTCTTCATCATGTAAAGAAGTGTTTTTTTGAAGGATCAACACCTGACTGAGCCCTGCCTTTTTCATGGTAATGTTTTCACCTGAGTTGCTTCTTATGGTACCAAGAATTAGTTAACTAATACTTACTTAACCTTGGAACAATGTTTATCATAATCCGATTGGCAGATAGTCATTTTATTTAGGCCTGTTTCTTTATTGTATCAGGAACTAGCAAATCTCAGTAAAGAGTATGCTGGGAACAATTTTTTTTCCCTTCAAATAAGTTATCACTCTTTTTTTTTTTTTTTTTTTCTTTTCTTTCCACCAAGGGCATGTTTCCATGCTGTAGGCTTCAGCCTAGGAACCACACATTAACCAGTTGGATTTCCCCTCTTGGGTTGAGCTCTACTTTTATTTTCAAAGCTGACTTTCCTATTACATGCTGCTGGCAGCTTTTCCTCCGAAATGTTCTCCAATATGATTTATTACACTCAGTTTTTTTCATGATAAAGCTTCCTCATGAGCATTACCACTAATTAATAGACAAAATGACCCAACACAATTTAATTATTTGGTAATGATTTTCGGTGTTTTCTTAAAGATGATGCTTTACAAGTCAAGGCCTGAACTCGCCTGGGTCATGACCTCTCTGCAGTGTTTGCAGTCTTGTTAAACAAGAAGTAAAGCAAAACATAAATTAGCGTTTCCATTATAAGTTGCTCTACATTTCCCAGTCTTTCAACACTCCGAAGAGCGTAGTCATTGTTAACGTTAGAGAAACTTTCACTAGGAAAATGGCAATTCTGTCTTTCTGGAGTAAAAAGCTTCTTCCTCAGTGCTGTTCTTCTAGGGCCAACGCTGCCTTCCTTGAGAGAAGGCAAGATGAGGGAGTTTGAATTATGGGCTGAATGGAGGGAATTGAGGGAATTTGAATTACGAGCATTAAAAACCTAAGGAAAAGGAGAGATAACAGTCAGTTACCTTTCATTGTAAGGCAGCTCCACCAGCCTGTGTGGCCTTTAGCATCTGTTAGCCTTCAGAGATCCCTTCCCAAGTTTACAGATGGAATTTCGTGCTGAATGTTAGAGCACCACTCTTCTGTGATAGCGGAAGTGTGTATGCGTTTGTGTTTGTAATTACCTCAGCTCCCCGGGTTTTGTTATTTCACCTTCAGACTTAGGTGTTTCTGCTCCTTCTGGCTTGGAATAGCCTTCCCCTTCATCTTCCTAATCAGCCTACTCATTCCTTAAGACTCTGTTCCAGAGAAGGAGCAGGAGAGGTTTCTGTGCCACATGTTCCCTCCCTCTACCACGACATCCTGTGCATAATACCTCCCACCTGTCCACGTTGGATCGTCATCATCTCTTTCATAGCTGTCTCTCTCTCTATATACAACATCTATTCCACATTCATCTAGGAGCTTGACGAAGCTCTGTTGAAAACGTGTTTGGTTTTTAGATAGTTGATGTCTTGAAGAATAGTAATGATTATCCTTCAGTTAAACTCCACAGGTATACTTCTTTTTTTTTTTAATGTGGATTTGTTTGTTTTGAGAGAGAAAGTGCTGTGCATGCACAAGCAGGGGAGGGACAGAGAGAGAGAAAGAAAGAGAGAGAGAGAGAACCCCAAGCAGGCTCCGTGCTGTCAGCACATTAGCCTAACAAGGGGCTCCATCTCAAACCATGAGATCATGACCTGAGCCTAAATCAAGAGTCAGACACTTAACCAACGGAGCCACCCAGGCACCCCACAAATATACTTGTACCCCATAGTCTTTGCACAGTCATCTGATATGCCAGTCACTAATTGTGCCAGAAGGACTCAGCTTTCTTTGATATGCCTTTGTTTATGCCTGTGTTTCTTTGATAATGCCTGTGGTTCATTTTCCATTATTGGCACAGTAGGTGGACAAAACGATGAATAAAACTGTGAATGGCTGGTATGCCTTATTGGTAGTAGTGGTGTAATGTTTACAAAACCCAAATTGAAATTGTTTTGGTGTCTGATCTTCAATTTCTTAACATCTTTTCCTGCGTTTATTTTAATTTTCACATAATAATTTCTTTTAACATCATGCGTTTCTAAGATCCGTGAATAGGTTCAATTGTTGTATTAAAGGCTTATCTGTGGAATGAGTGTGTACCATCAATCTAGTGACATAGTTTAAAATGTGTTCCTCTTCCGTTTTCCAAGTAAACGGTTTTTGGTTTTTGTTTTTTTTTAATGTGTTTTCTTCATGAAGAAAGCAGTATACGATTTTGGATTCTGGATCTGGTTTCCATTCCTGCCTCCATTATATATTAGTTGTTTGACCTTGAACAAATTACTTCTATCTGTGAGATTCAATAGCCTCATCAGTAGAGATAACATGAGTACTTAATTGTCAGGATTATATGAACAGTAAATGAGACACTGATCTCAAGAGATGCCATACTGTAAATAGGAATAAATGGGAGTCTTCATATTGAATGATGGAGATACCCAGACCCCTTCCCCCATCGACTCCCAGAATGCTGGAAACTAGCTTTAGAGCCCTCAGGAAGGAGGAAGATTCTTCCCTGGGAAAAATGTATACATCTTGACCTTTGAAGGACTCCCAATAATCAGCCAAGTCTTATCTGATCATCCTGTATTAAAGCCCTCAGACTCAGAGCTTCCAGTCATTAATTTAATTTTTAAATCTGAATGGTCATCCAACAATCACCAAGATACTTGAGGAAAACCTACAGTAAACAAATAGGAAAAAAGGAACTCCAGGGAGACAAGGACTAGGCAGAGAACAGAAGAAAACATTATAAAATCTATAGGATTCACACAGACTTAAAATAAGGCATCATAGCCATTAAATATAATAGGATATAATAAAAAAAAAAAAGCATTCAAGAAACAAGAAAGAGCGCTTAGAAATGAAAATATACAAAGAACTTAATATAAATTTGGAAGATGATGTTGATGCTAACCCAAAAAGCATTAGAAAGAGAAAAAAATAAAAACCAGGAGCAAGAAAAAGGAAAAGAACAATAATAGATTAGTCTTAGTAGACCAGTATGCAACGAATGGAGATTCCATGGGGCGGGGAGGCAAAAAACAAAGACAGAAAAACACAGAAAATGAATGAAAAGAAATAATCCAAGATATTTCCTAAAACTGAATGATTAGAGGTTTCCAGTTTAGAAGGGACCCATCTAGCACCAGCAGAATGAGTAAAGAAGGACTTATCTCAAAGTACCTAATTTTGCAATTATAGAATATAAGGATGAGAAAAAGATCCTTTAAAAATTAAAAAAGTAAAAGCAAAGAGTCAGAAAACCAGAATGGCGTCAGTCTTCTAGCCAGCAACACTGAAAATTAAAAGACAATAGAGTAATGCCTTCAGAATTCTGGAGGGAAAATTATATTTAGGCTTGTTCTCTCTACCTAGCCAAACTGTCAAGTGTGGAGTAGACAGTATTAATGGTGGAATAAAAGCATTTCCAGACATTCAAAGTCTTTACATTTTCACCTCCTGTGCACCCTTTCTCTGGTAGTTATTGAAGTAGATGCACCGTGGAAAAGGGAATAAATGAAGTAAAGGGAAGACCCCGGGATGTAGGGGATATAACAGGAGAGAGGAAGGTTCTAGAGCTACAGCTGTGCAACAGGCCTAGAGAGCTATCAGTTCAGACTGAGCTTTGAGAACAGAGGACTCTAGGAGAGGGAGGTCTTAAACGAACAAACAAACAAACTTTAAAATTCCCTGACATGTTTGAATGTATTGAAAAGATTTTCATGGTTGTGTGTGTTTGGGGATGAACTTATAATAGGCACCTGGTAAACTAAGCAAAGGGTGAAATAGCAGTCATTAACTCTAATAAATATAAAATGTTTCCTAAGAAAGGAAATGTAATAGTATATTACATGGCTTAGCTGTCAATCATATTTATGCAATCATGATAAATACTGAATATAGATGGAACCAAAGACTATAAAATAACTACATTGGAAGGACAAGAAAAGAGACACATGGGGGGGTGGTAAAAAATTAATATTAAATCTTCTTCATCTTCCATAATAGTCATCAAATTCTATTTTAAGCGGAAAACAAAAATCTAAAAATAGTGGTATCACCTTGTTATTGTAAGAAAAGAAGGTAAATACAAGAAGAAAAACTAAGAGTTTAAAATGATTGCCTTTGGAAAGAGGGACACGGGAATGGTGGCATAGGCCTGCTATAGTTTTTAAACATTTTTTTGTATGTTCTAGGGTTAAAAATAAAAATGAAATTTAAAAATATTAAATGACACAGTTATGTAAAGCACTCAGCACCATACCTTTCACAGTTAAGTGTTGCATAAATGTAAGCAATTTTTGTTACCCTGCTCCTTCTTAAAAGCATAATAAATCTTTGCTAAGTGGGTGATACAGACTTTCTGTTCATTCATTTCCTTTTTCCCAATCCCTACCATACGTGTACCATGTTGGCCGTGAGAAATGAATTACAACATATACTTCAACATATATCTTTTTATTTGGTTTGTATGTCTCCCTGATTTATCCATTATTTTATTGACACGAATGACAAGAAAGAGCTGTTGTCTCTTTCTGGATCATGTCCCAAAGAAAGTGTCTCTCTTTCTGAATCATACTCTTGATACTTTTCTTTAGATTTTCATGAGGAAAATTTTGAATTTTTTTTCTTTTGCCTAATCACTTACATTTCTGCAATTAAATAAATGGATATGGTTCAGGCTTACTCTGGTTTCCTGACCAGTCTTCTCCTATGCATTTTAACACATTTTCTCCTTATGAGCAGGGCCGCAAGCTTCTTATCATTGGGACCACTAGCCGCAAAGATGTCCTTCAGGAGATGGAGATGTTGAACGCTTTCAGCACCACCATCCATGTGCCCAACATTGCCACCGGAGAGCAGCTGTTGGAAGCTCTGGAGGTGAAAACAAGTCAATGGATTGCAAACTGTCCGTACGACAGGAGCTGGGGCTGGCAGTAACGCTCAGGGTGTACCACAGACATTGCACCCGGTGCCTCATTTCTGTGCTGACCTAGAACAGGGCGCCTGGGATATACTTTCAGTAGTTTTAGGAATTTGAGGAAGAGGTGAATGTCAGTGAAAGTGAATGACTCTCCCATTCCTTGGTGTAAGCAGTACCCAGCCTGCCAGGAATGAATTCCTGTGTGCCCGCCATGAGTGATACATATGGTACATGGGCCAGAAACTTGGAATGGGAGAAGGGGAGGGTAGAGTAATCAGCATGCAGAAAATTCAGTCCCTTGCAACAGCTTTCTGCCCATTTACCTGCATTTAATAAATTGGAACCGTGATTAAAACATTACAGACTTCAAAAAGCTGCAGAAGTAAAAGGAACTGCTTTACTAAGTCCATAATATAGGAATGTTTTCTTAAATTTTTTGAGGATGACAAAGTTTAATTTTTAATTTTCATTCATTCATTCATTCATTCATTCATTTATTTTAATGTTTATTTTTGAGAGAGAGAGACAGAGCGTGAGCAGGGGAGGGGCAGAGAGAGAAGGAGACACAGAATCCGAAGCAGGCTTCAGGCTCCGAGCTGTCAGCACAGAGCCCGACGCGGGGCTCGAACTCACAGACCACGAGATCATGACCTGAGCTGAAGTCAGACGCTCAACCGACAGAGCCACCCAGGCGCCCCAATTTTTATTTTTTTTAATGTTTTTATTTATTTAGTTTTGAGAGAGAGACAGAGTGCGAGCAGGGGAGGGGCAGAGAGAGAGGGAGACACAGAATCTGAAGCAGGCTCCAGGCTCTGGGCTCCAAGCTGTCAGCACAGAGCCCGACGCGGAACTTGAACTCACAAACTATGAGATCATGACCTGAGCCGAAGTCGGACGCCTAACCGACTGAGCCACCCAGGCACCCCAAATTTTAATTTTTTTAAAAAAACTATATTCTTCATTAAAACTTTTGGTTAATATCAGTGTACACAAATGACTTGATGAGATCTGTGAAAAAAATGTTACCTAGTGATTTGTTCAGCAGTGGTAAAAGCTTCTTGAACTCCGCAAGACCCATGCGGTTGGGGCGTACTCCCAGCAAAATAGAAATTCTCTATATGATAAATGTCTCCAGATTACCTATGTGAGCAGCTCTGGTGTCGAGGTTGGTTAAGAATTAAATTTAGTCTCTGCTTTGACACATGTTAAAAATTGTAACTGATATAGGGGTGCCTGGGTGGCTCAGTCACTTAAGCGTCCGACTTTGGCTCAGGTCATCATCTCGCAGTTTGTGAGTTCGAGCCCTGCGTCGGGCTTTATGCTGATAGTTCAGAGCCTGGAGCCTGCTTCAGATTCTCTCTCCCTCTCTCTCTGCCCCTCCTCCGCTCACGCTCTGTCTCTGTCTTTCGATAATAAATAAATGTTAAAAAATGTTAAAAAAAAATTTACTCAAAAATTGTAACTGATATTTATTATGGGTTGGTTGGAGTTTTTTTTTTTTTTCCCCACAGCCAGAAAACAGCCCCTATAGAAAACCCACAGTTTTCTATAGGAAAACAGGATTTAGGATACCAGCTTTCACTTTCATAATTTTACCTAATGGGTTAGGAAGGTCAGTTTGGAGTTTAAAATATGATAAAATCCGGGGCGCCTGGGTGGCTCAGTCAGTTAAGTGTCTGACTTTGGCTCAGGTCATGATCTCACCATTCTGAGTTTGAGCCCCATGTCAGGCTCTGTGCTGACAGCTCAGAGCCTGGAGCCTGTTTCAGATTCTGTGTCTCCTTCTCTCTGTGTCCCTCCCCGCTCATGCTCTGTCTCACTCAAAAATAAATAAACATTTTAAAAAATAAATAAAATAAAATATGATAAAATCCTGTCAACTTAAACCAGTCAGGTAGCTCTTACCACTCTTCTTTTAGGGATAAATGTGACTGTTAACTAATGTTGTTATAATTAACTTACTCTCAAAGTGCTTTCGTTATTTTTATTGCTTTTGTAGCTTTTGGGCAACTTCAAAGATAAGGAACGTACCACAATTTCACAGCAAGTCAAAGGGAAGAAGGTTTGGATAGGAATCAAGAAGTTACTAATGTTGATCGAGATGTCGCTACAGGTAAGATGCTTCATTCTCTGTGTGATTCAGACACAGCTTCATGATATACCAAAAGGTTTTATATTTCCTTTACTAAGGTTTTAATTGTTTTAATGTTTATTTATTTTTGAGAGAGAGAAAGAGAGAGACAGAGCATGAGTGGGGGAGGGACAGAGAGCGAGGAAGACACAGAATCTGAAGCAGCCTCCAGGCTCTGGACTGTCTGCACAGAGCCCGATGTGGGGCTGGAACTCACAATCTGTGAGATGATGACCTGAGCTGAAGTCAGACGCTTAACTGACTGAGCCACCCAGGCACCCCACCTTTACAGGGTTTTGAATAATGTGTCATAATTCTCTTCTTTCTGAACTCAAGTTGCTATTAGTAGCCTGCTTCTGAGACCAGCAATAACTTATTGGTACTTTTCTTTCTTCTTAAAATTCAGAAATAGAAGAAAAGATTATGAAGTTACTTTCAATTTTAACTTAGGGAGTCATTAGATCTTAGAACTAGAAAGGGCTTTGAAGGGCAATTGCTTTGCTGTTCCTCCCCACCCCCCACCCCCCGTTTTAAAGATGAGGGTACTGAGTGTCCCACAGGTGGTGAGGAGTTATCCAAGATCACACAGCCGATTACTGATGGAAGGAAGATGGTGTTGTTCATCAGAGGTCCAGAAGCTACTGTGCATTACACCAAAAGGGGCCTGGGAGACTGTTTTAAGGGACATGTTAATTGAATTGTACAGAATCGACTTAGGCTCTATATATTTCCCCCTGGCTGGGCTCCTAGAAATTTCATGCAAACTACTGTAGAGTTAAAGCATCCAGGATCACATAGAAAACTGAGCCCTAGGCTAGTACCCGGACAAAGACAGATGAAATTTCTCTGGGACTTTCGCACATCTACTTTTGGGGACTCCACCCTGCATGTGCCCGTCCTGTGTCTTCTGTCCTTATCTGCCATACTGGTTAGATAATAAATGTACTTCTACAAGTTCTGTGAGTTCAGGGATCTTGGCGATCACTCACTATTTGAATCCACAGTGCCTAGAACAGAGCCGGACACACAGTAGGGCGCTCATCAAACTGTCATCAGATGGGTCCATCCCAGGTTATCGGTGGACACACCGGCTGCACTGTTGGCGTGGTTTGCCGCTGCTCAGTCCTGCCGTTCACTCGATGGGAGCAGTGGGTGGCGGGGGGGAGGTCTGAGTTTCACGGCGACACCTGAAATAGGCTCTTGGACCAATAACAAATTGAGAACATGAAGCGAAGCCTTTTTAATCTTTGCTGGCCCATCTATTTGAAAACAAAATTGTGGCTCTGAGAAACCTAAAGTTTAATCTATTGAACTTTCAGCCAGACTGAAATGTATTTATTTTCCATGGTGAGCGGTAAATTAAAGTTACAGGCTAATCACTTTGCTCAGGCTTCTTCTTGGTAAAGGTGCATATACAGATGTATTAGCTCTTTCCTTGGGTAAAGATAAATCTGTCAAGATAGTCAGCTCTACTCTTCTTCTTCTTCTTTTTTTTTTTTTTTGGTTTCAGCATAATTTTTTTCAATAATTGCAGAGAAGAAACTATGTGGGTTTTTCTCTCCAGTCCCTACCCCTTCTTCCTTTGATGCCTGCAGGTCAGTGATCACCTTAATGCCTCTATGTATGTGGGGCAGAAAGTGAGAGTGGGGCACTCGGGCCTAATCTTCAGCGACTGACACTTCAGAGGCCTCTGAGTTTGAACCCCTTCATGTCAAATGGATTTCGTGCAGCTGAGTGAATTCTCTTTAGATCTGCCTTAGAGAGACTGAGCCTAAGTGAAGAGGCATGTAGTTGAGCAGAATATAAGTCATGTTACCTCTCTGTTCACTCCACACGATTCTGTTAAAACTTGCACAGTGCTGAGTATCTGCTCTGACTGGATGTCACCTGAGGGAATAAAGTCATTTATCTAGATTACTTTTTTCCTCCCTTTCTCTTGACTTTTAATTCCATAGCTACAGGCAAGTCAGTAAGTCGTTGCTCACACATATTAAATATATTTAATGGGCAAAGACCTGCAAGTACGGACTACAGCTGAGCTCCAGCCAGTTCCATTTTTTTAAAGAACTTGACAATTGATTCATATGTAATTCTATTCCCAAAGAGGGAAAATGTTTCTTTTGTTAGTTCTTCGTTCTTTTTCTTAGTCCTTTGTAGTCTGACCTCTTAACTTTGATACATTTGAAACTTCTGTTGGATGTTTTTCTGGGGATAGAAGAGAAGACATCTTAAAAAAAGAAAAAACAAAACTGTGGTTGGAGGGATCCAATTGTACCTTTCTGCACAGCCGCACCGCCGTTTGAAAGCTACTCCTGGAGGGCAGGGAGTTCCCTCTGGGGAAACAGACGCCTGCCCGGGAGCATTTTTTAAAAGTTAGGCATGTTTCTCACAATAAAAATTCATCTTAAGGAATTAAAGATGTTTTTAATCATCATTTTTTTAGATAACATCTCTGGCTGACCACTGGGAACAAAATATATTTAAACAAATGAGTAAATATGAATATAAAAGGAAAATGAATAGAGAGCAATAGTAATAACCTAAATCTAGCCCCCGAACCAAAACTTCTGTATCTTCACCTGGACTCATGATGCCTTTTTTTTTTTTTTTTTTTTTTTTTTTTTTTTTTTTAAAGATACTATTTTTAAGTAATCTCTGCACCCAGTGCAGGGCTTGAACCCACAACCCAGAGATCAAGAGTTGTATGCTCCATTGACTGAGCCAGCCAGGCGCCCCATGCGTGGTGCTTTTCTGTCAGGGGAGACCCAGATTATCCAGGCGTCGCGTTAGAGGAGTCAGCCCCATTCTTCCTTTTTTTACTTTCAGCACAATTTTTTTTAATTAATAGCAAAGAAGAAACTGTGTGAGGGAGACCAAGGCTAAGAAAAGCTAACGTGTCAATCGTGAATAGATGGTAGGCTACTTTTTAGTCACCCTCAATTGGTTTTAAGTTTGGTCTCACCTTTTTTTTTTTTTTTTTTTTTTAATTTAATTTTGGTTTTTTTGGTCTCAGTTTTATATACCTTGCATAATAAGTTCTATGACTTGGATGCCCTTTGACCCCCAAGAGTGGCCACTGTCTGCTCTCACACGTGTCCTCTTACACAGTGCCAGCTAACGGGACACTCAGCTGAGGTGCCTGGGAATGACCAGCTGGGTCATTTGGAACCCCATGCCCAGCAATTGTCTGCTTGGAAATCCCGCTCACTCCTCTGGAATGAGGTCATCGGCTTCGCTGTGTGTCAGAATGCTGGTCAGGGAGCAGGTTAACACATTTCTGTGACTCAGCAGAGCGCTGGAGGAAGTATGAAACCACGCATTTCCTTGGCGTGAAGTGCATAGTTATTAGAAGGTACCATTAACCCATCTTCTTTATTTCTTCTGTTGTGTTTAGATGGATCCCGAATACCGTGTGAGAAAATTCTTGGCCCTCTTAAGAGAAGAAGGAGCGTAAGTACATGCAACACTTAAGACCGTCAGCCAGACTTACCACTCTGTTAAATTCCACTGCCTGTTCTAAGACTTGCTCTACAGTGCGTATAAATTTGAATTCTCAACCTTTCTTGGACAACTTTGTTTCCATTTATTAGAGTTCTTCACTGTGTTGTAGGCCTGAGAGACCAAGCAAGGAAATTGGTTGTTCTGTTGGTTTGTTCTCCTTGTCCTGCTTCGCAAAACTTCCTTGTCACAATGCAGGAAAAAACTCAATGGTACATATTTATTGGAGCCTGCTTTTAAATGCATGGGGCTATGACCGTTTTCTTTTGTGAAATGCTTATCTAATAGCAAATGCATAGTGAAAAACGTAGAAAAACCATTAAGAAGCTTTTAGTGATTTTGTGACGCATGGTTTTTTGTAGACCCTCATCTGGTTTTTTGTTTGTTTCTTTTGGGTATTTCTTTCTCAGTAGCCCCCTTGACTTTGAAAACGGACTCTTTGCACACACACAGTGACCAAAGGAAGTGACCAAGGTGAAGATGGCCTGGGATCTTCACTCAACTCAAGATCCTGGACAAAGTGAAACAGTCCCTACCTTCAACACGTGCTCACTCTGCATGATTAGTGCAATAAAACTCCCTCCCTTGTGCTTACTCAGATATTCTGCTGTTTTGTGGAAGGTACAAATTCGCTTTAGAATGCTGTGCTTACCTTTCTGTGCAAGCTAAGATGATTTCTTCTTCCTCGGTCTTTAAGTGCGGGCGATGTACTACACTTGTGAACACTACACGTTTTAAGCTCCCCACCGCCATCGCCACCCAACCCTCTCAGTAAACGTAACAATGTTCCAAGACAACACTTGGCTTCTTAGAAGGAAGACTTTCTAGATGTAAACCAGGAAGAGTGACTGGAAGTGTGGGTTCAAAGGGATTATCTTACAACTCCCCTGTGCTAACACTAAAGGTACTTGGGTATTTGGTTTAGGTTCTCCCAGAAAACTGGTGGTTATCTTTGCCTGAAGGAACAGGGCTTTGAATTTCGAAATGCTGTTCTCAATCATTTTCAGAGATGTTTCCAAGTTGCAGTCAAAAGATCTTTCTTAATAGGAAGTCTGATTATTACCGTGTTGGCCGTGGCATATCCTCAATGTTACTGACTTGCTCTGTGGTTAAGAGATCTGCTAACCGTTACCGCTGGGTAGCTTGTTGTTCAAGACTTGTTAAAGACCCATGTGGAAAAAGCGTACACCCCTAAATAGAAAGGAGTCGTTACAATAAAATCATTTATAAACTTTCAGCACGTTACTAGTGTCCAATTCTAAATGGGACAGTTCTTTGTAATATTAAAGGCTTATTAGTATCCTTAGCTTAACAACTTAGAATTTATCCTTCCTTTATTTTAAACCATCTGTACTCTCTAGCATCTGTTAAATAAAACCCTTTTCTCCAGAAGACACTGTTTTCTAGCCCTTTGCCCTCTGAGTCTTTTAACATCCATTCCAGTACATTTACCACATTTCCTTTACCCTCTACACTCTTCTTCCAAAGGGAAGGAGAGCCCGTGGTTTGTCTTATAACGGAGTCAAAAGGAATTAATTAGGTCATCATATTTGTGATGAGACTTACAGAGCAGGCCACTCTCTCCCCACTGCTGCTTAAAACGCAGGGACAGGCAATCAGAAGCCATCTGAAGGGGCTTTGTGCCGCCCAGGGACTTGTTGCCACAGTGGCACTTGGGTGTAGCTCTGTCATTTGTCCCCGTGGTAGAAGGCAAATTGTCTCCAGATCTTGCCATGTATGTATTTTTGGTTGACTTCAGTGTCATATCTATCTTGTTTTGGGTTTTCATCCCTAGCTTATTTTGTGGCTTTTTAAAAAGTGGATTGTATTGTGAAATTCTGTGATTCCCGGTGGCCAGTATCTTGGATTCCCTTATCTGTTTTACAGCTTGCCTCTTTTCTCTTCCTGTGAAAGCAGCACACATTGTATTAACTTATGTCTCTTGTTAAATGAGGTTGATTTCTTGGTGTTTTGTCCAAAACTATATTGAAAAATATAAATATATTGTTTAATGCAAATGAAGGAATGCAATAAAGAATATCTATACTTGAAAACATTCTGTAGACCAGTATTTTGTATGAAACAGTGTGTATGACTGATAGGAATGTGTGAAGAAGAGGGGGCTCAGAAGAGCCCCTCCTTGCTTTGTTACAACTAGTCTAAGGAGATGGATTGTTTTTATTTAAACATCTCTGGTTTGGGGCACCTGGGTGGGCTCAGTTGGTTAAGCGTCCGACTTCAGCTCAGGTCATGATCTCACGGTTTGTGAGTTCGAGCCCTGCCTTGGGCTCTGTCCTGACAGCTCAGAGCCTGGAGCTGCTTCCGATTCTGTGTCTCCCTCTCTCTCCGCCCTTCCCCTGCTTGCTCTCTCTCTCTCTCTCTCTCTCTTAAAAATAAACATTTAAAAAAAACTGATTTTCACTATTTAGGGAAGTATAGTCATTTAAAAAGAAAAATAGATCACTAGCATATTTTCAGATGTTAATGCGCAACAAGAACCTCCATACTTATTTTACTTATTTGCACCTTATTAAAAAACAAGTTATACCAAAGCTATAAATGGGTTAGGAATGCTCCAGAAAAGAAAATTGTTTCGCAGAATTACTCCTGCCTGTGAAATGCACAAACCAAGGGATTCAGACACTCTCAGTGGGATTTCTTCACCCGTTTCATTTTGGAATCCTGCATCCTTTTTCATTTTTCTGAGCTATAGGATCTCTTAGTCTAAAAGCCCAATCTTCAGAGGTGGACCAGGCTAGGATGAAAGGCAGCTCAGAGAATCAGCAAGGCTCAGTGGGAAGAGGTCAGTTTCAGAGCCTCTCTGACAGCAGGATCAGCTCGCCAGGAGTTGTCTATACCTCCTAGGAGGACCCTAGGCCACCCTGGTCCCTGTGTAGCCTCGAGAAGGTGGGGTCTTGAAGTTATCCCAGAACTGTGCTGGGCAGAGCAAGAGAGCGTCTGAGGTCACAGGCTTAGTGACAAAGCAAAGGAGACTGCAGCCAGCTGCTGCCTTGGGTTTCTTCACATATGGATCCACTGTGAACAGGCTAGTTTTTGTCAGAAAATGTAATTAAAACTTCAAAAAAAGGCTATCTCCTCCTTTCTGTTATTTGTACATCTTCACTCAAATACCTTTAAAAATATATAACAGAAAAACCATAATGGTGGCTGAAATCTGAAACATGGTTTGCCTTAAGGCTGTCTTTTCATGTCCCAAAACCTGCAGTGAACAGCCTCCGCTTTAAGTTTCCACAGCAAGGCATGGAGTAGATTCGAGTGTGTAAATCACGAAGTCCTGGTTAACAGACTTGTTGAAGCACTGAGTCAGCGATCAACAATCAGCCCAGCCCAAGCACAAAAGGTGAAAGCAAGATTTCATGTTCCTCGCCCGGCCGCTTGATTCAGAAGCCTCGTCAAAGGCTGGGGAAGGTGTGGATGAAAGTTCAAAAACGCATGTAAATTTCAGAAGTTGCTGCAAAATGATCTAAGTTTCTCCTCCACTGGCAAGCGGTGCTGAGACTGGGCCCTGGAGCTGCGCCCACAGAGGCCGTGTGCTGTGCGGACAATGTGGCCTTACAATGCAGCACAGAGCACCTGTGAGGGGCAAGAATCCCGAGCCGTGAAGACAGAATTTGCAAGGAGGACTCATGTTTGAAATTTTCCCAGCATACGGTCTCTCCACACAACTGACTTTGTCCCACTATTTGGGGAATTTAAGATTAATGGTAAGGTAACTCTTTGCCTCCTAGAAAGTTCTCTGTTAAGCTAAGAGAAATGATGACAGCGGAGTAACCATAAATTTTGCTGCATTAACTTCACCTGTGTGTATGTAGATCACCTACAGCTTACGTGTCCGTCCACATACCCAGGGTGGCCTGGATCTACCACTGGACCATTGGATACCATCACTGGATGCACCTAGAATAGCCTCACCACCATCTCTCCCCTGCTTTTCTCTGCCTTTCCTTTGCCTTTATTTGTTCTTCTTCCCCTCAGCCTTGAATGCGCACATTTTCTTCCCTTTTTTTGTAAAAACTGCTTTGAAAGGAATCTCATTATATTGTCTCTTTCAGATCTTTTTTTTTAAAGGTTAAAATTTTTTTTAATATTTATTTTTGAGAGAGAGAGAGAGCGAGAGAGAGAGAGCGCAAGCAGGGGAGGGGCAGAGAGAGAGAGAAATGGAGACACAAAATCTAAAGCAGGCTCCAGGCTCTGAGCTGTCAGCACAGAGCCCAACATGGGGCTTAAACCCACAAGCCGTGAGATCATGATCTGAGCTGAAGTCGGACACTCAGCTGACTGAGCCACCCAGGTGGCCCAAAGATTTTTTTTAAAGTTTATTTATTTTGAGAGAGAGCGCACGAGTGGGGGGAGGGGCAGAAAGAGAGGGCGCGAGAGAGAACCCCAAGCAGGCTCTGCACTGTCTCACAGAGCTGTGAGATCATGACCTGAGCCGAAATCAAGAGTCGGACGCTTAGCCGACTGAGCCACCCAGGCGCCCCTTGGATCTTTATTTTTTTAAAACTTCCTCTTGTTTTTAGATGTTTATTAGTATTTATACTTATGGGGAAACTGAACGTTCAAGCACTGCAATAAACTGTGTTCTCTTTAATCATAGTATATGATTAATCATAGAAAGGATTACAAATGGCCTTGGTAAGTATGAATAGGGACCATTTAAATATTTGGCAATCTTCTAGGTTAAAAAAAAAAAAAAACAACTACCCAGAATGCTGGGGTAGATGAGTATTGGCTTTCTGTCAAAGTTAAAGTACAAGATGAGCAGGGCTGTAAGATACAGAGATTTCCGTATACTTTGCACGTCCGATTTCTTGTGCCGCCGATACCACCATTTTTGTGGTTTAAGCTTTTCAGGGACTAAATAAAGACACGTAACGGGCACAGTAAAATTCATGAACTTGTAGTAGCCATTCCTAATCAAAGGTTAGAGGTCTGAATTGTAGCACGAGATAGCCCATCGCCACCACACAGGGCAGACCGCTTTATTTTTATGTTTTTCTATGCAGTGAGATGAGTAAGATTTGCTTCTAATAAAGGTAAATCAGGAGAAAGAAAAAGCAAAAGCGTTTTAGCCGTGCTGCATAAACCGAAGGTGACATTTTATGGGTAGGTCTGAAGACCAAAGGATCGTCTGTTGTCATAAAACCGAGTTATAGCCTCTCACTGTTGAGAAAGCATTGCTTGGGAGTCTCAGGTGAGTCCTTTTGAAGCAGCGTTTTGAGGAGAGAATGCCCTTCCCAGAGCGTGCCCACTGGGGAGTCCTTTCTGCCCCATCGCAAGCTGCAAATGACACCTGTTCCAGGCCACCCAGAGGCTAGGGCACACCACTTCATCTTCCTGACCCACCTACCCCTTCTGTAGATTAGCTAGCAGCGGGGGGAGCCATTTCCAGTCAAGTTTCATTTTCAATAGAGCAAATCCTATTTTCCCAATAAATGGAGTTGAAAACATGGGTGAGGAAAGGATTAACCAACCCCGTGGTCTGCTGGCCTCGAGCCACATCTCTGAGTGTCTGTGACATTAATTTGTGCAGTGGAGGTGCCTGAGTCTATGAAAAGCATTAGCGCCCAACTGCTTACTTGCAAAACTGGGAATTATCTGTTGGATGTTGACTTAGAGCAAAGTAAGCCTGTAAGAAAGCCCTGCAGTGGATCAGACCTACTGTCCCTGATGTCTCCGATGATCCCGCTTTAGAGAACAGAGGGAATGGCTTTGATTTGGGGCACTAACTTAAGGGTGCAGGTGGAGGCCAGCACATCCAGAATCGGATACTCTCGACCTCCTGAGCATTAATCTGGAAACTCCACACACGGTACAATGTATCCGTTTTAAGTTTGTTTACCTTCTCTTTAATGACTTAACAGAAAAAAACTGCATGATGAAATATATTTTCTCCAAATATATATATATTTATATAATATATAATTTTAGTTAACTCAAAGGTATATACATTGTATAATAAATAATATTTATAAAAAGAGACTTTTTGAATATAAAATCAAAAAGATCAACAACTTCTACAACTTTTTACAAAACTTTGGATACAGCAGGTTGGTAGGAAATTTCTGTTGGATACTATTACCTGACTACGGCAAGAATAATTACAATGCACTCAATGTACTATTATTAAATAATTACTTGTCAGCTACTTGAATACGCCCCAGAAACATGACTTTATCACTTTTAATATAGAATACATAGATATGAAAAGACTGTTTTTGAAAATTTGTATCCATTCTGCTGAAATAATTCTCACATAAAGCAAGCATCATCTGGTTGACATGATTTAAAACTTCAGTCTAAGGTGAGGTGGGGAGGGGCATTTCAGACTCTCTGGAGAGGGGATGGGGTGTGGATCTTTATCAGGGCTCGTTGCCAGCGGATTCAAGAGGGTGGGCATGGCTTCTAGATGGTGGCGGCAAGCCTGCCTGGGCAAGCGGGAAGACCCCGGAACCTTAGGTCAGCGTGAGGCAGACCAGAGAGAGAAGGGAGAAAAGGAAGAAACAACTTTGTTCTGGACTATTCTTCCCGATTCTCCTTAAGACACAGCTGCATCGATTCATACTGTCCGATCCGCCTGCCTCCATTCTGCTAGCCTCCTTCAGGACGCGCCAGAGGACCAGCATAGAGCGAGGGGAACTCGGCCGTGAGAGGCTTTACCCGAGGGACCGAGTGACCACTTGCCCCGCTTCGGACACCCAACCCTGATCCTTGGTAACTGCGCGGATGGGTGCGGTGTCCGCGTGCAGGCGAGGCCGGAGGGTGCGTGTTAAAGAACTCGGCGCTTCTGTTTACCCACACAGGCCAAAGAGAGAAAAGGAGGCCAGAAGACGTGTCTGCTTCAGAGAGGAGACGAAGGAGCGACTTTTAACACCCCCCCCGGCCCCCCCCCCACCTACGAGTCACCAAATTGGAACTTCGGGACCAGATCGCCACTCCCTGACCCTTTGTCTAACTTCTACCAAGGTGGCCTAGACTCCCAGCCACTCTACCTGGGCTTGTTTTTGTGGAGAATCTGTCAGTGAGCCGGGCTGGGAGGGATTGAACGGCCCCGTCTAAAGGTACCACTTGTTGCTTTAGGAAGCTACTGGAGCTGCAGAAGGCCGGCCCCCTTGAAACATAACCTATTTACATCATCCTCTGAAAACCAACAGAAACAAAACAAGCAAAACAACCCCACCGTGCCGCGTGACTGGTGGAAGCCGCAGAATGGGCAACAAGAGGGGGAGCGGCTCTGACTGCAGGTCCTAAGAGCCTCTTGTGCAGAACCGGGTTACAGAGAAAACGAGACAGAACACACAGTTGCTTTTCAAACAGCTTACCAGGCCACCCAGCGCTCCTGGTTCTTCAAAACTCAAAATCCTACTCCCACAATCGCCTTGGGCCTCCCTACCACTTTATCCTAGCTAAACCTATGGCTTTTGTCAGAATGTGGAAGGACATCAGATTTGCACAGGAGGAGACGGAGAAAAGGAGACTGCAGGGGTCTGTCCTACTTCGTAACTCCCACCTCACGGGCGTCTTGGCGCATCACCAGAAGGAGCGGTCTGGAAACAGAATCTTGCCCGTGCTGAAGTCTTCACCACCGGGCAGAGAGCTCACGGTAGCCCAGCCTGTTCTGTCGGAGTAGAATTTTTTTTTTTTTTTCCATTTTTTATTTTCTTTAACATGTGCAAAGAGAAGCCTGGGGTCCGTTCCTATCAGACCCTAGAGAA
This sequence comes from Panthera onca, assembly GCF_046562875.1. Classification (NCBI taxonomy): domain Eukaryota; kingdom Metazoa; phylum Chordata; class Mammalia; order Carnivora; family Felidae; genus Panthera; species Panthera onca. Next base: position 278,230 of record NW_027675816.1, on the reverse strand, counting down.
CTAAAGAGAAAGCCCCTTCTTTAAAAACCACACACCATCCAGAGCAGGGTGAGAGACTTAAGAGAGAGCGCGAGGGGGGCCTCCCCGTCAGCGGGCGGCTCGGGTCCAGGTAATTTACCGCACGGGCGTCTGGCAACAGTCCGGGTTCCTTGCTGTCTGGTGCTGAGGGCTGAGCCCGGCTCCAGGTCCTGCTTCCCATGGGACTTTGGTGAATCTGCCCAGCCACACACTTCACCCGTTCCCACTGCCCTTTGGAAAACAAAGAGGAAGAATTAAGAGACGCAATGCCTTTCTCAGAGAAACCACCCGTTGGGGGGCTGAGATCCGAGGCTGATGACGGGCGATCTCGACGCTTCTCGACACTTCTCGTGTGCCCGGGGGCTAACGGGGGCACTTAAGTGGCTTTTCCATACCCCCTGCCCTCCTCTGCTTTTGGGGCCTGCCGCTGAGGAAGGGTGCGAGATTTAAACAGGAACGGTAGGGCTTTAGCCACCACCGATGTGGATCCAAATCCTACCTGCCCCACCTTCTAGCTGGGAGCTCAGGCAGCAGGGAGCCCGGGCGTGGGCAGCTGTCCTCTTGCAAGAATCTGCCCTGTGTAGACACCGGGGGAACCCTGCCAGTCTAGCCCCCCCGCCCCATTCCCACCGAGAGTGGACCCGTGCCCTGCGCTTCCCTGTCGCACCGATAGTTTGATGATGAGCCGTCCACACAGGAGCACGTCTATTTAATTAACTGTGAATAATTCCTTCTCAGGAGAACAGCAAAGTGCACATCTTACTCATTTGTGTACTTCCATCTCATAAAGGATTTGAGCCCCAAAGCACTTTCGTGGGCATCCCCGATCAACCCTCCACTCCTCAGGGAGCTGACAAGACCAAGGGAAGATTATTTTCCGGGGGCAGAAACCGAGGCTCAGCCAGATTAAAGGGACGTGTCCAAGGTTTTGCAGCAAGTTAGTGACGGATCCAGCACTTGGGGCCAGCCAGGCCACCTGACTCTTGTCCAGAGACCTGTCCAGCTTACTGGGCTCACAACATCTGAATAACAAGGAATAAACCCGGTACTTGCCAAGGGAGGAAATGAGTGGTAAAGCATGAGACCCACAAGCTACAAGCAATGGAGAAGATGTTTTCCCCACCCAGGGGGGCCCGGGAATCTCTGGCCTTCCTATGGTAGAAAGCCATTTGACTGGGGCTCGCTCCCCACCCAGTGGGTGGAGGGCACATGTCCGTGCCGGCCTGTCTTGAAAGTTCCCATCTTGCCCATGGCGTCAGTGTGGATGAAAAGACGGGCGAGATAACCAGGTCTCGGCCAATCTTGGGCCTGTGGCTTCTGATCAAGCAGCAGGCTTGGGGGAAGTCGCTCTCGGAGGTCGGCTCTGCTTAGCCTGGGAATCTTTGCCACCTCCTCGGACCATGTGCCAGGCCCTGTGTATACAGCCATACGACAACCCTGTGAGGGACTGGCTCTTGTCCCCGGTTCACAAATGAGGGAGCCAGGGCACAGAGAAGCTCAACAGCTCGTCCCAAATCACTCAACAAGTAGAGTATTTGTTCAAAGGGCACCACATTGGGAGAGAGTCCTCCACTCGTCCCAGAGCAAGGGCTCCAGAGTGACCGGAGAGGAGGGGCCTGGGGACCCGATCTACCTAGATGTGGCATCTTGAAAACGTGTCTACGTAGCACTTTTATAAGGCTGGAGAAAACACCATTCTACTTCAGAAATGGGAGAAAAGAGGGCCGAAGATGTACTGATACCTCTTAGGGTCAGTACTAACCCCAGGGGCGGAAGGCAGGGGATTTTCTGGAGCCTGAGGGTCAAGACACCTCCTTCTCTGCTTGGCAGATGGCTCTTCTTGGCTGCCCACCTGGAGGAGGGGACGTGCTGGGACGCAGCTGCGGGTCTGAACCAACGACCCCCTAGAGCCCCCTAGAGCCACTGATGGGACCTGGGCTGCTGCTGCTATGGCCTCTGCAGTTGCCACACACGAAGCTTCCTGGAGGCAGAGACCTGGGCTCAGTGTTCCGACCCCGGCAATGGGTAAGCCAGACGGATGTCCAGTGTGAGTGTTCTGAAATTCTGACTTCCCCAAAGCTCCCTGTCAGAATGGCCAGCGCCACGTCCTGCTTGATGGTGGGGACACCATGTTGCCTCTGGCCATAGTGGCCATGCTACAATGGGCCTGTGAGCTCTTTCACGGTCGCTAACTCTTCTATCATGAGAAGCAAGAAATGAAACTTGGCCAGGTGATGACACCATCTCACCGCATGAAGACACCCTCATGTCACGGCTCTCTGACGGCCTCTGTCCCTCTCTGTTAGTAGGAGATTCAGACAAACATACACCCCTGGTGGCTCATTTGAGCCTCACGACACTTATGTTAGGCTCCAACCATCACTGTACAGATGGGGACACTGGGCTTTGGGGTTCCACGGCTGGTACGTGATGGGGCTGGAGCCACCTCTGTCCTCTTTCCACTGGCCACACTGCACTTACTCAGACACCAAGAAAGTACCACCAAGTTCCAAGTGCCTCCCGCTGCCTTTCCGGGCTCCATCCCGGCCAGGTCGTAACCTGAGCTACACGGAGGGGCCTCGCAGATGGGGTGAGTGAGTCCCCTTCACCCAGAGCTCTCCCCATGACCATGACCTGGGTTCCCCCAAGCCTCAGGGAGGCCCGGCCCCGCCCCCAGGCCCACACAGCCTAGACGTGCGCCACCAGCTCTGAAGTGCCCTCTGGGGTGAATTGCATCACCTGGTGGGGTGCTCTTTCCTGCCCTGCCCCCGGGAGGGGGGTGAGGGGATGATCCAGGCAGGCAAGTTCTTTGCAGTGAACCAAGCACTGTCCCCAGTGTCCTTTCATTGGTCCCCCACAGCACATCCGGGGAGGATGGCAGATAAGGAGGCAGCTCTGTAAAAACGCTCTTGTCTTGGTCCCCCCGGCCGGCAAGCGGTGGCAGCTGGACCAGGGCTCATGACTCTATAGACTAGGCTCCCTCTCAGGGCAGAGAAGAGGGAGAAGGGGCATAGTGGCCTCAGCCCTTCCACCTCCAAGACTCTAGGACCACCCTCCATCGGTTCTGAACTATGCTGGGGACCTATGGACACAGGGGCCTGGCACCTGCGTGTCTCCCACGCAGGCCACCTCTGGGAAGCTTGGGAACATAATCCACCAGCCTTTGATCCCTTGATTACTCACCACCATCACTCTGAACTTGAATCCCTCCTCCTCCCCATCCCCTTCCATAAACTCGCTCAGAGTGCCCCCGCCCCACCCAAGCTTTAGATCTGTCAGGATATGGGCTTACATACACCGCTTCCCCCCCACCCACCTCCTCCAGGCCGGTAGGATTTATGCTTATGCAAAAACTTGCCCTCTCCGTTCAAGGTGGATGCAAAAATGACTCTGCCCCGGGGGTAAAAGAGGATCTTTGGCCTGCTATTTCAAGTATTTTAACCCCCTTGTTTTACGGTAAGGAAACGGAGACCCACGAAAGCGGAAGAACAGGAAATTAGGGAGTTCCTGGAACAGGGCAACACTGGGACCAGAAGTCAGGTGTCCTGGCTTCCAACCCCAGTGTCCCTCCTCTGGCACCACAGATGCTCAGCAATGACAGCCAGTGGCCACGCAAAAGTCTGACCTGGCTCATAAGTGACTAACTTGTATACAAATGTTAATCAATTGCTTGCCGCCTTGTGTGCACTCTCTCGCTGTTATCTGTGCTTTGGGCAATCGGCGCAGGAAAGCGGTCCAAGGATCATTGCCACCGAAGCTTGGGAAATCCTGGCTTCCTAATTTGTCCCTGGAAGCTTGTGTGCCTTGGGTGACTCAGGAATAGAAGCAGGCTGCTGGAGAAGAGGCGATGGGCAAATCCAGTTCCCTGCCCCCTGCCCTCCCTGCCCCCCTCCCCACCCCGCCACCCTACCTGGCTCCCTACTTGCAGGTGTGTACATCGTAGATGCGGATGCACTCCTGACAGCTCACGTAGCAGCACCAGTGGAAGATGCAGTGACATTTCTCCTTCCGCTTCTCCGTCCTCGTGTTGTGGCCGCGGCCACAGCAGAGCAGGTCGCAGCCATCGATGCCATGGGAGGTGACATTGCAAGTCCGGTCCCTGGTGCCAAAGGAGCCCGTCTCGGGGTTGGGCTCGCAGAAGTTGGGGGAGTTCTCGTAGTAGACCAGGTCCCTCTCGGTGGGCGGCTTGAAGAGCGCGTACTTGGCACGGAGGGTCTCCACCCAGCCGCGGGATTCGCGGTGCTTCTCCACCACCATCTCGGAGGCGCTGTCGTACTTGTCCTTGAGGAAGTCGCCGATGGCGCGGAAGTCGGGCTGGGCCCACCAGCAGGTCTTGACCTCGCAGCTGCCTGACAGCCCGTGGCACTTGCACTTGAGGTGCATGTGGTCCAGGATGGTCTGGGGAAGAGGAGTGGCAGCTGGCCCCCGGAAGGACCCCACCTGGGAGTACACCTAGGCCCTCCCACTCTGCCCCCGCCCACCCCCATCCCTGGAGCCTTCTCCCTGCCTACTGGGTGCCGGGAAGACAACGGATTGGGGACCGAGGTGCGGACCTAAAAACGATGACCATCGTCTCCCTCCCCTTCACAGCCCAAGCATTGGCAGAAATCGCAGCCATTTTTCAAAGCTGCAGGAAATAGGGATTGCGATCCCCGTTTAACAGATGGGGAAACCGAGGCTGGGAGCGTAAGTGACTCGCCCTAGGTCAAACCACCAGAGGAAGGGGTGGAGGTTGAACTCAAAGCCAAGCCCACCGGTCTTCACAGCCCTGCACAGGCTGCCCACGTGCACTGGATGGGCTGGCGGGTACCTGCGCCACGGGGCCGCCACACTCCCGAGTTGACGCACCCCTGAGGAAGGCGGGCGGGCGGGCGCGCAGGGGAACAGCCCAAGGAGAACGGAGGGTGAACAGAAGGGGTGATTGTGGGGCGTGGTGGGGGGGGGGGGTGACAGGCTCCACCAGGGGGAAAGAGGAGAGCAGGGAGCCCGCATGTACAAGAACCACCAGAAGGGTAGGGTGGGGCAGGGGTGGGGCCAGCCGGGAGGGGCAGGCACAGGGTCCGAAAAGGGGTACCGGGCAGGGTCGGGGCGAGGGCGGCCGCAGCTCACCGTGCGGCCCGCCTCGTTGTTGTGCTTGTTCATGGCCGAGCGCGCGTCCGGCCTGTTCTCGCGCGCGTCCGCGAACTCCCGGGACACGAGCACCCCGAAGTCGGCGTCCTCGCTGCAGCCGCCCCACTTCCAGCCCTCGCCTGGCGGCCCCTTGTGATGCGAGTCGCAGCCGCAGATGGTGGAGGTGCCCTCGGCACAGGAGCGCGTGACGGCGAAGGCCACGCCGGCAGAGGCGATGGCGTGCACGAAGGCCGACTCGCGGGTGGCTGCGGGGAGGGCATTGCTCAGGCCGGGTCCCGGGGGGGGGGGGGGGGGCAGCCTCTCTGCCTCGACCTCCCCAGTCGGGAAGAAGGCCCCGAGGACAGAGGGAGGAACCTAGGTGCCCTTCCGACCCCCTTTGGCCCAGTCTCTGAGGTACCCCCACTTTACAGATGAGCAAACTGAGGCTCAGGGCTGTAACTGATCAACTCGGGGCCTCAACGCCTGCTACAGGGTAAAAACAGCAGTGGGAACTATAGCTCTGGCAGGTTGCTGAAGAGATAAAGTAGTCCTGCTCTGGCCTAGCCCCAGGCCCCCTGCCTTCCATCTGCCCAAATTCCAGAGACCACAGCACACGCCTGAGCCCCCCCACTCCTGAGAGAGCCTGAGGTCTGCGGGCGGGCAGCCTGGGAACCTACCACCGAAACGTAGTCAGGATGCCCTTGGGCAGACCCTTTCCTTTTCTGAGCCTCAGTTACCCTCTCTGTAAAACGGGTATAAGTTCCCTCTGTCACCAGACTTCCTGACCAGGACGGCAGTGACCTGCATCCCGAGCCCTCTGCCCGCCACCACCAGGAGGATCAGAAAACAAGGCAGTTCCCTTGGTTCCGCCCCAGGGTCCCCTGAAGGGAAAGGAGAAATTCTTAGGGGTGTCCCCCTAGCCTCCTTATCGTGATAACCACCTTTGAGCTCTCAGTATGCACCAGATTCTGCCCTTCGTGGGCGTTAGCTCATTTAATCCTCTTAACCACGAGGCAGAAAGTCTTAACATAGGCCTGTTTTACAGATGCAGACATTGACGACCACGGGGCGAAGGCCTGGGAGACGACAGTCCAACTATCTCTCTCCCTGCGGGCGAGGCACCCAGAACCGGAGGTGACCTGCCCAAGGCCACGCGGGCGGGCTTAGGAGCCAGGCTCGCGTCCTGAGTGCGGAGGGAGATCGCGCCCGCCCCCCACCCCCCGCACACAAGCGGGGAGCCTGGTGGCCTCATGGGCCACCTGCAGAGGAGCCGCCCGTCCCGCTTCCACGGACCGCCTCGCCGGCGCAGCGAGCCCGCGCAGCCCAGGCGGACCGCGGCCGCGAGCCACCAAGGCCGGGGGCCCGAGCCCCACCGCCCCGCTCTCCGCGCCCCCCGTTCCAGCCCCCGCCCTCCCCCGCCCGGGCGGCCCGGGGACGGCGGCGCCGAGGACCCAGCGCCTCGCTTCCGGCCGGGCCCGCGGCCTCTCGCGGCGGCGGCGGCGGCGCCCGGGCCCCGGGCCGCGCTCGGTTCCCAGCCCCGGGGACGCGGGGGCGGCGGGGGCGGGGCGGGGATTAGCCTGGGAGCGGCGCTGACAGCCCCGCTGTGCCGGTCCCCGTCCGGCGGGGCCCGCTGGGCCGCTCAATCCGCCTTTGTTCGCGCGGTGTCACACCGCATTACCCGCATAATGCGGCCGCCGGGCCCGGGCCGCCGGGCCGGCCGCCACCGCGTAGCAACGGGCGGCTCCCGCGGCCGGGCCGCGCCCCCGGCCCCGGCGCCGGCCCGCGAAATCCCCATTGAAGCGGCGCCCCCCGCCCCCGCGCCGCGCCGAATGGCCAGAGGGCGTGTGAATGGCGCGGCGGCCGCAGCGGGCGCGGGGCCGGGCCGCGCGGTGGGGGGCGGCGCTCGGGCCCCTTTCAAGCCGCCTAAGCCCCTCCGGGCCGCCCGCGCCGCCCCGCCCGCGGAACGCGATCCCCGGCTTGCCAGCGCCCCGCCGTCGCGGCCCCGTCGCCTTCCGGCCGCCGACCCCCGCGGCCTCCGCCCCACGGGCGCGCGGTGCGAGTCCCCGGGCCGGCCAACCGTGGGGAGTGGGCCTCGGCCTCCGCGGAAGAGGCGCGCCCCGGGGAACCGGGCCCTGCCACCCTGGCTCTCCAAGCGGGAAGGTGGTAGAAATTAACTCTTGGCGGCCCACACGGCTTGGGGGCTGGCCAAGGGCCGCGCGCCAGCGTGGAGCCCAGGGCAGGGTTCGAACCCGGTTCACGGCCCGGGCTCTGGGCGCCAGCGCGTGCGTGGGCCCTTTTCCCAGACCCTCCTCGGCTTCATCAAATTCCTAGAGTTTCGGGCAACTTACCCAGCTCCCAGCCCCGGCCCAACACAAAACTGCCCTCTTGCAATTTAGGATGATGAAGGGGCAGGTACCGGAACCCACAACGGCGATTTAAAACGTTAAACACGGACGTGAATGGGGAATAAGCTCAAAGGGCCCGATTTTCATTGCCAAATGTCCCAAGAGGGTCAAAGCAACCAGAAGGCGAGTCTTGCTTTTGGGGAGCGCGTCTAGACGCCAGGCTGTTTGATTAAGCGCTCCCTGGCCCGAGGTGGGGCACCGGAAGGCGGTGAGACCGACACACCGGCAAGATCAGGTTTGAAATGCAAACCGCCGCCACTTGGCCCCAATTAGAGGCCAAACCTTTTATGTAAACAAGGAATAATTAGCTTTGGTAATAGAAGCGTAAACAGAACCATCATCCATTGATTCCCTAATTGCCCTTCTGTCCCTTGACAATGGCCTGTAGGTCAGACCGACTCAGCACACTTGAGACACAGGTAAAGGGGGCACGACACACTCAATGTAGGGGCCCGTCCCCCCACTTGCCACCCACTCTCTGTCAGATCCACCTGGCTCTCAGATCCCTTTTCCTTCTGGCTATGAATACAGTTTTGTAGAAGGAGGGAGGGCCAGGCTCACCAATTTGGGTGGCAAAGCCCTGGTGGTGGTCCAGAGGGTTCAAGTTGCTGCGGGGGGGGGGGGGAAGCGGTGGCTCCTTGGAGGCGAGCTGGGGTCACTACATTCCTGGACACTGCCCTTCCTCAGAGTTGCCCATCTTCAGCCCAGAACTCACAGCCCCAAAGTCCCCTTCTTGGGAGCAGTTGCCCCCCTACCGCTCGCTCTCTTTTGGTCATGTTTGAAGTCAAGTTGGGTGAACCCCATTCATTTCAGGTACAGCGGGTTAGACTCCTGGGTGGCAGGAGGGCTGGAAAGTTACCGGGACACCAGCACGCCCAGTAGCCCCTCCACAGTCCTTGGGCACGTCCAGCTTGCAGGGCACATGGCGACCAGCGGGATCTTCTCCCTGAAACCTTGGGGGCAATGCAATGCCACCAGCTCCAGGCAGTTTCCTCAACTCCAGAATTTTCTAGAAGGGAGGGACCTAGAGGTGGTGATGCCCTCATCCCACCCAAAAGCTAGATTTGCATAGCACTTAACACAGTGTTGGGAAAATGTCGCAACTGTCTGCATCAAGGCCTGCCCCCTCCACTGTGCAGCCGGGAGCGGGGAGGAAGGCCATGGCCACCTCTCCTGCCCTAGGATCTCGGGATACAGAGCATCTCCAGGCTGCTCAACCTCCAGTGGCACCTGGGAAGGTGTGGCAGCCAAGGTGACCCAACTGGATCCGTCCAGAGAGGGAGCCCGCCCACTCCTGTGGAGGCTGTGGGCCGTGACCGGCTTTATGGCCCTCTCCTGGGGACCCTGGGCTGGGAACTGAGGCCTGCTGAGGTGGAAGGCTCACGTGTCCTCATGCCCTCCCCCAATCTAGCCCCTCACCCACCTCCTACTCAGCCCAGAGACAGTACCTTTGTCTAGGACGGGCCCGAAGATGGCCAGGCTGTCGTCTATGGTGGTGCAGTTCCAGCGGCGGCCCCGGAACTGGTGCTGGCACTCCTGGATGCCCAGCTTCACGCCCTCGGCCACGCTGGGCATGATCTCGATGTAATTGCGGCAGAAGCGCAACTGCTTGGGGACCAGGCCTGGGATGGAGCCGCAGAGCAGGGGCTGCGAGCCCAGCGAGGTGTACTGCTGGCCCAGGGCCAGGGACCTGCAGGCAGACAGAGGGCAGTGGCATTGCCGGCACAGGGCACACGGAACGTCATGGGCATTGCGTCTTCCTCGTGAGCCCTCTGGGGCAGGTGGAGCGATGGAGGGCCCGTCAGCCCGAACCCATGGCCTTGAGAAACGTAGTACCTGAATGCACTGTCTTGACCTCAAGAATACACCATCCCTTGAAGGGCAGAGCTCTGACCCAGGCCAAGTCAGCCCTCTGATGTGGGCATATCTGACATGAGCACAGTGACCAGTAGGAACCTCTCGTGGGGGCCCTTGGGGGCAATGCAATACCATGAAAAGAACCCTGGACTGGAAAGATCCTATTGAGAGCCCAGGTTAAGTCCCTCCTAGGCTCTGGGCCAGTTGCCCTGACGGGCATTGAAGCAGTTGGGCTGGACAAGCTTCTAGGGAGTCTAAGTTTCTAAAGCCACATAGAGACTCCAATGACCCATGGGAAATAACCCAAACCCAAGTCAAGGAAGCTGGCAGGAGCTGGCCTGACCCCAGTCCCAACTCAGCTAAAGCAGAGAAGCCCCAGTCCCAGTGGGGAACTTGTACATGCATGTGTGTCTGAGGTTTGCGCGCGCACACACACACACACACACACACACACTGCCCATGGCAGTGCCCCTCCCCAGGATACTGCCTGCCCAGCCCAAAGCTCCCAGTGTCTCCCCAGGGAACTGATGGCTTCTACTAGGTCCTCTGTCCTTTGTCCACCAGGGCCTCCAGGACCATCTTGGCAGCTTCCTAGAAGTTTCTAGAGTGCCATCTTCCCTCTCACCAGCGATTGGAACTTGGCTTTGTTGCACGACAAGTTTAGCTCAGTGTCAGGAGGGAGAAGATGTCAGAGCATACACTCACGACCTTACTCAAGTCACCTCACCTTTTAACCTTCATTTCTCAAGCCATATCCGGTCAGACCCTCAGATTTTATTAAGAGTCAACAGAAGGAAAGGTCTTGGGGGGAGCCGGGGAAGGAGAAACAAGAGTTTAAAAAAACTAGAAAAATCAAGGTGCTGCTCGTCCACTCTCTCCCCCAGCACAGGGAGAGCAGGGATGACATTTTGTGGGAAAGACTGAGAAAATGATCTGTGGGTCTCAGTGGACCTCAAGGCCAGTCGCAATCAGCCCTGTGGTCAGGACAGTGTGAGCTGGAAGAAGGGTTGCATGGGGGCCCTTTACATCCAGCACCGACCCAAGCAAGGCTCCAGTCTGGCAGTGACCTTGGTCAAGTCTCCCACACAAAGTGATGACAGAAACCTTGGGAAGAGGGTCCAGAAGACCCCAGATTCAGATCAGGAAAAGCAAAACAAAACAAAACAAAACATGCAAAAGCTTCCTGGACTAGACACAGGGCTGAACCAAATGTCTGCCATTCATCAGCTCTTACTATGTGCTTCACTTCTGATCAGTTCTCCAGGGTGGCGACGAAGAAGCGGAGGTTTAGGAAGGATGTCAGCTTGCTCAAGGCTTTTTGGTGCCAGGTCTGCGACAGAGCAGGGCATGCTCCCCGAGCTGAGTCTTCCCCTTGGGTTTGCTTCACTGAATCCTCAGAGCAGCTATGTGACACAGAAGGGGGCATTACAGCAGCCCTGTTTCCAGATGGTGTAGACTGGTGTACTGAGTAACCAGCCCAGCCGGCAGAGCTGCTAAGAAGTTGCTCATCGGACCCCAAGACATCTGGCTCCAGAGCCTGTGGGGCAAACCACTGTGCCACCTGTCTTCTTGGCTATGCCTGCTTGGGTCCTGAAGGAGACAGGACTGGCCCATCTGTGGCCTGAGCCACACCACCGGTCCCACACCCGAGTGAGATAGAGCGGGTCAGCCCAGAGCCCCCGGATGGGCACATGGCACCCGGCACCCAATGGAGCCCTGTTCTGCCCCTGCCCTGCTTCCAGTTATAAACAGGTTATCATGATAACCGTGATATTCAAATATCCGTCACTGATTATATGCTGGGCCAGTTCTAAGCGCTCGTGTCTCTTACCTTACGTAATCCTCATAGCAAGTCTGTGAGATAGGAACTTCATTATCATCGTTATTGTCCCATTTCCTAGATGAGGAAAACTGAGGCCCGGAAGCCAAGTAACCTGTCCAAGTCTGCAGGACGGCCAAGTGTCAGCGTTGAGCCTCCCTCCCAGTTCGGGCTGCCTCCCCACCCGCTTTTAGCCGGGACCTCCAGCCCAGCCCCGCCAGCCGCCCGGACAGCACTGCCCTCACTGGAGTGGGAACCCGAGCCCGGGGCTGGGGGTAGATAGCACGGCGCCATCCTGAGAGGACGGCACGGGAGTGAGGCTCCCCTGGGAAGAAGCCCAGGCCTTTCCCACTCCCTCCTTGGACATTTAGGACCCGAAACCCCATATGAGGAGGCCAGTCGGAGACAAGAGCTGAGCCCCGTGGGGAACCTGCCACCCCACCTGGGTTTGGTCCTGAGTGTGGTGCCATGAAAACCCCTCTCCAAGGGTGTGTTGCTAAGTCCTTGCCCCCCCCCCCCCCCCACGCCTGTCCCAGTGCGGCACGGGAAGACCTGGGCCCACTTCCCAGCCTCAGCGTCCTTCCCCTTTGGCCAGGGCCAGTCTCCCCGGGGTCCCCACCACGGGCCCCCGTCCACGCCTGTGTCTGGAGGTGTGGACCGCCCCTGCAGTGGCCGTGCTTGCGGTCAGCTCGGCCTCCTGCCCCCACGGCACACACTCTTCTCACGGCCGGTCTGTCCCACAGTCACTTCTGGCACCCGGGACCCTGTCCCATGGCACCTCCCCCACTTATTGGTCTGCTCACCAGCCAAGGCCCCAAGGCCCCCAAGGCTTCAGCCTCTTTTTGCCCAGCGATGAAAGTTGGGCCGAGCCCGAATTCAACCCTGGGTTTGTCTGGCTCCAAGCGTGACACCCTCTGAAAACAACTCCCTGACTCAGAGATGAGACCTTTCCCCTTTCCCGCCAAACCCTGGCCCCTCCCTGCTGCCCGGGGGCCAACCATCTATTCACCCCAGTGCTGTTTCCTAACTACGGGTGTCAATTTCCTTAACCTTGCCGTGCCTCAGTTTCTCCACCTGTAACATAGACGTAAGAGGAGTAAATGATGGTCGTGCGGTTACCGTGGCGGGGGGTGTCCCAAGCACTCTGTCCCTGCCCTGTCAGCACCCTCAGCCTCCTGCCCTCCATCTCTGACTTGATAGAACACATCAGAATTTTCAGAACCCCTTCCCATCCATCGCTGGGAAGGATGCCTGGGCTCAGAGCAGCTCAGTGCTAACCAGGGTGGCTGGACAGACACCTGGGATCTGGCTGAGTGTTAAAGGCACCCAAAGGGCAAGGGCACAGAGACGTTTCCAGGGTGCTCCTTGCCAGGGTTCCAGCTCAGATCTGGATATCCCGCTGGCAGTGAGCAAGGCCCTCTGGGGATGAGGGCGACAGGCCAGCAATGGGGCTGACGAGGCCTCGGCCGTGGAACTGACTTCTGCGGGATGGCTGCCGTCCCCCAGACACGGCCGGGCACCCCTCCCCCCCGCTCCCCCTACCGAGCATCCTACCCGCACAGGGCTCAGGTCTGAACCTCTGCCGCCACGGATGCGTCAATTCAACTCACAGCTCCTCGTCCCCCATTAGGAGGTACACATTCCCCTGGAGGGGGTCGGTGGGGGGGGGGGCACACAGCAAGCCTCATTCTCCCTAGTTCTTCCTACCCGAGTGCAAGCGGCTCCGGGTGCTTTGCCGGGCAGCCCCCCACATCGCGCCTCTGCTGGGGCTGAGCCCTCCGCCCGGAGTGCCCGTCCCCCGCCAAGCTGCTGTCGAGCACCTTACCCATCCTTCAACACATGCGTCTTGGGTCACCTCCTTTCTAAAGACTTTCGGGGGCTCCCAGGTGAAGGTAACCTCTCCCGCCTCTGTGTCTTTGCTGTACCTTATTCCTATCTTATTACAAAGCCCTGGACTCATTTGTTTCCAGTTTGATCTGCTGTGGGAGTAAGAGTTCCCTAGGGAGAGAGGCTGTGTCTTCTCCCATCTCTCCAACACCTCGGCCTGTGACACACACACACACACACACACACACACACACACACGAGCACACTTGGTCTACTGAAAGTCCAGGCCACACGATGGGTAGTTGCTAATTCTCAAGGGAAGGATTGAAGGAGCCGCTCCTTCCCCCAAAGGCCAGTCTGGTGTCCTTGCAGTGTTTTGGCCTTACTCCCCAGGAATCCAGGCATCCGGAGGTCTCGCCTCCACACAGGACAAGACTCCTCGGTTCCGCTGAGGAAGTTCCTATGGTTAGGACCTGCGGACAACAGCCAGGCTCCCAAGGGAGGTAGGGACCCGCCTGGCATTGGCAGCTGGTGAGGGGGAGGGCGGAGGGCACTGCCGGGCCTTCCCAGCTGGGCGGGGGCTATTTATACCCAGCTCCCGGCCTTGCCCTGCCCGAGGGCCCTGCCACCCTCCCCTGAGGACAGCTCGTCCTCCACCCCAACCACCCACTGCCCAGCTGGGCTGAGGACAGACACGGGCAGCCGGGCAGACGGGCCCATAGCAGGTGCCAGCATGCAACAGGCTGCTCGTGGGGCCCTCGACGTTGACCTCTCGGGGGGAAATGCCCTGTCCGAATAGGCTGGCCTTGAATATGTGCACTGCCTTATCCGACTGCCACGGCACCCTGGTTCTCTCCTCTCCCCGACGACACTTCCCGTCTCCCGAGGCCCGAAGGCGGGCCTGTGGGGCGGGCTAGGGCAGAGATAAAACTTGTAACCGAAGAACGCAGGTTGGCCTGGATGCTGACTTGACTTACGCGCCACGGTGACACTCACAAGTGCTCTGCACAGGGAGCGTGTCCCGTCTGGTGTTGCTGGCATTGTCGGCCCCCAGATTCTACCATCCACCCATCATGGGCACCCCCCCCCCCCTGCTTCGGGCTGTCTGCGGCAGGGGGGTACAGGATGTGGATGTGCCGTCCCTGCTCTGCTTTCCTTTTAAGGCTCCGTTAGGGCTGGAGCCCTGCACCCAACCTCCGCTGCACCCAAACTTGTTTATAGTTTTTACCTTGCCCCCCCTCCGCCGCCACCACCAACATAATAGGGTTTTAGAGACGGGAGGGGCCTCAGGAGTCACAGTCTCAGTGTTTCGTATTTGTTAGCTGTTTTTTTTCCCGAGTGGAATCACAGACAGCCTTCCCCCCTACTCCGCTCTACATAAAACAGATCAAAAAGAGGGGCCCGTCCTTCGAAAAGCGAAACGTAGAATCACCACGCAATCCAGAAATGCCACTCCTAGCTACGTGCCCAAGAGAATTGAAGGCAAGAACACGGGCACGTGTATATCAGCCTCACGGCAGCGCGACAGGTAGATACCCCAAGTGTCGGTCAGATGAACGGACAACGAAATGTGGCGTGTCCACAAGGTGGAATATTGTTCAGCCACAAAAAGGAATGAAGTTCCGGCACCTGCTACAACATGGATGAAGCTGCTCAACATGATGCCAAGTGAAAAGAGCGAGTCACCAAAGGACAAATGTTGTACGCGAGGAACCTAGAGTAGGCAAATTCCTAGTGACAGAAAGGAGAGTAGAGGTTACCAGAGGCCGGCAAGCGGGAGGGAAGTTATTGCTTAATGAGTATAGTTTCTGCCCCCACCAACAGCCCCTCTGCAGGATGAAACCTGAGAACCACTGGTCTAGTCCAATCCCTTCCTTCTCTAGTTGGGAAGATGGAGGCCCAGAGAAGGTCTGTCATTTTCCCAAGTCACACAGTCACCTATGGGTGGGGCTATGGAAGATGGGGAGGGGCACAGCCCAAGGAACGTCTCCCCTTCTGCTCCCCCCTGTCTCAGGGCGAGCTCCATGGGGCCGCCTGCCGCCTGCCCTAGTCGTGTCTTTCTTGGAGTCCTCAAGCCTAACTATCTCTGCCAGCCCCAGGCAGGGCACCTGACATGGGTGCTGAGAGGGAAGGAAGGAGACAGAAAGGGGACGGAGTCAGAAGCCACTTGCTCTGCGGTCACCTGTCTCTCTCTCTCTCTCTCTCCTCCAGAGTGACCACCAGGTTTCAGGAAATCCTACAATAACCCAGTGCTTGGTGCTCCGCCTGCTGGCCCCTGGGCAGTAAAGGACAGGTGCCCTCTCCGCTCCTGGGTCCAGTGGGGCCCCACCCTGGCCTGGGACAAGACGAAAACTTCCAGAAGGAGAAGGAAAGGTTTGAAAATGGGCAGGGAGTAAAGAGCCGAGTGTTGGTTTGGGAACTCAAGGCTACTACCTTTCCATTTAGGTCAGGAGGCCCTTCGGGGCTGGCAGACGGCACGAGGGGAGCCTGACAAGTTCAGTGGCATGTAGCAGGTGGGGCAGGGCAGGGGCAGCGCCTGGGGAGCCCTGATGCACCTGACTCCTGCAACCACACGGCAAGGTAACCACTGTTCCTGATGTTGAGAGGCCTCCGGTGACTCACCGGGCGACTTAGCAGGGAGCTCGTGACAGAGCAAGAGAGACCTACCTCAAGATTCACGAGGCTCGTCTCTCCTTGCCCAGCCACGGGTCCTCCCTGGAGCACGTGCGGGCCCCGTGGGTGCTGAGCACTAACTCAACCCTGCACCCATCTCAGTGCGGGCCAAGGATAGGGAGTCGCTTCTGAGTCCCAAGGGGCTCCCGTGCTCCCATGATCCACAGAGCAGGCCTAGAGACACCCCGGTGAGGCCTTTGCTCAAAGCTGGGAGATCTCCCTGGACCTCAGGTCATTACTCAGGAGGCAAGGGTGGGCCGTATGGGTCTCACGAGTCTCCAGCAGGCTAAGTAGCACCCTTGTTTGGATGCAGGAAGGGAAGGGATGGGGAGGGTGGAAAGGGTCCACGCACTGAGCTGGGACCCAGAGGCCAGAGAGGAACCAGTGAAGGAGCAACTGTCAGAGCTTCTGAGCCCATGGGGGGCGGGGGGGGGGGGGGGGCGGTGCCAAGCCTCCGGCCGGGCTTCCCATCTTGATTTAGTCCCAGCCATCCAGACGAGGGCCCCACGAGGGCAGCAAACCTGCGGAGTGAATGGAGGTGCCTGCCCTTGGGAGAGCAGGTGAAAAGCCTTCCTTTGGTAAACAAACTCATCCCCCACCTATTCACTCCACACACATTTGAGTCATGACTTGGAATCGGGCGGAGTGCCAGGTACTGGGGGCGTGAAGCTGCGTTACACCACACCCACGGAGCACCCAGACCAGGAGGCGTATGTCAGTTACGAAGAAGCCACAGCATTCTTCCAGCAACTACTAAGTCTAGGTGCCACGGGTGCCACGAACAAGGGACAGAGGGTCCCGGGGCCCTTGTAGCTTACAACCCAAGGAACCACCGGGCCAGAGAGCCCTCGGTAGGTAGGAGCCGAGGCATCCAGGAAGGCAGAGGCGAGAGGGTCCTAGCCAGTGGCGATCACGAAGGCATGGCCGGGGCTCCCCCCGGGAGGAGCTGGGGGAGACAGGAAAGAGCCCCGGGCACGGGGTGGGAGAGGGAACCGCAGCTGTCCCACCCCAGCTGGAGCCCAGAAACCATCCAAAGGAGCAGGAGGGGAAAGGGGCCTTGGGTACCAAGCTTAACCCAGGCAACCTGGGCCGCACTGGAGGCTCCCGAACGAGGCTTTGGAATATTAATCTAGAAGACAAAGTCTAACTGCAAAATGGGCCCCGGAGGGTGGGGTCTAGTGACCCAGGGCTGGGAAAGGGAGGCTGGGGTGACATTTGTGCTAAAGAGAGTCTCAGACTTGGCCGCACGTTACGACCTCTGAGGGGCAAGATTTCCCTGGCCCGGGTGAACCCACTGTGCGGCTGGGCATCACCCATCCTTGTTAGCGGGGCCTGTGGCAGTGGGGCTCAGGACGGAGGCATTAGGAGCGGAGAGGAAGGAGCGGCCATGGAAACCAGAGGAAGGAAGAGAGCACGACCAAAGTTCTGAGCCAGGATGATCAGGGAGACGGAGATGATGTCAACGGAGAAAGGGAACTTAAGAGGTGGAGCAGGTTTGGGAACAAAGATAAATCGTCTGGGGGGCCGAGGAGACCTCCAGGGACCCGTGTCCAGACAGGGCTGGAAAAAGAGCCTGGAAATTCAGATTTGGGAATCTGTGCTGGGGCTAGGACAGCTGGATGACACCTGAGGCCTTGTCCCCCGCCCAGGAGGCACACGGTAAAGGGTGAGATGAGCAGGGAGCCACGCGGTGTGGGTGCTGGATGCCGCGGGCCAAGGCAGGAGCCCCAGGGGTGCCTCGAGGCACGCAGGGCCGTCCGGGAGGGGGGCCGGGACCTCACAGCAGACGGACTCACGCTGCAGGCTGCGAAATGGGGCGGGCTCGCCCAAACCCCCACAGGAGCCGGGTTGGCTGGGCCTCGCTCAGCCAACGCTGGCACCAAGTGCCCACATCTGGCTTCTGTTTCCCGGTCTTTCTGATGAGGTCCCCGTGGAGGCACGGCCAGCATACTTGGGCAGAGCGAGTCACCACACCCTGCCTTTGCTCTGGTCCTCATCCTCCTCCCTGGGTGAGAGCTCTGAACACGCACTAGGCCAGCAGCCCACAGCCTCATCCTCCTGCGGGGCCCCTCTCTGTGCAGGTGGGAGGCACCTCCCTGCCCGACCCTTCTCCTCCCTGGGAGGAGCCCTTCCCTCTCACCCTGGGACACAGGTTTTCGGCCTTTCCCTCGGGTTGGCTTGGTTGAAATCTGTGCCTCTGGACTTTGGGCAGCCTTTTCTGGACCTATCACCCTATACTGCGTGCCCAAAGTCACCATGAGTGTGGCACGAACGGGAAGATGGGAGGCTGGGGGTGCATGTGAGGGAGAGGAGGTATTCCGGGCCAACTGTCCACACCGCCATGGATGATAAACTCACACATCCCCCCCAACCAAAGCAAAAAGCCATTCTCTCCCATTGGGCAGCCATGGGGACTCACCACGGGAGCCTGAAAAGAACTTCCATATCTTCCTTCCTCTCCCTAAACTCTCCCACGCGACTTGCTGGCCTTAGTGGCCAAGTGGTCACTTCTACATTCTGTGAGTGACTTTGACAGCTTCCCTCTGCCTGTCACCTGCTAGAGGTCCCCTTGTAGGGCCAAGTGGGGCCCTCTGAGGAGGTGAACTCAGACCACCTGAGAGCCCAGAGGGGCCACAGCTCTGGGCAACTGTGGGAGGAAGAGAAGGGGGGCGGTGGACACACTGAGTCCCAGTCAGAGGGAGGGGCGGAGGGGCTGGCCCTGCACTCCATCCGCTCAGTCCTGTCCCAGTCCCAGGAGCCCTGTAGGGTGTTTCTCTGGGGAGAAGGAGGGAGGGGTAGGGAGGGCGGGCCAGCCTCAGCTGGAATGTTACAGCTTCTGTTCTCCAAAGCAGCTCCCAGAGCGCCTGGCCTGCGGCTCCCGGCTGATCTGATAAGATGTGACAAGGCGGCCTGAAAAATGTTGAAACCTGTAAAATGTTTAAACCTGTTTTTTGTTGTGTTGTGAGCGTGAGGGTTGTTTTTTTTTTTTTGTTTTTGTTTTTTTTTTTCCTCTCAATTTCATAGGAAAGTGGAGTTGATCAGAGTGGAGACGAAAGAAAGAGGAGGAGGGTGGGGGGACAGGGGTTGTCCCCTTCAGCCAAATTGGGAGGCAGGGCTCAGAGCGGGATGGTCAGACCTGGGGAGAAGGAAAGGAGGGTGAGGACTGGGAAGAAGTTGGGGGGGGGCGGTGGGGGAGAGGCCTGACAGAGGCTGGGGGGTAGAGCGGGGAGAAGGTGAGGAGAATGGAGGGAGGGAGTTTCTGCAGCTCTGACCTGTCGTGGGTCTCCTCAGGGCTGTGTCCTTCCTCGGCACCCTGAGAGGACAGTGAGCTGGGGGTACCCTCCTTCAGGCACGTATGGGCCCAGGAGGACTCACTGGGGGGCACGGAAGTGCCTGAGCCCAGGTGGGTGTCCAGGCCCAGGGCCTCGCCCCTCAGACTCTCCAAGGGTCTCCCAAGAGGCACTAAGACCACAGGTGGACAAATGCTTACAGGTGACCACAGAGGGGGACGCCGCTCCCAGGGCCACTTGCTTTGCCGAGCAGTTCAGGACTCACGGCTGAGCCCACACCATCTCGTACTTGTTCGACAGAGTCCTGCCTTCACAGGCAGAAGCTGCGGCCCAGCCTCTGCCCTGGGACACACAAAGGGTTTTACGCTCTCTCCAGATGAGGCGACTGAGGCCCAAAGACACGAAATGGCTAGCTTGGGGTCGCCACACTCCTGCCTCTCAGTTTGGGGCGACTCTTTGACAGCTCCCTCCCAGTGGGTCCAGTCTCTCCAAACCGAAAGAGGCAAAGCATTCTAGAAGCCGTGGTGGGACCAGGGGTCTCTGGGCGCTCACCGGTACAAGGTAGGTGTCTCATAAAAACCTGCTGAATAAAAGTGTCTGCCCGAGGAGATTCGCTGCTCGTCTCTTGTCAGTTGGAGGAGGCCCAAGTTGCCCTAGAAAGGCTTTAGAAGCATTCTGTGAACAGCCACACGTGTTAATTATTCCATCCCAGTACCAGGCCGTCGAACGTCGAAGCTGGATGGGGTCTTGGGCACCATTAGTCCACTTCCTCGGGGGAAACTGAGGCCCAGAGGGGCAGTGTGACTTGCCCGGATTTCCTCCACTGGTTGGAGGCAGCACAGGGAGTCAGCTCAGGCCTCGGGACCCTAGCCGGAACTCTGTCTCTCTTACACTGTGCGGTCCCTTCTCGAAGCCTCGGGTCCCCGGGCTGGATCCCCATTCAGTACACGCGTACCGGGCGCCCGGCGCATATAAGATGCAGCCACCGCCTTTCTCGGAGGCCCCCACCCTGGTACAGGGCAGACATCCCTGCAGGTGACCACGGTAGCAGCGGAGTGTGACAAATCTCATTCAGGCTGGAAGCCACAGGGGTGGGAAGGCTGAGGGAAAGGGGCTGTGAGCGGGGAATCCATCTTCAAAGGGGTTACCTTGGAGCTGGGCCTTGCAGATGAGTTCAGCTGGGACAACTTTGACTCCTGGATCCCGGCCACCTGTGTCTTCCGTCTCCCCCCTCCACCAATCCGATTTCCGAGGTAAACTCTTCCTAAACCACGTGGGCATCTTTAGCTCATTTCAGTCTGAGAACATTCTCCCCTTCCAGCTCCTCCAGCCCCTAAGTTATTATAGAAGACAGAAGATGGGGAAGGAGGCCCCCACAGGGCCGGGCTGCTCGTTCTGAGAAGTCGAGTCCGCTGGTTCCCAGGCCAGGATGTTGCTGGGTTCGCATATACTACCCGGCCCTCCTGTTGGCGTTGGACTCTTTTTCATCCATCGGGGTTCGTTTTTAAGACCCCCTCTTCACGGTGCAGTTTGAACTGCTCCCTCTGGGTATTTCCCAGTTCTTCTACCCACCCCGGGGGGGGAAGCTGAAACACATTCCACTGAACTGGCCACTGACTCCCTGTTTCGCCACTGAAACGAGTTTGTCAAGAGGATGAACGACGTCACTCGTTTGTGCGCGGTGGGCAGTGTGTCCACCTCACCAGAGGCCCGGCGCCCCTGCTCCTGCGGCCACACCGAGCGCTCCCCCTGACTCGCCTGGCCCTTCTCACCTCCTCAGGTCCCGCAGGCCGCCGTCAGGACGAGCTGAGGGCAGGGGACGGCCCTACCGGTTCTCTGGGCCTTCTTAGCTGCTGGCCCTACCGTCCAGAAATCCTTTGTTTGAATCTTAGGAAGAAGCCCGGGAGGGAACACGGAAAACAGAATCGCTCGGCTGAGATTCCCTCTCACGGCATCTCCCCGGGGCTCCCCTGTCAGCTTGGTGGGTGTCTTCTCTCAACGAACGCGTATGCTAGGTCAAGCCCAGTGCTGGGCGCTGGGGGCACAGACAAGTGTGGGGGGCGCCCCTCGTCTTGCCAGAACTCCCAGCGGAGCCTGGGGGCTGCCCCCAGATACCCCACGCTCCTCCGCTACGGGGACCCAGAGGCCCAGCCACCCCGCTTCACACCCAGACAGCACTGATCGCACACACTGGGGAAGGCTGGGCTCTCGAGGACTTCACCTACGTCAACCATCCCACCTCTGCTCCCTCGCCCCGCCTTTCAGAGGCCCCGAGGACGAGCATTTACCAGCTGGCTGCCGCCAGCCAGGGATACAGGCCACAGGACTGTGGCGCAGAGATCGCTCGGGGTGGTTTTGAAAAACACAGACACGTGGGATCCAAAGCCAGCCCCGCTGAATCAGACTTTCTGGGGAGGCGTCCAGAAAACTGGATCATTAAAAACCTCCCCCAGAGTGTGACAATAGCATGGTAAGAGATGACGCAAGGTGTGGTAGCCGGGCCCCCTGCAGGACGTTCTCTGTTCAAGGACGGACGTTTGACCTGAATCTCCCCAGGCTTTGAGAAGTAACTGTCACACAGTCAGGAAACAGGAAGGATAGAGGAACAAACCAAACGACACGATAGAGAAGCAGCCAGACAAATCGAGAATGTGGGGCGGCACACAGGACTAAGGCCTGAACTTTCCAGAAGTCCATGTCATTTTTGAAAAGTGTGTGTGTATGTGTGTGTGTGTGTGTGCACGCACACGTGTGTTGGGGGCACTGGGGTGGACGCTTTAGGTTAAAATAAACTTCAGAGACATAACAGTCAAATAATTGGAACCTAGTGTGAAAATCCTCACAAGGAAGGCATTTTGAGGATTACTGGGGAAATCTGAATCCTTGGGAATCATGATAAATTTTGTTAAGTGTGATATGGTATATGGCCACAGGGGTTTATCCTTACATTTTGGAAATACAGGGGTGAAGAGTCATCATGACTGTATTACTTTGAAATGGTTCAGCAAAAAAAAAAAAAAAAAACCACGCCAAACTTGGGGCAGGGGTCATTTGGGGGGGTGATGGGTGGGGCAACGGTGGCAAAACGTAAAACAGTTGAACTAGAAGGTGTGCATATGTGTGTTCCTTGTAGTATTTTTTTGTTTTCTGGATGAACAGTTTTCATCATAAAACTTTGAAGGAACGATAACAATAAAAATTCCTCCCACTGGGGACTTCTGGCCACAGCCGCATCGGGCTCGGATCCGAACCCCTAGACCTCAGGGAGCTGGGACCCACGGGGCAGGTGCGCGTGACAGGGCATGGGCGGTGGGGGCTCGCCCGAGACTCCACGAGGTCACCGAGGCTCCTGGGCTCTCTGGGCGCCGCTCACTGCCTGGCTTTCAAAGTGGGTATTTCCACCACATTCCCAGGAGCGTGTCCCCCCACGGCGCCGAGCCCGTGCAGGTGAAACAGCCCTGAGCGGCCCCTGGACTTCCCCACTCTGCTTAGGGAGGGAGGCTCCACGCAAGTTCAAAGCGGTGGCTGCCCCTCCCCCTCACCCCTTTCCCCATCTGCAGACTAAGCAGCCCGAGCGAGCCTCAACATCTTCCCCTGCGCCCCCCTCTTCCCCCTCCCCAATTCACCAGTCCTGAGTCCTGCAGCCAATTCCTCTGCGGGGGTCCTTGCGTTCATTCCCTCTGCCCTTTCTTCTCAAGGGGCTCATTGCCACGGGCGCCTCGACTGGGGTTTGCAAACATCTACTGAGCACCTGTTAGGAGCTGTGTCCCGGGTCCACCGCAGACCTCTGCAGGACCTCGTGACATGTTCCAGCACTCCGAGGGGTGGATCACTGCTTCTCAAGCCTGGCTGAGCATCAGATGGCCCCGGGGGAGCTTCCAGCTGCGGAGGCCCAGCCCCACCCCCAGAGAAACAGATGGAACAGGCCTGGGTGCCCCCTCCTCTCAGCTCGTCCTCCACCTTAAGGGGAGGAGACTGGGTGGAGGCTATCCTGGCATCCTGGGTCACAGACAAGGCTCAGACCCCGCCCAGGGTGGTGGTGGTAGGGGTGAGGGTGGGGGCCTGACTCCCTATCATCCACCTTCAGGGGCCCCACCTCTCTTGCTCCCAGGAATAGTCCATTCTTTCCAGCCACAGGTGTTTCCACCTTCCTCCCCTAAAGGAGCCCTCCCTCGACATCCCTTCTCCTGGGCTCTCGACAAATCTCCTCTTCACAGCGAGGGAGGAAGCAAAACTTTTTGACCGACCCAGCAGCAGCACACCATAAAAAGTGTTTGGGCGTGCCCTTCCAGACGTGCGCGCGCGCGCACACACACACACACACACACACCTTGGGTCTACAGCACTGGCCAGCCAGCCACCATGCTCGTATTTTGTGTGCCTTACAAAACACGCGCTAACATTCGCTGGGAAAAGACGAGATAAAAAGTCTATTTCAAGAGAGATCACTTCCCCCTGTGGCCTGACGCTTTTTCTGGTGACCCTCTTCCGAGCTTTCAGTCCTGCTGCCCTTGGATTTTTTCTGCCTTTATTTCCCCTTCTTCCTGAATCTCAGCTTGTTCTTAGCCTTGCGGCAGTGTGAATGTTGTGAGCCTGCGGAAACTCTCTTGCAGAGATGTACCACACCAACTCTCTCGGGGTTCAAGGTACCAAAGGCACCCAGGCCTTCTCCCGCTGGGGGTCCACATCTTCCTCGATTCTTGCCCACAGCTACCCCTTTGGGGTGTTTTGGCTGTTGTTGTGTTTTGTTTTTTTGTCTAGGACTTCGAGCGCCCCAGTTATCTCTCGCTGGAATGCCTTCTCTCCACAAGTCCATGGTAGAATCCCACTCACCTCCTCTGGGTCTGTCCTCACGTCCTGCCGTGTCACCTCAGCTCACTGCCTGCACCCACCCTGTCCAGGCCCACACCAGTGCTGGGGCCACGGGGCATTTCTATATTTTTAGTTCTGTGTGCTAGTCATATTCATGACAAAAAGTAGGAAGAAATTTCTTCCAGGAAGAAACACACGTGAGACAGAAGAGATAAAATCACACAACACACACACACACACACACACACACACACACACACACACAAGTAGCACACATTTAAAGCAAAACAAAGAAACATTTTCTCTACAAATAGGATGTGTGTTCAACACGAGGGCAAAATGTCAAAGCATATTAGCTCCCATCAAGGGTCCCTCGGGAGTCACCCTGGCATGAGAGGAGGCCCGAGTCACCACAGGCAAGAGGAGGTGCCCACATAGCACAGGGGAGATGAGCTAATGGGGACACTCAGAGCTATAAATGAAATAAAGAGGAATGCCTGTCCAGGTATATGCCCAATGGTGGAAAAGAGAATGTAGGGTGTATTTACTTGGGTAAAGATGTCTCATAAGGTCAGGAGGAAATAAATTACTGAATTCTGTAAGTAAGGTAGTGAGCGGACCAAGTTACTGGGGTGCTCAGACTGGTTATTATTGTGAATAATAATAGCTCACATTTATGGAGCCCTGGCTGGTGCCAGGAGCCATGTAAAGCACGTTACGTAGAATATATCGTTTAATTTGCCAAAGAACCCACTGAGGTTATAATTACCCCCATCTGACAGGGAACAACATGGGTTCAGAGAGGCTGAGCAGACTTCTCTGCGGTCACGCAGCTAGGACATGGTGGCACCGAGTGGCTCACAAAGCAACGAGGGGACACGTTTCTCAGGACAGAGTCTGTACGGAGCATGTCGATGGAGGGCTGGGAGACGAGGAGAAGGAATTTGTACTCAAGTCTGTCCTGCCACTCAGGCTGTAAACCCAACACTGGGGTCCCTGCCTATTGGTCTGCGTTCTTTTCCATGTTGTAATGGACCTTCCATTCTTGAAGTCGATTTGTCTGGATCTCACAAAGGGCCAGACCCACGCTCAAGGCATCCCCGGGTGGGAAGGAAACCTCTGTCTGAGGGCTGGAGGGATTTGTGGGTAAGACAGGACATGTGAATTCAGGATCTCTCCCAGGAGGCGTCCCAGAGGGGTCCGGGGAGATGACAAACGTTCCAGCACCTTCCACTGGGGAACGCATTTCCCCACCCAGCGCCTTGGTTAATTCCCTCAACAGCCCTGAGAGATGGATACGGTCTCCACTTTACAAATAAGGAAACTGAGCCTCAGACAGGGGGCGAGTAAGTGAAGGTGAGGTGGGGTCTTCTGAGGTGGATTTTTATGCCCTGAGAGAAAAGGAAGAGGAAGGGGACTTTTGGGACATCGATGTGACTCAGAAAGACCAAAACCCAAGGAGCAAAGAGGGAAGGAAGCAGGGACTGAGGTCCCAGCTGACGAGTTTAGACCCTGCAGGCAGTGAAGTAGGGACCAGGGCTGTTCCCCCTGAAAGAAGCCTGTCGGAGCTGGAAGGAACACTGGGGGGTGGGTAATTTGGCACAAAACCAAGGCCCAGTGGGACCCAGTGTTCACATCCTCTGGATCTGTAGCCCAGACTGGGAGTTCAGTTGGGATCCCAAGGGCTGAGGGGCCAAAGAACTCAGCCAACCGTGATAAGGGGCTCTTGCCCATCTTCACGGAATTCTGGTTCCCCTTCATTCACAGAACACACTATACCACCACGGAGAGGCGGAAATCACAAATTCACCCCCTTGGCCACTTCTCACACCAGTCAAGCTTTTGATAGACCAACCAGCCCATAGATTCCTGGGAACTCCCTCCTCTTTCGGGGCCAGACAGTTCTTAGCCTCACTTCTCTCGGTCCCTCGGCCAGACTCACTGACTGCTTCCACTCGTGGGTGCCTTTGCCTCGTGACATGTGACGGGCAACCTCATCTAATTAGCTCACCGCCATCCCTCGGAGCCACCATTTTGGCTCTCGTGGCCTCTCCTCAGGTGCTGACAGAGCAGCTGCTCCCCTGCCTGGAATGCAGCCCCCCGACCTTCTCTGCTCCAAGATAAACAGCCCGTGGCGTTGCTCGTCTTAAACCTCCTACATTCACGCCATCCCACCAGCCCTTCCCTCATGCTTACATCGCACTCATATTGTATCGCGAGACCCGGGATGATGGCCAGGCTAAAGCCCTGGCCACTCTGGAAAAAAGGAGGACCGTCAACCCCATGACTCCTGGGGTTCTCCTCTTAAGTGGAGAAGAATGGAGTCGGCCTACAGGGTCTGAGAAGGCCAGCTGGCACGTGGGGAAAGGGATTCCAGCATATTCTCCCCAGCCGTCAGGGATGGCCCCCCGGTCCTGATGCCCTCTCATAACCATCCGTCTTCCACCTGGATAACCTGCCCGGATAAAAGCGAGCACAGATGTCCTGCCTGCAAACATTTCCTGGGCACACACAGGGCCCTGGGCAAGGTGCCGGGGGCGGTGACAACCAAGTTGACTTCTGCCAGTTCTGCAGCATTGCTGATTCACAGGTGATTTTTTTTTTTCCTGTGTATTCTCCCCGTCCTGCCTCAACATCTTTGTTTTCCTGCGTCTGCCACGAAGGCGATGGCACCCCCAGGCCTCTCAAAGAACTCATTCTCGCTCGCTTACACTCGCTCTCGTCTGTGCACACGTGCACTTACAATCCGCCCATGCAGTGCCTTGGATTCCCATCTTTTGGGAAGGACGGAGGGTAAAAGAGCCCATCGGGGTCTCAGTGGGGTGATTGTAGGTGAGGAGGTAGGGGAGGTGCCCCGGGGTAACGCAGCTGATCCGGCTGCCCGGATTCCTGGTCCCTGAGATGATGCACGGAGAGCTCACATCACAGTCCCTGGTTACTGTGGTTCCCGGCGCCAGCACAGGCCAGCACTGCCCTCCGTGTCGGGCATATTTCATGTGCTTTACACACATTAACTCACATAGTCCCCCAACAACCTGGTAAGGAAGATACTGTTATCACCCCCAGCTGGCTAGGGAAACTGAAGTGCAGAGATAAGTAATTTGCCTGAGGTGACCCGGGTAGTTAGAGACTCATCCAGTCTGGCTCCAAAGCCTGCAGGCTTAACCACAGTGTTCTAGATCCCTCTGGAAGGAGTCAGAGGAGAGATGTCATTCAGCAACCAGGGACTGTGTACCCACTTGTGGGGAATACAGAGAGGTGAAGGTGATGTGGTCCCTGCCCCGCAGGGGCTCCCAGTCTCACCGGGAGAGAGACGCCTAAAAAGAAAATTACCAGAGCCTAATGCGGGAGAGTGAGTCATTCCACTGTGGAGAGGGTCTGACACTGGCCAGATAGCAGTGTGTCCCCAGGATACAATGACCCGGCAGTTTCTGACTGCTTCACAGCTGGATGACCAGCCAATTGACGGACTGTTCAATTCATTCATTCATTCATTCACTCATTCACTCATTCCCGAGTACAGGCATTCATTCAATTCAACCCCTCTGGGGTGGTTACTCTGGACCGAAGTAGTTCGCAAAGGATGATTTTTATAAGTCAGAGAGGCACCTTGTTGGCTAAGTCAGAAAAGCAGGCGACTCTTGATCTTGGGGTTGCGAATTCGAGCCCCGCGTTGGCCATAGAGATTGCTAAAGCAATTAATTAATTTAAAAAGAAAATACAAAATAAAAAGCAAGAGGAATCACAGCCTGATTGCTGAGAAGAATAAGACCACAAGGACAAACTGACACGTGAAAGGAGCAGGAGAATCTTCCAGATTGTGTTTTCCAAATGAGTAATAGTTGTTATTTGGGGAGAGAGAAGGGACTACCAAGTTCAATACTTTTGGGAAACAGACTAAACAAATGAAAGCAGGGCCTGTGTGGCTATTATGCTAATGAATGCTAATATGCTAATGAGCACCATAAACCCCAGGAGGCTGAGAGTAGCAGGTGGCACGTCCCAAGTGGGACAGGGGTAAGAGGCTCACCCACGCATGTTCGAAGCCCTGCTCTGGCCCAAATGCGTGCAGATGAGCTGGGAGCAAGGTGGCGGCAGTTAGGCTGGGAAGGTGCCCAGGAAGATAGCAGCTCTGAGCTGGATTCTGAAAAATCCTGGGAAGGTTATGGTCAGGCGAAGAAGTGATAGGGAAGAGTTTTCCAGTCGGAGAAGGGGTCCTAAGATCCCTTTATCTTTATAGTAAAGGCCTGAGGAAGTGGGGTTTCACCCCAGGCAAGGCCAAGCCGTGAGGACCGAGGTTCCAGCCAGGACGCGGCTGCCGCGTCTGGTTTCCGAGGTGGGCGGAGGTGCTCACGGCTTTGCTTTGCCGAAGGAAGGAGCCCAAGCTTTTGGATAGATTTAGGGGAAACATTCACCTTCTGATCTTCCCTGAAGTGACACCTGGGAGATGTTCTGGCTGTAACTCAGGCACAGAGAGGGCCGGGGGAAACGGACCCTAGGTCTCATGAGGCTGCCAGGGGGACTTCCTGGACGAAGCGGCATTGTTTCTGGAAAGCGAGCGGGCACGTTCACAACCCAGGAGGGCGCATTTGAGGAGCACAAGGAATGGTGAGGGGAGGCAGAGAAGAGAAGGCTGGGGCTCCATTAAGCCATGTGCCCCGTCACCGAATGCCAGTGATACCCTCTGGGCCTCAGGCAGAGAACTCGGGGGGCACGAAGGACCGAAGGGCCAAGTCGGGGATTTGCACCAGTCACACCAGACGCGGGCCGTATGTTCTTCCAAATGCGTGTCCTATGCATCGCCCCGCCCTGCCTCTGCTTCCGCCAGCTCTGGGACCTTAAAAAGGTCCCATCTCTGCACAGGAAGCCCACGGATCACGTTTGGCAGCTGCCAGATTGCCAAAAATGAAGCCATTTGATTCCGAAAGTGTCAGCGAAAATGTAGAGCAAAGGTGAGAGTTAGAAATGAGCACAACCTCTTTGAAGAGCTTGGTGTCGACTTGCAAAGGGGGACACTCGTGCATCGTGCGACAGGCACCCCCCATGGTCACCCGTCACTCGTGTGCACCCCGAGACACCCGTCCGTTGGCGGGAGATGAATCGGCCAAGTGTGGTGTCGTCGGACGATGGGCTATGACACAGCCGTGAAAGTCAAAGAGCTTCAGTAACACCCAAAACTTAGTTTGAAATTTAGAAACCTACTGTAGAGGGAGAAAAGCATACTACAAAAGACTGCAGACGGCATAACGTCCTTTTTACAATGCTTAAAAAGAAGCAAGATGAAATACATATTGTTTAGGCATTCTTAGCTGGGAAAACTATTATTTAAACAAATTTTTTAATGTTTGTTTGTTTTTGAAGGACAGAGAGTGAGCAGGGGAGGGGCAGAGAGCGAGGGAGACACAGAATCCGAAGCAGGCTCCGGGCTCCGAGCTGTCTGCACAGAGCCCGACGCGGGGCTCAAACTCACGGACCGTGAGATCGTGACCTGAGCTGAAGTCACACACTTAACTGACTGAGCCACTCAGGCGCCCCTCGTGGATATATTTTTTAAAGATGACATATATATATATTTTTTTATCAGTGTGCAATCAAAAATATTTTAAAGAACAAAAAGCATTCGGTGGCCTCTCCGTGCCTCAGTTTCTCAACATTCCTTCCCGTGGTCTGGCGGGCCTCTCTCACCTCTCACTGCTGTCCCTGGGACAGCCCGCCTCCTACCCAGGCCTCCTGGTGCCCTCAGCCTAATTGGCTCACGGCACTTGGCAAGGCTGAAACGGCCAGTGTCTACGCCAGTAACCAGAGTCGTATGAAACCCACACAGACCACTCCTTGGAACCCCAGGAAGAACTGACAGCTTCCACGTCGGATTTGCCCTTCCCTTCCCAAGAGCTGCAGGCCTCCGTGAGTATTTTGGCTCAATAGGACACCCGGACGTAAGGTCAGGCCAGAGTCCACATCGTATTGGGTCCACCGAGTCACAGACTTTGCCCCATGCCCATCACCCACTTTTCTCTTCAAACAGGTTAAATTGGTTGGGACAAAACAGCATAGAGCATACGGCTTTCCCTGAGTGTGGCCTTTTCTGTTTTGGAAGGAATTCAGGTCTTTTCGTTGCACAAATCCGATATAGTTTTATAACCCCTGCTACACTGGAATGACCTTCAGAACATCCTTGATTTAGTCACCATTTATTCCCCTTTAACTCAGCTCCTGTGTATTGTTTCATTTCATCTTGATACCTGCCCTGAGGTCAGAAATTCTACCCCCGTTGTACGGACGAACAAACCGAGACTCAGGGATTTTTTAAGAAGCCACCCAAACTTCCAGAGCGATTAAGTAGCACCTCTGAGATTCACGCTACGGCCAATTTGACCCCTCTTTCTGGAACACCAGGCTGCCTTCGAGCACCGAGGCTTTGAGGCTCAGGGCTGGACACTCTGAGGAGTCACAGAGTGGGGGGAAGCGCTGTCCCAGAGTGGGAACCAGCCGAACCCGGACGTGAGCTTGCTTGGGAAGGAGCCTCCGGCCCGTCGGCCACCAACCAGCAGAATTAGCAGCTGTGCTCCTGCATTATTCAGGGTGATGTGGGAGGCTCACTAGGGGTATGAAGACATTTCAGGGGAATCCTGCTCTCAAAGGGCTGACTCTCTAGTCGGGGAGGCCGGGCAGATGTACGTGAAGGGCTCACTGAGAATTCAAGAGAATACGTGAAAAGTGCCAGCAGGCTATCCCGGGACGGCCTCACAGAGGCTCTGAGCACCCAGCCGGGGCTGGAAGGCTGAGCCTGAGTGGCCTGTGACTCTCAGCAGTGTCCCCTTCACTCCTCGACTCGTCTCAGAGGACCCACTGCGTGCCCCCTGCCGTGCTTGGGGACGTGGGTTCAAAGGCGACCAAGAGCTGGTCCTGCCCTCAGGGGCCTCCAGTCTAGTCGATGAAAGGGCTCCAGGCAGAAGGGGGTGAGCCGGGGCCGGGGCCGAAGGAGGGCCACCCAGACACAATGTTGCCTGAACTGGGCTTTCAAAAATAAACATAAGTTTGAAGAGGTCCTTCCAAAGGAAGGCAGGGCCGGGCATAGAGGCCTGGAAGTACGAGGCAGCGTAAGGACAACACAGACAATAAAACAAGATCAAGGATAGCAAAATGCGTGGACACCAGACCCCATGCTAAGTCCCACGCGTGTTATGTCCTTTACTCCTCATTTTACGTGAGAAATGAGAGTAACCCTCATTTTGCAGAGAAAACTGAGGTTCAGAGAGTTTCGGGTCACCCGGCTACTACAGGCAGAACCATCTAGGTAGAGCTCAGGACTGCTGTCCCCCAAGCTCACACTCTTACCCATGCAAGGAAAAGTAGGTCATGGGGAGGGGGCGGGAGTGGGCCATGGGCTAGGTGGGGGGTTCGGGAGGGGCTGGAACATGCAGGGCATCACAGGCCGTGCCCGGGAGGAGGCACAACAGAACGGCCAGCTGAACGCGCTTCTGATGGGGCCGGTTAAAAAATGACAAAACCGAGCAAACATGAAGGAGGCTCCTTTGAGGCTCAGGAGGGGTTAAGACAACGTTCCAGCTTAACGAGAAGGGACTTGAAGGTGCGAGGTGACCCCAGACGCGGAGGAGCTGGAGGTGTTGCCCGCGTAGAAGGCAGTCGACCTGCTAAGGTGGAAAGGGCAGACGATGCAAAGTTGGAGGAAGCAAGCCTTCTCCCCGATTCTCAGGCTGGGGCGGCCCCCGGGCCTGCGTGAGAGCGTAAGCAGAGGCCCTTCTACCAGCGCCCAACATGTAAAGATTTCGTATCGGGTCAACAAACTGTTAAATATGATGTGTTCCCGTTCAACTCAGTGAGCTCTCCACTTTTACCTTCTGTACTTTCCCGTGTGTGTACTCCAATCGTGAGTTAAAAAGTCATTCTCGGGGCGCCTGGGTGGCTCAGTCTTAACCAACTTCGGCTCAGGTCATGAGCTCGCGGTTCGTGGGTTCGAGCCCCCCGTCAGGCTCTGTGCTGACAGCTTGGGGCCTGGAGCCTGCTCCGGATTCTGTGTCTCCCTCTCTCTCTGCCCCTAACCAATCACACTGTCTGTCTGTCTCTCCCTCTGTCTCGAAAATAAATAAACATTGAAAAAAAAAAAAAAAAAAAAGTCATTCTCTCATCCTTGTTCACCACCTGAAAGGCTGGGTTCTCCACGGAGTTTTACGCTAGAAAACATGGTGGGGGTGCGGAGGGCGCCTGGCTGGCTCAGTCCGTAGAGCATGTGACTCTTGATCTCGGGGTCGTGAGTTCGAGCCCCACGTGGGATGTAGAGATGACTTGGATAAATAAATAATGTAAATAAGAAAAAAAAGAAAAAAGTGACAAGGGGAGAGCCAGCCCCCAGCCTGCTGTCTGCCCATCTCTATTCTATCGCACACCGGACACCCCAAAAGAACCTCCAAGCCCTCATGCACCGTCCCTGCCAATGGCCTCCCCTGGTTACCGCTTGCGCCCCGGGGCACCCACACCAGCAACACCGGCAGTATGGTCTGCCTTGACAGGTTGAAATCCAAAGGTCTGCACCACCCAGAAGCAGGCTCACGGCCATTTGGGCAAGAAAGTCCAGGGGCTTGAGTACCCAGAGCATTGGTTGGGGGTCGGAGAGTGTGGGCTCTGGGTGGGTACAGCCCCTTGGGCCCCAGACCCCATGCCCGTGCGGAGGGACACGGCCTCAAGACACTTGAGCGGAGCCCTCTAAGTTGAAGGGTCTGGCAGGACCCCTTCACCCCGGTCTAAAGGCAAGTTGTGTGACTCATATAACTTGCAAAATGATGTAGAGAAGCTGGAGAGAGATTGGAAGGGGAAGAGCAAGGTGGCCAAAGGCGTGCGGGAGACCGGGCCACCCGGGAAGGGTTGTTCCGGAGAAGGGAAGACTCAGAGAGAAATGCACCCCTGTCCTGGAGGCAAACTGGAAATCTACAGTGCAGCTCAGGTTCCCAGCAGGACAAACAAGAGAATCTGGGCTTGGACTAAGCCAGGAAAGACTGCAGTGAGACCTAAGGAGGAACTTCCTGACTCTCAGGATGTGGGGTGGTGTCACTGGAAGGCCTGCGAGGCCTGGCGGGCCTGGCTACAGGCGGTTTGTGCTGTGGTTGGCGCTCCCGGGCTGGCCAGCCGTGGAGGCCGGGGCAATGGGTTGGCTCTCTTGGGACCTCAGTTTCGTCATCTGTAGCATGGGGATAACGAGAGTATCTGCCTCCTGAGATCGTGGCAGGGGATGAGTTAAAGTGTGTGCGGGGGCGCCCGGTGGCTCGGTGGGTTAAGCATTCGACTCTTGATTTCAGCTGGGGTCCTGATCTCACGGTTCATGCGTTCAAGTCCCACACGGGGCTCTGTGTTGACAACGTGGAGCCTGCACGGGATCTTTCTCTTCCCCTCTCTCTCTCCCCTTCCTCTGCTCAAGCTCGCGCTCTAAATAAATAAACAAAACAAACTTTAAAAAGTTTTAGAAAAGAGGGGCGCCTGGGTGGCTCAGTGGGTTGAGCGTCTGACTTCGGCTCAGGTCACGATGTTGCCGGTCAGAGTTCGAGCCCCGAGTCAGGCTCTGCGCTGACAGCTCAGAGCCCGGAGCCTGTTTCGGATTCTGTGTCTCCCTCTCTTTCTCTGCCCCCTCCCCCGCTTGTGCTATCTCTCCCTCTCTCTCTCTCTCAAAAATAAATAAACTTTCAATGTTTTTTAAATTTTATAAAAGAAATAAAAATGAAGTGTGTGCTCTGTTTCCTCAGCACACAGGGTCCACGATGAATTATCAGCTGACCGTGACCTGCCTCCCCTACTTGCTCCCTAGCTCCCTCCTCAGGCTCCGACAGCCTCAACTGTCTCACAGACAAAATAGGGACGAAGGTGCAGTCGGCTGCAAGGACGGTGGCAACGTCCTAGACGCCGTCCTTCCTGATAGCTGGGGCAGGCCCCGGAGTCTCTTTCTTTGCAGAAGCTTCCGTTAAAATGGAGGTCCACCCGGCCCGTGGTTAGGCGTCCTCTTTCCTAACGTCAAGGGGCTGAGCGGGGTGGTCTCCAGAGGTGCTGCCCAGGGCAGAAGCAGGGGAGGGGAGAAGTGACGCAGAGCCGAGAGGACTCCCTGCCGGCAGATGGGTGAGGCCCGCCTGGCCCCCCAGGCCAGCTCCCCTCCTTGGAGATCTGTCGGTAGGTGGGGGCTTGGCACCTTCCAAGCCAAGCCAGTGTCGCCAGTGGGAGAGGCCTGGCTGGCGGAGAAGGGCCCTGGCGTTCATGCGGCGTGACCTTGGGCCTGGCCTCCTCCCGCTCGGCCTCCCTCCCCACCGTGCCTTTTAGCGATAGCTGTTCTCCCGGTGGCTGCTGGGGAGTGGGAGCATCCCAGCTGGAGAGACGGGGTGGATGCGACCGGGGCATCCTGTCACCTGCAGAATGGCAGCAATGGCACTGGCTGGCTTCCAGGGCAAGGGGAGGTGGGAGGAACCAGATACGAAGGGAGCCAGGGCAGGGGAAAAGCAGACTCACTGGCCGGAAACAAGAGAGCTTCCCATTTCAAGTTTCGAATTAAGCAGCTCATGACAAAAGAAAAGATGGTCACTTACCCAAAGACAAGATTTTAATAGATTTCCGGTGGAGGGGGAGCCGATGATAAAGAAGAAGAGACTGATCAGAATTCTTACCACCCAACCCCCTGATAGACCAAAACTACCACCCGCCCCCCCCCCCCACCCCTCCCGGAGAGAAAGAGAGAGCATGAGCAGGGGAGGGGCAGAGGGAGAGGGAGACTGAGAATCTTAAGCAGGCTCCACTCCCAGAGCGGAGCCCAACTCGGAGTTCGATCTCACCACCGTGAGATTGTGACCTGAGCCAAAATCAAAAGTCGGAATCACTTGAGGCCGGCTGGCTCAGTCGGTTGAGCCTCCGACTTCGGCTCAGGTCACGATCGCACGGGGCGCAGGTTCCAGTCTCGTGTCGGGCTCTGTGCTGGCAACTCAGAGCCTGGAGCTGGCTCTGGATTCTGTGTCTCTGTCTCTCTCTCCAAAATAAATGAACATTAAAAAAAAAAAAAAAAAAAAAAGCCGGACGCTTAACTGACTGAGCCACCCAGGCGCTCCAGAGCAAGATTTTTAAAAAATGTATGTGTGCCTTGCCGTTTTCCAGAAAGGATTTGATAGCAACCGTTTATTCCAAAGACAACAAATGTTTATTGAGCAACTACTCTGTACTTGCCAGGCACAGAGGATACAGCCAGTGTGCAAGACGGTGCGTACCCTCAAGGAGCTTATACTACAAAACACACAGGATTAAATAATAACCTTAAAACCAGAAAATCAGGATCAAGTTGAAGAAGACAAATATGCCAAGTCAGGGCCAAGGATTGAACTCCAAGTTTGACTCTGGGTTACCTAACAGCCAGGACATAAAGGGAAATATACTTCATCTGAAAGGAGAGATCATGCTTGTCCTCAGGGAGGAATAAAGTTGAATACTGAATTGTGAAGACGGGGTGAAAAATCAGTGAGATTTTTGGGCGAGAATTGGTTTGGGCGCGAAGGATTCTGTCTGATTGCTTTCTGGGATATGTATGACAAAGGTCGGGCGCGAAGGGGCAGAAGGGACTAAACAGAAGGATGAAACTTAGAGCTGGAACTCTGTTTCACGGGTGAGAAAACGAAGGCTCAGAAAGCAGGGATTTGCCCAAG
The DNA here is from genome assembly GCF_046562875.1 of Panthera onca. NCBI lineage: Eukaryota > Metazoa > Chordata > Mammalia > Carnivora > Felidae > Panthera > Panthera onca. The sequence goes on along the minus strand of NW_027675816.1, from coordinate 242,736 downwards.
CACCCTGCGCCCATCCCAGGGGTGACAAAACGGTCGCCTGGCCTCTAATGCCCACACCCAGCTAGCCCAGCTTGAAGACATGTGGAAAATTCGCCAGTGACTAGCACACATCCCCATCTAAGGGACCTCCCAGAGCTTCAGAAATAGTATCAATAGACCCAAAGTAGCAGCTTGCCATTTGAAGGTCACATGTAATCTGGCCTCAAAGCCATCCTTTGGGGAATAAGGTAGAACATGAATAGGTAAATTCTTGCCCCAAATAAGAAGTCAGCTTTTGAGCCTGAGCGGTGGGAGAGAGAAAAAGCTTTGGGCCCGATAGGATGTGGATTCCAAATACAGGCTGCGTGACCAGAGTCCCCAACTGCAGAGTGGGGTGAGATTTTTTCTAGAAGACCATGACGTATGTATGGGAACCAGCACACAAACACCACCGACAAACACTCACCTAATCCTGGGGGGGAGAAACACGTCCCACCGAATGGGAGTTTAAAACTAAAGATTTAGGTTCCCAAGTATAGCATGAGCTGGTGAGGGTGAGGGGGGTGTGGAGGGAGAGAGATCACAGATGGACAAAGTTTTCAAAGGGACCTGGGATGGACAATCTAATCCCAGGGGAGCGGAGACTCTAGGGACAAGGCTCAGACAGCAGCCTGCTCAGGTCTGGGCTCCCACCCCGCTGTTCAGGGCTGTCGGCCACATGGCCTGAGCCAGGGGGACCTGAGCGGAGCAGGGCAGGCTGACCGCTGGTCAAGGGGAAGCAGGTCCGGCTGCCTTTCAAAGTCAGCAGAAGCCAGGTGCTCCGAGCCTCAGGTCACACCGGCAGGTGGGGTTTGTATCCGTTCGGCCCATTCAGTCTGCTCGTGACACCGTCACGAGCAGTCTGCTCGAGGCACGATGCAGCTGGCACTCTCAGAAACACCTTTTGTCCCTGTGTCTTGAGAGAGCGCATCCCACACGGCACAGAGCCGTGTTTTTGTTTACTGACCCCTACTAGATGCCGGGCACTGGTGGGGGGCAGTTACAAGGGGACTACAACACAGATTCTCCCTCGAGGGGGGCATCTGTAGGACGAAAATAAGACACCCAAAGCCCATGGCAGAAGGCAGTGGGAACGTATGGCGCGTCTGCTTGTAGGGACAGAGAGTGATGGCATTTTCCCCCGCTTAGGAGGACATCGCTTCGGAAATCTAGGAGGGCTTCCCGAAGGAAGAGGGTTTTGATCTGGGTCCAAGACAAAGTGGAATTTCAGCCATTGAGTGTGGGGAAGGGAGGCTGGGGGTGGCGAGGTATTTCCACGAACAGGCACAGAGGACCTGGCCGGGGGTGGGGGGGAGGGGGGCGTGCTCCCGGAGGCTTATGAAACTACTACGGAGTAGGTGGGCAGAAGCCAAATCCTAGGGAGCCTCCGTGCCAGACGAGAAGTGGGGAGCCACAGGAGGTGTTAGAGCAGGGGAGAGGCCCTCAGAAATGCCAGTTAGGAAGCTACGCGGCGAGGAGCTGGGCAGGAGGCAGGAGGCTGCCACAAACCCCTATTTGCATGCCTAGTGGCCCTGCGAGGAGAGAGGGGGAGAGAGAGGAGACATTGGTTTTTCTCGCTGGCCAGGCTGGCTCCGTCAGATAAGTGGGACTCCTCGCCCAGGGGCAGGTTTCACCCAACAGTCCTCCCAACAGACTGGGTGCTTGGTCCTTACCACCCCCAACACGCATGTGCGCACGCACACACGCACGCGGGCAAGCACACTCGGTCCCCGGTCTTTCCAGCCTCGCTCGAGTGAACGGCCCTTATGCAGGCGATGACCTGGTGACCACAGGCCTCAGAAGAGCCCTCTACTCTTACCCCCACTTCACTTCCACCCACGTCTCCCACTCTTGCGTGTCGCTGCTTAGAAATCCTACTCTGTGCCCGGCCGAGCCCCGGTCAGGCCTCTGGTCTCCGCATTAGGTGGGGAGGGCTCCCGTGTCCCGTACTATACGCTATGGACCCGGGCATGTCTTGCGGCCACTTGGCCTCATCCTCTGCCCCTCCCTGGGGGGCTCCTCACTGAGCTTCACGAAGCCCCCAGGAAGGAGCGGAGATGCCCGTATCCAGCCCCATTTCTTCCTCCTCTGCGGAAAATACCAACTCCTCAGGCTCAGACAGTCCTGCTGGGTTCGCGCTTAGCACCCTCTGACCAGGGGCCGCATCTTACTCCTCTTCTCTGGTAGGACCGGCAATGATGCTAACTTCTCTGGAAGGAACCTGACGCTTCTCAAAGGGCTTCGTAAAGACCACTGCTTCCGAAGCTCTTGGCAGCCCTAAAGGTAGGCGGGGCGAGTGATCGTGTTATTACCGTCACTCACTTTGCAGATGAGAAAACCGAGGCCTGGGAAGGTTCGAGACGCATCCATGACCTCACGGCTGGGTGAGTAGAAAGTTTTGTGCTCACTACTCCCCACCCTGCCCCGAGATCAACTCTCGGTGACGACCCCCGCTCCACCAGGCAGCTGGATAATGCAAATCGCTGGGTGATCAGAATCCGGGATTGAAATCTCAGAGCTGGAAGTCCAAGGCCAACAGCTCGCCCAGGTCCCCTATTTCCTGAGGTCCACAACAGTGAAGGGACTGGCCTAATGTCAGACCACAACGAGTGGCAGAGCCAGGTCTCGGGACCCCTAACTCACGGGGCCGGAAACCTCCCGCCATCCCACACTGCCCCCTCTTGTCCTCCAGCATGCTTCTGGGTCTCCATCCTTGCCCTAGATGTATGGGTGTGCCTGACATTTCTGGAATTCACTCCACACACATAATGAGGCCATTTTGAGAAGGCCCGCCTCAGGGGGAACCAGAGAGCTGTCTAGTGTCCCCATCCTGACCCCTGCCAACTCCTCCCGGCTGTACACGCCGAGCTGCAAAACAGATAAATAGACTCTATCGGTCCGGGCTACCCTCCCACCCTGCCCCCGACACACCTTTCTAGCCTCCAGAACTAGAGGTGGGGCTTGGGGGTTCGGAGCCACGATGAGACTGCACGGGAACCAAGAAGTAGCAGAGAGATGTCAGGCTGCCACACGGGTCAGCGTTCATAGAGGGAATCTAGATGTCACCATGGCAAGTAACTCAGCAGAAGGGGGGGATTGCTTGTCAACAGTGCAGAAGTAATTTTCGCTTTAGCAGTAGAAGTGTGGTGGCCCTGATACGTTGGTTTAATATGAGGATAGCAAAGTTCCTCTCCCTCTGATACAAAGCTGACCCTGCCTGGAGAACCCTCTGGATCTGAGGCAGACATTGTGCCCACATGACACAGGTTGTCGGGCACTCAAGAACTGGGTTTCAACCTGGTCCCTAGTCCCCAGCCCACGGCTCGCTGAAAAACCGAACAACCTAAAAGGAACATACTTGAAGAAAGGATCCAGAAGCAGCAGTAGGATAGGGCACCGGCGGGAAAGTGTGGGGTCGGTACCTTCAGGAAGATTCTAGAAACCCTTTGCCTCCGGCTGGGTTAGCTGTTCACCTGCCCAGAAGCAGGGGAGAGAGGAAGTGATCCTCCCCAGGGCGGTCCTCTTTCCCAGCCCCCTCTGTAGGCCAGACTCCCCTGGAGGAGTCCCAGGAGATGGGACTCTGGCCTCTTCCCTTTTCCTCCCCGTCCTCCAGCCCCAGAAGTTCTTCCTGCTCTCCTGGCCTAGGCTTGCATCGACAATAGGGAATTCCTTCTCTGGGAGCAGGAAAAAGAGGGGACACTGCTTGGACCTGGGGCAGCTATGGGGACAAGGCCTGGAGGGGGAGGAGGTAAAAGTCGATCCTCTGCTGCCGCCCCACTCATCCCCCCACCCCCCCACCCCCCCAAACCAAAGAATGTAATTAAGCAGCCGCTTCGGCCAGGAGCCAAGCTTTCTGCCTTCCGTCTATAAATCACCTTCTGAATCATCTCTCGGCTCCTGGAGGAGCAACTTCTGTGCTCCGGCTGCTCCAGGCGGCCCCGGTGCCACTCCCCCTGTGAGCCCGCCTCCCCCACCCCTCCCCAGCCCGGCCCAGGCTCGAGGTGGCTCCAGGTCCCAGCTGGAAATGGCAGTGGCTGCAAGTCCCACAGACTGTGGGGTGGGAGGAGGGCCAGGGGAGGCTTCGGTGCCCTCTCTTCCTACCCTTCCTGGGCAAGCCAAGAGCCGAGGTTAGGTCAGCCTGGCCGAACTCCATCAAGCGAAGAATAAAGCTACAGTCAGGGCGCCTGGCTGGCTCTGTCGGAAGAGCGTGTGAGCAACTCTCGGTCTCAGGGTTGTGAGTTCGAGCCCCATGTTGGTTGCAAGGATTACTAAACAAATAAAATAAATAATAATAACAATAAACCTAAAAAAGAAGAAGAAGAAAGCAACAGGCTCATGGTCACCAGTGCCAAGTATAATGGGCAAGCTGACCTCTGAAGATGAGAAAACAAAGCCAGGTGAGTCCAACCTGGGAGGGCTTCTTGGAAGAGGCAAGTTAGCTTGCAGATGGGGTGTAAGTAACTAACATTTACCGGGTACTTTCTGTATGCCAGGCATTGTTCTAAGAACTTGATATGTATCCACTCAGTTAATCTTCACAACAGCCGTGAGGTAGAAGCAATCACTATTCTCATTTTATAAATGGGGAAACTGAGGCTCGGAGAGGTTAACTTGCCCTAGGTTACCCAGGTAGTACGTGAAAAAGCCGGATGTGAAGGTGAGCAGCCTGGCCTGGCAGGAGAGGAGCTGCCCGCTTTGGGACTGAGGTCAGACGGGGCTGCAGAAGGGGCTAGGCTGCCTGAGGCAGGCTCTGAATGTCTGACTGGGCCTGGGAGGGGTGGGGGGTGAGGGTGGGGGAAGGTGGCTCTGGGGCCACCTGGGGCTGATGTTTCTCAGCAATGTAGCAGTCCCCGTCATAGCCCTGTGAACTCCGGGGTAGAACGGATCCCTCCCAGTAAGGAGCACGAAGCCCGGAGGGGAGTCAGGGACTCAAAGCACAGAGAAGAAAAGGAACTCATCCTAGGTCACACAGGAGAACTCAGAACTCAGACAAAAGTCTCCCCACTCAGCTCTAACCACTTCCTGGCACTCACGAAAACATAACGGTGTAGACGTAATTCCCGGATGGCCCTAACCTTTGAGGGAGGGGTTAGGCATACCTCCTCTCCCAGTTAGGGACAGAGGTAGAGAATGTCTCTCCCTCCTTGGCTTTAGAAGGATTCTGTGGCTTTTACAGAAGGGTGGGTGGAAAAGGCTGGAACACCAGGTCCCCCTCCCTCCCTGGGTTCACTGCCTTCTGAGGCCAGGAAGTTCTTCCTTTTCCCCACTCTCCCTGGAAGAGTCTGTTAGCTCCAACCTCCTCTGAGAAAAGTCACCTCTCCTGCCCTGACTCAAAGCTCCTAGTGTCCTGCCCAGACCTATTCAAAGTCTAGAGAAAACCCCAAGGTCAGAGCTCTCTTCCCATTCTGGAGCGTCCATATTAGTTCTCCATCCTTCACCTGCCCAAGTACCTTCAGGGTTTTTTTTTTTTAACATTAAGTTCTGCAGTGAGGTGGATTGGAGATGCTTGCTTGCCTGAATCTACCTTTGGGGACCTCCACCTAGAGCCCTCTTGCTCTGCCTCAGTTTCTCCACCTTTATCAATGATTGAGCACGTGCCCAGATGCCAGAGTGTGGGTGCCGGCGGGGTCTGGCTGGGTTTGTCACCACGGAAAGCTGCAGGGAGGGAGAGTGTCCACTAAAGAACTTCCTGCCTTTTTCGACCCCCCCCCAAAAAAGGTCTTCCTACCAGGCAGCTGTCTCAGATCTCGGGCCCCCAAGATCCCCGGGGTGGGGCTGATGCTCAGGGCCCAGCCTCCACCCATCGCTCGCCCCTTGGCCCCAGAGCTATCGAAAAATGCTCTGAGGTTCTGGGAGAACTTTCCCTGACTGCTGCCCCTTCCCCCCCCCGCCCCCACTGCAAGACTTCCCCCCCCCCCCCATGCTAACTCAGCTCCAGGCTCCTGGTGTTATTATAACATTTGACCTGTTCTTGTTTTTGTTTTAAACAAAACGTGGTCCCATCATAAGAACGCGAACGGATCGGGCCACCAATTTTGCTCCCGCTGGACAGCAAACCCCACCCACAGCGGGGGGGGTGGGGGGGTGGGCGCGAGGGCTGTAAACTCACTTCCAAAAGACCCGGATTAATTTCCCCGCCACATTCCCCCAGGGAAAGGCCTGCCCTGGAAGGGAGACCACCCGGTTCAAGCCCGGCCATCGGATCTGCCCATCTGTCTGTCTGTCTGTCTGTCTGTGGGATCAACAGCCTCCAGCCAGCTCAGCTCCTCGCCAGCCCCAGCCCCAGCCAGCTGTAATTCCTGCCTGTTACAAGTGTTAACACCTGGCCTGGGGCCTTCCTCCCCCGCAGTCTCCAGGTGCCTCCTTGGGCCCAGCCCACTGACCCCCACGGGGTTTGACTGAACATGTTCACAAGCCTCTGAAAGGCGGGTGGAGGCGGGAGCGCGGTGGGGAGGCAGCGGGACACCTGACAGGGGAAACTGAGGCAGGGACTAGGGCAGCCACTTGAGTGGGGAAGTAGGTCCCGGACGGTGGAGAGAAAACTCAGGTGTCTTATTTCCTAGCTCCCTGCCCTTGACTTCGGCAGAACGCTTCCCCCTGCCACCGCCCCCGCCCCCCAACCCCGGCTGGGAGGAGGCAGGGCAGGCTGGTGAGCCCTGAGTGAGAGATGAGGACACAGGCGCCCATATGGGTGGGTCACAAAGAGGCAGGGCGTGCACCTGACCCCCGGGTAGGGCCCCTTCCATCAGGGCCTCTGTCTCTGGAATGCAGCAGGGCCCTAGGATGGGTCCTAATAAGGGAGTTCATTTTTCCCCCAAGAGGGAGAAGAAAGACAAGTTCCTCCAGCAGGCGCTAACTGGGACGGACAAGAAGAATTCTAGAATCCAGGGCTGCTGTCACCGCTTCCTGTCCCAGCTCTACCACTACCTGGCTGTAAAGCCCCGGAGCACATCTGTTCCTTCCACGAGCCCCCGTCTGAGGCCCTCATAGCTCTACTTTCTGGTCCGCCTTTTCTCAGGGCTGGGGCCTGGGCGGCACAGGCCGCGGGGGGCTGGGGGCGCCTTCCTGGAGGGGTGGCACGGACAGGAATCCCCGCTAAACGCTTCCCCCTGCAAATCCTCCTGGGGAATGTGTGAGCTGGGTGGGCCAAAGAGGGCAGGCGATGCTGGGCTCAGACGCTCAAAGCCCTGGAATCCGACTGACCGCCCTGGAGGCAGAGTGGGAACAGGAATCTGAGGCCTGTCCACTCTATGGTCCCTGTCCCAGGCCCGGCCCCAGCTCTGAGAAGGCGACTTACCCTCCATCCCAGTCCCAAGACCAAAGACAAATGGCCTGAGAGGGGAGGGCTGCTGACCACAGTCCTCAGGCAGACAGGATGAGCTCGCGCCAGGGAGGGCCCTGTACCCTGCCCCACACCGCCCAGCCCGCGACCCTCGGTCAGCTGTGTCCCCAGCAGTTTCCTCGTCAGACCTTTGTCTCCTGCTGGACCGCCCCTCCAGGACCATGGACACCCACCAAGCACCCAAGCTCGGACGCCACTCACACCAGTAAGTCATAGGTCCGCGAACATATCCACAACCGTGGGCCCAGCCAGTGACTTGAGGGCAGGGTCACAGGCGGACCCACTCACAGCCTCACACTCATACTTACAAGCACAATCAGGTCATGGCCATGAGCACTGATATCCATGCACAAAGACAGCTGTGGGGCTTTCCCCTTACACCGTCATGAAGGCATGCGCGCACACGCACGCACACACGCGCACACACACACACACACACAACACTCGCATGCCCAGTCATGAACACAGTCATGCATAGTGTCACAAGCAGACACAGGTGCTGACCTTTACGTGAGCACAGACACTTCTAGACTTTCTCTGTCTCACACACACATACACACACACATCCTAGAATCAGCTACTTGCTGACGCTGGTCTATAGGGGCACAGCACACCCTGTCACAGCCATGGGTCCCCCCATCTCACATGAGTTCACATCCATGGTCGCCCAGCTGCAGGCACAGACTCTTCCATATACAGATACTAGTATACATTTGACACCTCTTAGGATCATAGACCTAGAACACACACACACACACACACACACACACACACACACACACCCCTCTCCTCTGCTCAGACAAAGCAGCATCCCTGTCCCCCCCAGTCCCTCCCCACTAGCCCCCAGACAAGCCGTGTGTCCAGCATTATGTCAGGGAAGATGTCCTGGCTTTCCAGGTTTTTCCAAATCTTCCTATCTAGGTGTTCCCCAACACACCATTACACATGAGACACCCCCACACACAACCCTTCCCCACAGGCACTGCCCCGGGAAGTGCCCTCCTCCAGTTAATGGGGTAGGGGACCTAGTCTCTCTTCCTCGCCCCTGCAGCCAGTGAGGCTCCAAGCATTCTCTTCCATACCCTCCCCCCCTACTAGTCCCCAGGAAGGCAAAGAACAGCATGGCCTTGGCCCAGGGATGGAAAGAGGGTCAGAAAGGGCTGGAAAGGCAGGACTGGTTTAGGCAGAGCCCCCAACCTGGAATCCCTGTCTGCCCCAGCCGCCCCTTGGACTTCTTTACGCACAGGAGGCCTCAGGCCAGCCCGAAGCTGCGGGAAGGATGGGTTGGGCAGAAGAAAGACTTTCCCTTGGGTATATGTCCTGGTAGCAACTCTCAGCACCCTCTCCACACGGACCCTTGGCCATGCCCTGCTCCTGCCCCCATCCCGGCCCCCAAATGCTACTGTCCCCAAACGACCCGGAGACAGACCCAGGGTGTGGCCCCGGAATCCTGCTGGCTCTGCTCCCCCTACCTTGGGCTGGGGAGGGGGCGGCCAGTCAGGGAAAAGGGGACACGCAGGTGGCATTCCTCTCTGGCATTCACCCCAGGGACCACGGGCCCTCTTCTCGCTCCTGGACCCCAAATTCTTCCTCCTCACCTCCCACCCCCCAGGCCAAGGCTCTCCTACGTCCAGGAGGGTAAGATTCTTTAATTAAAGTTTTCCGGAATGCAGGGGCCTGGAGACTGAGGACAGGCGGGGTATAATTTAGAGAGCTGGTTTCAGTGTGTCTTTCCCCTCTGGCCTCTGGGACCTGCCGGGGGGCGGTGGGGCTGCTTGGAAAACAAGGGGACTCCCTGGAAGTAGGGCTCCCAGAGGGCTGTTTATTCCCTGGTCAGTCCCCCCATCCACGCACACCCCCCTAAACACCGCGCCTGGTTTCCCAGCCTTATTTACTAAAAATGTCTTTTGTATCCGCATTTCTCGGGGACAGAATTCTCCTTTCCCTCTCTCCCTTTCTCCTCGGTCCTCGGTTTTCCAAAAGGAACGAATTTGACATGGAGAATTGGGGTTTTGGTGAAAGCACAAACCCACCCCCTCCCAAACCACTACATTTTCAAAGAGCTCCCCTTTTGCCAGGATGGACAAACACGAAATGTATAAAATCCGAATTCAATGGCATCTCGATCAGCAAATACCATATTCACTTCTGAGGCTCAAGATTAATCTAGAGCAGAGTGGGGAGAATCTGATGAAATCCCCCCTGCTCCCCTACCCCGGGGATCCCTGAAGCCATCGGGGTCTGAAATCTGAAGGCAAAACGGGGTTATTGTGGGGAAATCTCTTGATGGAGGCGCCGGCGGAGCGGGGGGTGGCAATGAAGAAACAGGATGATTTTGCCCATGAAGACCCCAAAATGGAGAAGAGGAGTGGCTGGGCCCCAGGGACAGCGCTGGATTTCCAGAAACCCAACTGCAAGCAAATGGAGGGTCTTCAGGCCCCCCAGATTGGGACGGGCGAAGGGTTAGGATTTAAGAATCAGAGACCTTCTGAGCCGGGGAAAGTCCTCCAGCCTCTGTAGCGAGTGGCAGGGAAAATGGTGATTATCAGAAAAGCCAGGAGTTGGATTCTGAAGGCGACACCAGCAGAAAATCCAGGAGGGGTGGGCGAGTGGGGGGCTGGAGGGAGGCAAGGAGAAAAAAGCCGCAGCCCACCCCCGGCCGGCGCGCCCCCCCCCCCCCCACCTCCCCGGGACTCGGCGGAGAAATCGGGCCGCGGGCAGACAAGAGGCGAGTCTTACCACCAAATTGGGTAGCCGGCGAGGACCCTGGTGCCACAGAGCAGGAGGCCGAGGAGCAGCCCGAGCAGGTGGGGCTCCATTAGAAGCGGCGCCGAGGAGGAAGTTTGCCCGCGACCATGAAGAGGGGGAGCGACGCCCCCAATAGTTGGAACAAAGTCCACTTGAGATTGGAAATGACTTTCGGGCTTGTCAGAAGCGCACCTCCACCCGCAGCCGCCCCCCTCCCGAGCCCAGCGCGGAGCAGCCGGGTTTGAGGATGTCAGCGAGCAGCCAATCAGCGCCCGCGGCCTAAGGTAAGAGATGAGTCTGTAGTTCAGCTTGTCAATCATGCGCCCCTCCCGCCCGGCCCACGAGTCGGGCTCCGGGAAGGGCATCGCCCAGCAAACTTGGGCGAAGCCCGCGCCCCGGACACAGTGGGAACTTGGCGGGGGGCGGGAGGGGCCGGCACGTTGGACCCTCCGCTGGCCCGGGACTGCCGCGGCCCCCCGCCAGCCAGGTTTAAGAAGCTGGGGCTTTGGCCGGGGCGTTCACGTGGTGCAGGGTTGGCGTGGGCATTGATGGGTGGCTCCTTTTCTCTCGGGGGACCGTGACCCCTCTGGACTCGGGCGTGTGAGAAATCGAGAGTAGAAAGCACAGAGATGTTTCCAGAAGCCTCGCTCGGCCAGGACGGGATCCGAGGGTCTCGGAGGGGGTTGGGAAATACAACCCCTCCCAGCCTCCAGCCTCCGGAGCCCGAGAGCCGGCCGGCCACTCGACCCCAGCCGCAGGAGGTCGCTTCCCGGGTGTCCGAGAGGCGCGCAGAAGGGTCCGCGGAGGCTCGAAGGTCTGGCTGCGGGCGGCGCCGGGGGACGGAGCTGAGTGTCATTTGAGTCTTTTGTCAGGGATCAGATCGGTATCGGGACCTCCTGCTGCCTTTGCATTTCCTGCAACTGACACCAGCGGCCAGTTGCATTTCCTGCTCGCGGAGCCGGGTCACTTTCTCCTCCACGAGGGGTTCAGGCCTGGCCTCCAGCTCGGGTCAGAAGCAGTGCCCGCAGTCCCATTTGGATCTTAGGGATGAACCATTTGGGGCCAGGGGAACGCCGCAGCCCCAGCAGGGAGCAGCTGGGCTCTTCGGAAGACCTTGCTGCCCTCCGGGGACCCTCCCCCCAACTCCCTGCCTGAGTTCCCACCTGGGGTTCGGTGGTAACCGGTCCTTTCCCTGTGCGGAAGCCAAATGTATCCCAACCCCCCAGCCCCCACCATAGGAAAAAAGTCCCACCACGGCGCCCTGGGTCCTTTCTGTCCTCTCCCTCTCCAGAGTCAAAAAATCAGGTCTCAGCCCTGAGTGGAGCCGAGATGGACGCCAGATCCTGGGGGACTTTCCCCCTGCCACCTGGGCAGCCTGCTCCCCAAGCCCCTTTCCCACCACCCGAAGCCCCAGAGGCACCTGGACCCTAGAGCAGACCCCGGCCTGGGATGAAGAAAACAAGACCAGTGGTGGGGGGCAAGGGCCACTGCTCAGGGGACTGCGGCAGAAGGGGCAGCAAAGCCGCCCCCAAGTCCCGCAGAGGCCTGGAATGGCGGGCCATCTCTCCACCAGGTGGGGGGCATGGCTGGAGGAAGTCCGGGCCAGGGGGCCAGACATTCCTGGCCTTTGATCTGGGCCACCCGTGCCCACAGCTCGAACCTGCTGCCCCTGCCCATCCCGAGAGCCCTCTCCCTAAACGGCTGCTGGGGCGCGGGGAGCTCGGGGAACTGGCCCCGGGGCACCAAGGGTCGGGAGAGCCGCCTGGGCTTGTCACGGCTCCTGCCGCGTTCCTAGCCGGGTGCTCGGCTGGAGGGGTGGGGTGGGGTGGGGGGAGAGATGAAAGAGAGGAGGGAAGGGGGGGGGAACAGGGAGAGACAGAGTGGAGAAGGGAGAGAGAGAGAGAGAGAAACTGAGAGACACCAATACACAGAGAAGAGGGCGGGAGACTAGCAGGGGGAGCCCCAGGAGAGAGAAGGGGAGGAAGGGGGAAGGAGGGAGGCTGAGAAAAGAAGGATGAGCAAGACAGCGGGCGAAAAAGCCCCAACCTGCCCAGGAACAGCGACTGGGGTGCAGGCTGCAGAGATGGGGATCCTTTAGAAATGCCCCTGTGCTGGGCTAATTCGGGGGTGCCTTGTGTCTGATTCACCTGGAAAGAGGGTCGCAGTGGCTTTGCCAGTATCGCTGACTGTCGAGCCCCAGGGCCCAGCTCTAGCGGTAGAGAGCCCTCCACACACCCGGGGGGCCTGCTAGGTCCCACGCGGTGTTCTATCCCGCCCAATAGGCTACTCCCTGTGGGTTTTCAGATCAGAGGTGCCTGCTGGATCTCACCTTCTGCCTGGCAGTTTGGGAGGCTCCAAGGGCCCCAAATCGTCATTCTGAGACTCAGCAGGACTACCTGCCCGGCCACCAAGACACGATTGTGGATTCAGTGTGGCCAGGAGGCAGGAGCTGGACTAGATGACCTCTTGGGGTCATTTTGGGGCCCTAACATTCCATAGGTGCTAGCCCAGGGAAGAGAGGGCAACAGATCCCTGAGGCTGTCGGTGGGTTGAGGGTTGGCTGAGACATGCCCAGCCAGGAGCCCTGGACAGTGTAGGCAAGACTGGCCATTCTCCAAAGGGCCACTTGTATCCAATGCCTCCTCCAGGCAGCCTGGGAGCACCGGGAGACCTAGGTCAGGAGCTTGAGGCAGGGAAGGGACTAGAGGCCAGCAAGCAAGTGGGTGGGAGGGTAGAATCCCAGACCTTCGCGGGGACAGCGGCGCACAGCCTGGGGAAGTGAAGGAGAGGCCTGGCGGGGAGGTGTGGGAACCTGCCAGTGGCCCCGCATGGCGCCCTGGAGAATGGAAGTTTGTGTGGGGATTTCCCCCCACTTGAAAGCTCCCCAGAGGAGGGGATTCCTGAGCCTTTTCCCCTCCCCTGCCAGGTGTCCTTCCTTCAACACGGGCTTAATTTCCTTCCTCCTGCCCGCCCAGCGCTGCCTGTGGAACATAGAAACCGTCCCTACCCGGGAGGGGGAGGGCGCCCCCGCGCCACGTGTCGCAAACGGAAACACCCTCTCTCTAATAGGCACCCCGAACCTCAGGGTGGGTTGCAGCCCGTGGGGAAAGGGTTAAATTCACCCCCAGGCCAGCCCGGGTGGGTGTGGTGGAGGCGTGGGTGCGGTGGACCCCGAGGCCTCCGCCCCGAATGGGAAGGTGGCCTCTAGAAAGGGGGCGCAGGAGGCGGGGAGGGCCGGGGCCCCAGAAGCCGAGGGCTGGCACGTGGGAAGCACTTGGTGCTGTGTGTGTGTGTGAATCTCGGGGACCTCGGGGACTGCCCAGCGACTGCCCGGCCCCATGCCACCCCCACCTCGCTAGCCGCCCCGAGGTCGCTTTTGATGTGCGCTCCCCCCAAGCCCGCAGTTGGCAGCTGTGTTTTCAGCGCCGCTCGCCCGGCCCCCTGCGGAGGCACCGCCGAGACAAAGAATACGGCGGCCAGGCCCCCGCCCGCCCGCAGGGGGCTACCCGTCTGTCGCCGGGAGAGAGGAGGAAATCTCCGATCGATCGAAGGCCGTGCTATTCATTTTTGCCCGGAACGTGCCCGAAAGCTGCTCGGGGCTCAGAAACCTGGCGCCCACACCAGCCTGGGGAGGGTGAAGAGAGGGGGAAATAGCAAGGGGGGGGGGGAGCAGCGAGGGGGGGGCCTCCACTGGTCTCTCCCGGGAGAGAGGGGCTTTTAACTGTCTCCTAAGAGCTATAGGAGCTTCAGAACGTTCAAGCGAGCTCCTTGGAGGCCACCAGAAGGCTGGACAACCAGAGAGGACAGCCTGGAAGCAGGCAGGCTGGAGCGTGGGTGGTGAGCACAGGAATTCGCAGAATAAGATTGCTTTAAACTGCCCAGCGTGGAGGTAGCGTCCTGGAAACGCTGGAAGCCTGCACCGGCTAAGCACCATAGGTGAGCAGAAAATGCCAGCGGAACACACACAAAAAAGCCGGGAGCCTGCCAGCCCCTGTGTCGTCCGGCCCTGGCGCGCCCCCTGGCGGCGGTGCTGATACTAAAAGGCGCAAAGTCGGCAGGCGAGAAAGGTGGCCCCGCCCCGCATCCGCACCCGCACCCGCACCCCGCGGGTGGGGGAGTCGGAGACTTTGTTGGTGAGCAGCCCGGATCTTCGGGGATCCAGGTTAAGTAGGCGTCCTCGTGAGTGAATGCCCTTAATCTACTTCGCAATCCCGAGCTTAGCTGAGGATAAGGTGTGCGTGGCTTCGGGCTCTCCTTTCCTCCACACCCAGGTGGCTCCCCCGGGAGGGCGGGCGGGCGCGAGATGCAGGACGCGGGGCGGGCCGAGGCGATGTGAGGTCTCCTGGGCACCACGAGCGGGAACCCCGCGGCTGCCTCAGCTCTGTGTCAAGATCTGCGAGGCTGCCACCCGTAGAGTGATGTCACCGAGTCCTTCCCAGCCTGGCCCACCCGCACCCTGGTTCACAGGTGCCACCTGCGGGAAAGTGAAGGTGTTGTTTCTGTTTGTTTGTTTGTTTTGTTTTCCTGTCGCAGTAACTCTTCTGGTGCTGGTCATCTCGAGGACCCCAAGGGCATTTTGGAAAGCGATTCGGGGTCAGGGTCCTTTGGAAGGGAAGGGAGCATGGAAAGAGTGGAAGGGCACCACTGGCCAGCTGCTGGTTATGGCTGTACCTCCTCTATTCTGTGGGAGGTGGAGATAATGCTTCACATCTCATAGGGAGCTGTCAGCGTTAAATGAGAACAGTGCTGACAGAATGCCAGACCGCGGCCGGGAATAATAAATATTGGGTTTCTTTCTTCTGCTCTTAGGGGCTGAGGAACATGCTACTTGCTCTCTTGGGTCGCTCCTTCTGCCTCAGCCAGACTCAGCTAAGCAGTCCCCACGCCACCCCAGGCGCCCAAGGGCCTCCCCCAGAAGGGCTTATCCAGGGAAATCGCCTCTGACATTCCAACTCGAGACCCACTTCAAAATCTCTTTTTCAGAGAGATCCCCCTTACCACTGGCTGCTCCCCGACCCTGTCCCTCTTGGCCTCTTATTCTGCTTTATTTTTCTGCACAGCCCTTAACAGTGATCTTCTGTTACATGCATTGTGTATCACATACGTCCGTTAAGTTGCTCACTGCGGGTCTACTCTAAAACCAGAACTCGGCATCCGGCTCCGTGCTGCAGCGCGGAGCCTGCTTGGGATTCTCTCCCTCTGGCTCTCTGCCCCTCCCCCACTTGCACGCTAGCTCGCTTTCTCTCTCTCAAAATAAATAACTTTAAAAAACTCTCTTTAGTGACCCCTGCTACATAAAAGCAAATCTCTGTGGGATGTCTGAAGTCCCAACACCTAGAGCAGGGGATGGCACACAGCAGGCCCCAGATAAAGGTTGTTGATGACTGGCTGAGAGAGGGAGGGGGGAGGTTGGGACCCGAGGCCTCAGATGGGAGGACTGCTCTCTCATGTCTGGGTTCCTTAGGGCCCTTGGGGATCCCCATCGTGAGCAGACCTTGACCCCTAGAGCTCCCCACCTACCCCAGCGCCTCCACTCTGTTGTTTGGCTCCTGCTTCCCTTTCGGAGGACACTGGGCTTGCCCCAAGTGGGGGGAGGTCAGAGGTTGGCATCTGGGGCTTGGGGGCCCTCATGCTGCCCTTCCCCATGCTGCCAGCACCTCCTCTCTGCTCCTCTTTCCCTCCTTCTCCTTCCCTTTCTTCCCCTTCTCCTGCCATCCCCCAGCCCCTTTATTCTGCCTTTGCCTCAGAGCCAGGAGCCCCTCACCCAGACAGGGCCGGCCCACCAGGGGAAGCGATCCTGCCCAGGGAAGTAGACCAGACCTTCCTGTGGCTGGCCGTGTATGGCTGGCACAGTTTTTCTCGGTATACGCTATGGCTCCCAGTTTCCTTTGAAACCAAGATAAGAGCCATGAACTTTCTTTCCATCTCAGGGGTCTTTTGGGGGGAAGACTTCTGTGGGGCACATCAGGGAGATGGGACAGAACAGGACTGATAGGATTCTTGGAGAGAGTGTAGAGATTTCTGGTCAAAACGTGGTTGGTACCCGCCAGAGCTCTGCCAGCTAATTAGCTTGTCCACGGACCATTGCAGCCAATAGCAGCCATCGGTGGGACCCCAGGATGGGCCCGCTGTTGGCCCCGGGTCCCGGGGGCCTGGACACATGGCTAGAGACCCAGTGGGCTGGCGACAGGGTCAGAGCTGCCTCATCTGCAGGAGCCCAGGAGCAGGTGGCTGTGGCTGGGACAGGTATGGGCAGGTCCTTGGGCAGACCGGGGGCACCTGTCTGGCATTGCCCCACACCTGGCAGGGCCCATCTCCTTTTCTGCTTCATCTTGGCTCTCTTGCCACTGCTGTAACCCAACGAATCCCAGCTCTGCCTCTTACTGTGTGACACCGGGCACAATGCCTACCCTCTCTTAAGCCTCTTTCCTCCTCTGCAAAATAACACCTGCCTCCAATGGCCGTTGCCTATTCAGTGGCGTGATGGCCGCAGTGTCTGAAATGGCACCTAGGACATGTGAAGTGATCAGTAAGTGGCCCTTCTGTACTTTTATAGCAGTCGGCTGCTCTTTCTTGAGCCTCTCGAAGGCAACGTCTTCTATGCTGGTGGCCCCTTCCTTCAGGCTGAAGGAGGCCCTCAGCCTGTTCTGCTATCTACCCCTCCCCGGCCTGGCTCAGAGATAAATCCTAATTGGTCTAAGCTGGGATCATTCCTCTTAGCAAGGATTGGTTTAGAGGGAGGCAGGTGACCCAGCTGTGGTCATTGAGACATGAGGGGAGGTCTGCCGGACGGTGCAAGAGGGCTTCTGGGAAGAGGTTTCTGGGGCTCTTTAAAATGAGACTCAGAAATGTCCCTTTTGCTGGCTTTTGGACGACGTGTCTGGGTGGGATGCCTGGAGTTGCAGCAGCCATCTTGTGACCATGAGGGAGACGGCCCGAGGCTGAGTAGTGGAGGAAGAACAGAGCAGAGAGAGAGAAAGAAGCTGGGTCTCTGACACCACTGCTGAGACATCAGCTCACCACAGCGGAGCCCTGCTTCGGAACTCCTTGTTATGTGAAAGAACACACTCTCCTCGTTGTTAGGTCACTCCAGGCTGTTACCTGCAACCACAGTCCTCCTAAGTGAAATCTGCGCCCTCCTGCCCACCGTGTGTAGTGCAGCGCGGTTAGATTCAGGGTCGCCGACTGACTTACAGTTGAGTTGCTCCCATTTAAGGGCCGGTTAGGCTTCTTTTTCTTGGCTTGGGGGTTCAGTCTGGGTGGGGGTGAGGTGGCAGTGGGAGCCCGGAGCTGGGAGACGCACTCTGGAGACAACTTGGAGGGAGAAGGGAACAACAAAAGAGAAACGGTGTAGGGTCGAGATGGGGCTTAAAATGAATCCAGCGTGTACTTCCATCTCGTGCTCCCTTTTCCTTTTACCTTAAGAAACTGCAGCTTGACTGCTCCTGGGTACGTTTGGGGGTTCGTATGAAAAGCTTTTGGAATTAGATCGTGGTGATGGTTGCACAACTTACTGAATACACTGAAAGCCACGGAACGGTAACACTTTCAAATGGCGACTCCTATGGTGTTTGAGTTATATCTCCATTTAACAAAAGAGGGGAAAAAACGCTGGAGTTCAGCTGCCTTCCTCCCACACTCTCTCCACCTGTAATCACAGCCCTCCATTCACCGGCTCCCTCAGACTCCCAGAGAAGCCCCCTCCCACACATCCACATGGCACTTCCTGAGGTTGTGCTCTCTGGGGCCGCTGGAAGGCTCCTCTGGGAACAGGGCCCCGGGGAGAGGGGAGGGGAGCTGCGTTCTGTCCTGCACCCCCTATGTTCAGGCCTCTTACCGTCAGCTTTCCCCTTTTATCAGAGGGGCCAGGATCTCCTAAGGTCTGTCCCCACTGGCCAGCTAGCCTCGGGTTGCAGGGAGGGGGTCAGAGTGATGCTGTGGGAGGAGCATGGGCTGTGGGATCAGACGGAGGCATTTCCAATCCTGGCTCCGCCACTGCTTTGCTGTGACTTTGGGTGATTTATTTGGACCTCTGTGTGCCTGTTTTCTTATCTGTCAAATGGGTATGCTAATTCCACAACTCCTAGGGCTAAATGGAATAATTTACCCAGAGAGCTTGGGGCATATAGAAGACAATGAATGCTGGTGACCTAAGACTTATTTTAAACCCCAAAATGGCAAAATCTTGAGCAGACTGTGGAATGATCAAGGGCCAGTGGTGATAGTGATGATGTTCCCAGATACCCTTTGCTGGGCCTGAGAGGCTTTTTTCCCCTCATCTGTCTCGCCTACCCTTACCTGGACCCTCCCCAGGCCCCCTCTGCCTTTTGTTCTGCACATCGAGGGGGGTGCTAAGGTGAGAAATCATTTTCTGAAGTCCAAGTCAGAGAACGTGGCGTCACCAAAATATTTTCAATTTAATTTAATTTTTTTTTTTTTTTCCTGCTCCAGAATTTAAGAAAGTCTGAAACATCGTTTGGCCAAAGGTTGGAACTTGGAGAGCATTTCCATCGCTAATGGTAACGTTTCTCAGAAGCTGGAGAGGACCATGGATGCCCCGCGAGATGAAGCGTGGTATTTAATAACTTTGAATCACACAATGAGAAAGCTCATTTATTCACATTCCCTATTCCATTCTCCTTCACTCCTTTTGAGTATTGTCAAGGAGAAAGTCTGTTTGCTGCTAATACGACACTAAGATTCCTTTCTAATAAAGAGAGACGGTCACACATTCAGAACCTTTGTGGGGGGGAGCGGCGGGGAGCACAGCGTCTGGTTAGAATGAAATCACATTGTCGAAAATCATAGTAATCTAACATTTCCTTTTTAATTGGAGTTATTAAGAACAAAGCAAAGCAATTTAAAGGAAAGTGTTAAGAAAGTAGCAGGTCAGGTAGTATGGAGTAAATGTGGGGTGGAAATGCCCGGAATCTGGAAAACACTGGATCGTGGCTGGAGCAGAGCAGAGTGCTGGCAGTCAGGGCGTCCTGCAGGTGCCAGCCAGTGTGGCCAGGGCACCTTCTTGGTGACCTGCGCCTGCTGGTTGGCCAGGGGCCCTGAGGGTGAGCCAGGCTGGAACCGGCAGAACTGGGGAAGCATCCGAGTTAGATTTGGAAGCCACTGTGGCCAAGAGCTGAGATTCACTCCCAACATCACCTCACCTTGACCGAGATAGGAAACTCGGAGCCACCCATCCAGCCTTATGGATATGTTAGATGACAGGGTGGCCCAGCACTCTGTGACCCAGACACTCACTGCTGGGGCGGACGAGGGATGGAGAAGAAAGCTCATCGATCTCCCAGTTGTGCAGAGCGGCTGGGCAACCCCCCAGCGCAGGCCTGATGGAAGTGTTTTGTGTGGACGAGGCAGAGAGCCTTGAGGCAGGCAAGTCAGAGCTCAGAAGATGCAGTGGCCTCAGAGAGCCACCTGCTTCCCTCCTGTAAGGAGTGTAAGGAGCCACAGAAGAGGGACAGCAGACACCAGGGTTCCAGCCCCATCTTCCCCCTGACTGGCTGTGTGTTCCCAGGCAAAGCACTTACCCTCTCTGGGTCTCAGTGTCCCTCTAGATTGAAGTGGCCAAGTGACGAGTCCTTCCGGTCCCGACACTCACAGTGGATGACCTGCCTCCCCATGATCCCCGTGCCCA
This sequence comes from Panthera onca, assembly GCF_046562875.1. Classification (NCBI taxonomy): domain Eukaryota; kingdom Metazoa; phylum Chordata; class Mammalia; order Carnivora; family Felidae; genus Panthera; species Panthera onca. Next base: position 222,982 of record NW_027675816.1, on the reverse strand, counting down.
CTATCTTTTGTGTTCCTGCCTCTTTCAGGGCAGACCGGGACACTGGGCCGGAGCTGGCTGCAGGCCTCCAACTGGGGCTGTCCCCGCCTTCGGCGGAGGCTTGTCCTTCTAGGTGAGGGGTTGTTGGTGTCCAGCCCCGGGAGGCCCTAGCACGGCTGGACAGTGCCCAGGGGCACTATTGGCAGGCTCAGGGCACTAACAGAAGAGGCCGAGAGCCGAGACAGGGGAGGGGAGAAAGAAGGAAGAGGAGCGTGCAGGGCGAGGGTGGGGGTGGTTCTAGTGGCTGCCCCTCGTGAACGTGCCGAAGGTTGCCAAATTGAGTTTAAGCCTTGGTTCCAGAACACAAAGCCTCGTCTCTGGGGGCTTGACCCCTCGGAGCCCCCACCCCCAGGCCCGGCTGGCTGAGCCGCCCCAGAAGGGCCCGGTCGTTGGCTGCGAAGTGGCTGGGAGGGAAGTTTTAATGATACACAACACAAGACACAGGGGGGAAAAGAGAAAGGGGGGTGGTGGAGAAGAGAAGGGAGGTGGGGGGGGGGGGGGAGAAAGAAAGACCTCCTGCCAGGCCTGTTGCCAGGAGACGGCTAGGCAGCCAGAATCAGTCCTGCTCTTTTCACTGTTGCCTTTAAGCACCGAGAGAAAGCCCTGGCCATAAAGGGGGACATGTGTTGCTGGGTGTGTAAGGCTAGCCTCTGCAGTTAGGGGAGCCCCTGGCCCCCGCCCCCTGCCGCTGCCTGGAGAGAGCCCCTTTCGCCCCCAGCCCTGCCCCCGCTCCTGGGGGTTATGGATGAGCGAGACTGGGCTACAGAGCAATGGAAAAGGTCTCGGGGAAAGGCGGTGGCCCTGGCCACCAAAAGGCCGCAGCCACTTCTGGGGTGAAACTCACCAGCCAGGGGCGCCAGGAAACTGGCAGGGGCCGGCAGGGGCAGGGAGGCCGGGAGTATCCAATGTGGCATGTCCGCGGAAGAGTCTTCTCTTGGCTCTGGGTGGGCCGTGAGGGCACGCGGGGCGGGGGGGGGGGGGGGGGGAGGGTGTCTCGGTATCTGCAAATCCTCAACGGGGGACTGGGGAGCTGATAAGTCCCCCAGCCTGCCGTCTGGGCCCCTGGTCCTTGTCACAGACCCCATGATAGATCTGCGGGGATCCCAAGGCTGTGCCTTAGCACTTGGGGGACAGTGCCCTAGCAGCCCAGCTGCTGGGCTGGGAGTGAACACGGCCACAGGCGTAAATAGGAGGGCTGCTGGCACCACGAGGACTCTAGCGTCCCAGACCTCGGCTGTCAATTGAGAGACATCAGCCGTGGGGGTCACACACAGTGCACTTGGTACAGGGGCTGGTCAGTGAGCCAGGCTGCTGCGGCCTCTGCTGCTGGGCTCCGGAGCCCGGCTGAAGCCCCAGCGGACTTTATCCGACGTGGGTGTGATCTCCCTGGTGTCAGGGCTCCTTTCAGCCCTGAGTTCTTCTCCCCCACTGAAAAACAGGCTGTGATTTCTGTTGCTTCATGCAGCAGGCAGACTGGAGCAAGCAGTTTCTTCTGCACGGTTTCTTCCGATCCTCTGGCTTGCCACTGGGGCCCGAGTTCTAGTCCTGGGAGCGTCACCAGTTCCCCCCCACCCCCACCCCTCTGCCTCTGCAAAGCATCTGAGTCTGTGTTGGAAAGAGGCAGACAGCCCGCCCACCCCAACTTCCCAGCTGGTCGTCTGGCTTCCGTGTGCACCGGAGGGGGGGGGGCGCTGCTGGAGGCTCACCTGAGCGGGCGGGCCTGGCGGGCGGCAGCCTGCTCCCCCCTCCCCACCTCCCCACCCCCCACCCCCGTCCCCTCCCCTGGGGGCTGAGTGCAAAATAGCTCAGCAGAGACCCGCTCTGGACACAACAGAGAAATGACTGCATCTTCTGCGAAATCTCTCGCCCTGCGTATACGTGTGCCCTGAGAGGTTCTCCTGGAAGCCAGGACCCCTGCCCTTCCTCTACCCGCCCTAGTGTGTTGCCCAAGTATGTGTGTGTTTGCCAGCTCTCGAGGCTCCCCCGTCCCCATCTGGGCCAGGCCCCATCCAGGTGTCAAGGCCTGCTTCCAGAAGGGTCAAATCTCCGAAAGGTGATAACCGTGATAACTGAAGGCAGGTTTGCCAGCTCTGAGGTCGGGGGAGATGGGGTGGGGGAGGGGCGGGTGGGCAGTGACTGGCACTGATGGCTCGAGGGTCTCCGGGGGAGCTGGACAGAGGGGTCACGAAGGAATGCAGAGGAGGGAACCGGTCCGTTCCCCCGGGCCCTCTGGGGTCCAGCTGGGCTTAAAGGTGGGACAGTCCACCTTTTGTGGAAAAGCCCTTCTCCCTGGCTTGTCACTGACTTTTTCATCCCAAGAAAGGCCAAGGGCTCAAGGAAAGCAGAGACACTTGGCAGCCCCAGACCTGTACCTGTGGCCGGGCACAGGCTTAGTGCTTCCTCCCTGCCCCTCCTCACCCCACCCCTGTCACATCCCTCCCCCAACTAGACAACCAAATTTTAATTTTAACCTGGAAGGAAGGTCTCCCCCTCCCTCTCCCTGCTCAGCATCCGGTTATCCCCCCATAACTCCTTGCTAACCCCTCCCAAGGCTCTCTCCCATCTACACACACACACACACACACACACACACACACACTCAGTCTGTGGCTTCTGTTTCTCCGGCTTGTGGGGACAGAGCCTCTGGAAGCCTATCCAACTCTAGAAACATCCCCCCCAAATGGCCATCGATGAACTCCCCTCTCAGCATTCCTCCCCCAGACAGTACCGAGCCCCCCCAGGTTGGCCCCTCTTCTCCCTTGTTCTTCACGTGAGGCCGGGCCGGGAGCTCCTCTCTGGAGTCCACACTAATCTCCTCTGGGAAGCCTCCCCGACATACAGGCCCCTTTCTGCCTCCTGGTTCCTCATCAGTGTAGTGATTCCTGACCCTGAGTGGCCCTCAGCAGTCACCAAGATTTGTCCCCAAAGCTCAGGGCTGGTGGTGGGGTAGGTTGAGGGAGAGCGGGGGGTGGGGAGGACACTCTCCTAATGCAGTGCGAGACTGAGGCAGGAAAGGGAGGAGGGTCTAGGACCCCACTTAGCCCTTCACTCTCCACTGCCTAGCCCCTTGACCGTGAGGTTGGACCTTCACTGAACCACAGCCCTTCCCTAAAATGGCCCTGGGAGAGAGTGCAGCACAGACCAGGACCCCTCCTGTGGGACTCTACTTAGAGGTGAATTTCCACCTCTGGGAGCCCCCCCAGGTCTCAAAGGTGTCGTGTGCACTGGCCCAGAGGGGCCTGGGAGGATGGTCAGGGTCACAGTGACACCTGCTGGGGCCTCTAGGAACAGCAGCTGTAGAGAGCTGACGGTGGGTTTCTGGGGAGGGGGTGGGAAGAAGGGCCATTATCGCGAATTCTCCCCCCCCCCCCCATATTAAACCCTTATTATTTTCCCAGGGGAGAAGCATGAGATGGTGTGGAGGGATTGGAATTGGTGGGGTGGGGTGTGTGTGTGGCGGGGGGGGGGGGGTTGGAATTCCAACTGAGGTGCCTGGGGAAAGCCAGAGCCCCAAGGACATGAGCTGCTTTCCTCAGAACTGGTGGTGTTTTTTGAACTTCGTTCAGAGTCTGGTTTCTAGGGATATACCCAGAAGGAAGTCTGAGATTGTTCTTTGCATTTATATGTGAAATGGAATTTTTAAGGGCCGAGAGCAAGTACACCCTCTGTAGATGTCTGTTTTATTACATTGTTGCGAGGAAGAAAAGCGTGCAATACGGTAATGGTCAATGATTAAAAACACTGCAGGTGATCCCTGTAATGGCAGTTTCTGAAGAAATTGGAAGGAATGGATAGGATAATGAAATGAATTAGCACAGTGCCTGACACATGGCAGACGGTCCATATATTGGGGCAATTAGTTGATAACGTGAACCCCATGGCAGAAAGAGCCATCAGCCCCCCTGGCGAGCCAGGCTGGTGAGCAGTTGCCCAGGACTGAAGGGCGATGTCTCGGTTGGAAGCCATCAGTTGACCTGTGTCCTAACGCACAGGTGTGCAGCTCAGAAACCCCCTGGAATAAATAAAAAGCCAGGTGCGTGTGGGATAAGGATTTCAGTTTGTGCCTTCGCTTCAGAAGGAGCTCAGTTCAGGACGCTTGTAAATATTTCACGTACCACTTGTTTTGCCCTTACCGCTCTTTACTTGAGAGGTTTAAAGTATCACCAACCCCCACCAGCAGTGAAAGGGCTGGAGCGAGAACCTACCCAGGTAGCCGAATGCTGATGTTCCTTGGGCAGAGTGTGGCGTATCAGTGGGAGAACATAAGGAGGGGGGCTGACGCTGGGAACCCAGCGGCGCCCCGATTGTGCCACACCACATTTGTTTCCCCGACTAATCCTCGCCGAAGCTCCATGTCAAGGCTGGCACTGCTCTCCCTTCACAGGTAAGGCCCTTGTGGCCCAGGAAGTCTGCGGCACTTGCTGGGGTCACAGTCCTAGTAAGTACTAGACCTGAGACATGAATCCCAAAGCCTGGAAGTGAGGGGTGACTTCCAAAGGGCTGAGCTGGGTACACGGGAAGGTGGCGGTGGCCCCACTGGGACCGGGACCCCCCACTGCATGGGGGGAAGGCTTGGAGAGATAGCTAATGGTCAGCAAGACTCAGTTTCCCACTGATGGGGCAGAGAAGCAACCTGGTATCCGCCTCTGGTGCCGCCATGCACAACGGCACAGGTTGGGCACTGCAAAACAGAACCCCACGTAGGAATGCACCGCGGGCATCACAAGCACATCCACGTGGATCATTTTCCGACAGTAGAACGGAAAGAGCCTGGAGGAGGACATATCGCCTTCTAAATCACTTGGAGGGGCTGTGTGGGTGGGCAGTGTCCTTCCAGCCCTTTCCACGTGCACACTCATCTTCCTGGAGATTTCCACCCTAGGGAGTGAGCAGCTGCTGGGGCAACTTCAGGCCATAGCCTGGGAGTGGAGAAACCTTGTGCGTTTTCTGCCCCACAAGTCATCGTAGAGGCGACAAGGAGCAAAAGCCTTCACTGTACCACTGGTCCTGCTGTTTCTTCTCGGAGCTATCTGGCTGAAGATTCAGGCTCTTGCTGTCCTTGCCAGAGCAGGGCTTTATAACTGGGGATGAAGGGGAGGAGGGAGGGAGGGAGAGAAGAGTCAGGAGCCCAGTGGGTAAATACAAGGGAAGGTACGGAGCAGGAGTCTGGCCTTTTGTTCTCACATCACAGACTTTCTTTCTAATAACATTGTAGATCATTTGGGGGAAAAGGAAAAGAAAGTCTTTCTTCCGATACCATCATTCAAGTTTGAGGCCCCTAAGACTGCTTCCTGGAGCAGTATTTGTGGTAACAAGCATGTGAGTATATCAAGAGTCAGGCGGATGCGGTCATAAAAATGGGGTGTACAAAACAGGTAATTTGGCATGGGGGTCTGGGCAGGTCTGGGCAGTTCATAAGGGGTGGTTTCCTTTACTAGTGAATTTCGAATGAATTTCCACGAGTTTCGAACATTATTCTTAATGCTTTATTTATTTTTTCAGAGACAAGGACAGAGTGTGAGCAGGGGAGGGGCCGAGAGAGAGGGAGTCACAGAATCGGAACCAGGCTCCAGGCTCTGAGCTGTCAGCACAGAGCCCCACGCGGGGCTCAAACTCAAGAACCGGGAGATCGTGACCTGAGCCAAAGTCGGACACTCAACCGACTGAGCCACCCAGGCACCCCAACGAACATTATTCTTTATAACAGTGTTTATTAAATGCTTATGCTATTAGACATGCAAATACATCCGTGGCCATGCTTTACAGCACATCCCCTGTCCCCATGACCACAGCCAACTGGACCAAGTGTGGACACTTGACCCTCCGGCGGCCAGTCCACCATGTGGCCAATAGGCCTGACAGGTCCAAGCAGCACCAGCGTGTCTGTTTTTCTCAGAGACATTGCAGATGCCACTGGGTTCCTAAGCTGAATGGCCATAGCATTGCGAGGGTGTCATGCAAGCCATCAAAGGCCCTGCGCTGGCTGTAAGTTCTAGGAAACAGGAACCAGGAGTTAACAGACAGAAGCAGCAGGGGGTGTTGAGAAAGAGTGCAGGGCGAGGAAGCCAGCAGAAAGGGGAGCGAGAGAGGCAGACCCAGGTACCTGAAAGTCACGTTCACCGTGGCTTGATTACCCTGCACTGTTCAGCCTTTCCTGGCTTCTAACAGCAGCCCCCTTTCCTGGGGCCCTTCCCTGATGCTGCTCACAACAGTTTGGAAGGTTCACATCCAAGAAAGAGGGTGCCAGGTAGAGGGATGAGGCCAGCCTCAGGCTCCTTGGAAATCTGACTAATCAACCCTGCCAATTATTGAGCACCTACTATGTTCTAGGCACATTTTTAAACGTCATTTCATGTAATTCCCACAACCAGCCCGTTGAACAGCTTTATTTCCTATTTTACAGTTGGGAAACTGGGGCTCTGAGAGATTTAAAGTGACTTGCACTAGGTCACAGGCTAGAAAAGAAAGCCCCAAAGCCAGATAGACATCCTGGCCGTCAGCGCCTTAGACACTGCCGGGCTGCTTTGCAATGGGGAGACGAAAAAGACATTCATCAATGTGTATCACCCAGTGCGAGTTTGGCCCTGTACGAGGCACCTCTGGGTGCGGAAGAGTTGAGTGGATGAGTGGAGGATCCAGATGGAGGAGGCCTCATCTCTGGTCCTCAAGATCATGCCAGCAGGCTGACAACGCCTCGCCCGGAACTGAAAGCCATTTAGACCTGCGGCCCCCGGAGGCAATAGGGCTTCGGAGCAGGGGGACTTCTGGAGCTGCCGGGCGGGACGGTTCCGGGAGGAGGTGGGCTGGTGGGGCGGGACAGGACTGGGGAGGAGGGGAGGAATGAGGGCTGGCCCCGCGCAGGGAGGGAACGAGAGGCCCTCTGGGCTCGGGAATGCGGGGTAGGAGTGGGGGGGAGGTGGAGGGCTCTGAAGCGGAGGCGGGACGACTGGGAGACCCGCACCCACTGGCTTGCTGAGAGCCCTTGAGCAAGTCACTTCCTCCTCTGACCTTCGCGTTTGCCACGTGCAAGTGCAAGTGAAGAGGTTGAGATGCCTCCCCCACCCCCCACCCCCCCCCCCCCCGCTCCTGCCCGGGCCCTTCCTGCTCTAGCTCCGGGCGAGGGGGTGGTCTCCGGTCCTCTAGACACAGACCCTCCAGCGCGGAGCGTCCTCCGGGAGCGGCAGCACCGGTGACCAGCAGGGGGCGCTCCTGCAGAAGGCTGGCAAGCAGCGGCCGCCCTCCGCTCCTTTGGCCTGGCCCTGGCCGGGGTGTCCGGCCAAGGAGGTCCTCCCTTCGTCCCTCCTGGCCCGCTCGGGTCACTTGCCTTTTCACAGTGCCCCTTCCCACTCATGTTCTGGAATTAGCTGGCGGGGAGGTTCTTGGAATCCAGGTTCTTTCTTGGGCAGGCCGCTTAGCTTCTCTGTGCCTCAGTTTCTCCATGTGCAAACTGGGTCATGCGAAGAAGAGATGGGTTAATTGGGTGGGGGAGGCTGACCTGCCGCTTTGTCCCTCATCATTTTCCCAGGGCAGAGGATGCTGCTTTTACTGCTCTCCAGGGAGAGCTAGAAGTCCTCCCCGCTCCCCCATCCAGTGTTACAGTCGGCTTTAAAACTTTTATTCGAAGTCCTTTTATACAAAGATAGAAATAATTTCTGGGTTCCATATGGCACCTGGCAAGATGAGTGATGCTCAAAAGGTGGTTGTGAAGTGACTGGTTATTTGAAATCATCTGGGCAGGAGCTGCCTCTTCTGAATCACGCTGGAAGGTGTCCACATTCATCCTCACAATTGTCACCACTGTTCTGTGAGGAAGACAGATAGCAAGTGTTGTATCCCTTTTGTGGACGAGGAAATGAGGTCACAGAGGAAGCCAAGGAACAAGGTTAAGGTAGGACCCAGCGTTCTCGCCATTCGACTACAGGTGTCCCATCCTCTCGGTAGTCAGCGACCCCTACTGGAGACACGTGGCATTACATCCAGGTTCTAGTAGACACTGAATGCCCCCGAGGCCGTGAGAGGAAGAAAGGTAGGCACTTCCTGGGTGCTGAGCCCAAAGAGAGACTAGGGTAGACCTTGATTTTGGAGCTGGAGGGTCTGGTGTGAAAATGAGATTCCACAGTCAGAAATACAAAGTGGCAAGGCTCAACAAATCTCAAAGGCATTTCCTATTCTAAAGTCCCCAGTACCCTTTCTTTTTTTCCTTTTTTTTAAAAGTTTAATTATTGGGGTGTCTGGATGGCTCAGTTGGTTGAGCGTCGAACTTCTGTTCAGGTCATGATCTCAGGGTTCGTGAGTTTGAGCCCCACATCAGGCTCTGTGCTGTCAGCATAGAGCCCCCTTTGGATCCTCTGTCCCCACCGCCCCCCCCCCCCCCCACTGTGCTCTCACAAAAATAAATAAACATTTTTTAAACTTTATTTATTTTGGGGTGCCTGGATGGCTCAGTCGGTTAAGCATCCAAATTCCGCTCAGGTCAACATCTCACAGCTTGTGAGTTCAAGCCCTGCATCAGGCTCCGTGCTGACAGCTCAGAGCTAGAACCTGTTTTGGATTCTGGGTCTCCCTTTCTCTCTGCCCCTCCCCTCCCCTGCTAACTCTCTCTCTCTCTCTCTCTCTCTCTCTCCCTCTTTCAAAATTAAATAAACAAAAACATTTAAAAGTTTATTTATTTTGCGAGAGAGAGAAGGAGAGAGAGCACGAGCAGGGGAGGGACAGAGAGAGAGAGGGAGAGAGACAGGGAGAGAGGGAGAGAGGGAGAGAGGGAGAGAGAATTCCAAGCAGGCTCCATGCTATCAGCAGAGCCCCAGGCAGGGCATCATCTCATGATCTGAGAGGAAACCAAGTGTTAGACGCTTAACCAACTGAGCCACCCAGGTGCCTCCCCCCTACCAAGTACCCTTTCAATCTACTCCTGGCTCCAAAGGTGGACTCAATATAGCAAAGGAGGGTCATCCCTTAGACTTGCAAGGACAACCACTGGTAAAACTTGACTCCTACTCAAACATTTATGTGGCACACTAGGATGGGTGGTTCCATTTGGTAAAGTGCAGGAAGATGGAATGAAAAAGCCACTCTGAGAGATCCAGCTCAAATATAACCCACCCTGGTATTGTCCTAGACGCCCCTCCCCTGAACAATGAGTGAATTGTCCTCTGGCCGCTTCCCTCTCATTTGGGACTTTCTACTCTTTACGGCAGCACAGTGTTGAAATTCGGAGCCTCGGCTGCCAGCTCTGTGGGTTCTAATCCCGAGTCCAAGCTTCCTAGTTGGCCAGCTTAATCTGTCTGCGCCTGTTTCTTCACCTGTAAAATGTGAGGATTACATGAGTTGATATTCCTAGAGGACTTAGAACAATGCTTGACACGTCGTAAGTACGAAGTTATCAGTTTGCACTTACAAAGAAATGTCAAAATGCTGTATGTATTTGTTTACATATCTTTCCCAACAAGCTGCCTGCTCCTTCGGGACAAGGCCTGGCTTAATCATCTCATACTCCCCGGGCTCCACACCAGAGGCTCAATCAAAGTTGGCTAAATTGAATATTATATAATCACATTTTATATGAAACGCAAATTTTTCAGTAAAATGGAGCGAGTCACTTTTTTTTTTTTAAGAAGTAAAGTCTGAGCTTACTGTTTCCCAGATATAAGTCAAGGTTTGAGTCCCCTGCAATCTTATTTGTACCTGTGGTTGTGAAAACGCGGCCTGGAGGAAGCGGTCTGTGCTGGCTTTTCCTACAACCGCAGGGGAAAGTGGGCCTCGGGGCGCCAGAGGCATTGAGAACTTCGTGGCTCTGTTCCCCTCACCCCTCCCTTCCAGACAGCAAGAATGTACCCAGATGACAACCAACTAAAGAGAAGATGTTGACAATGTCTCTGTTCGGAGTCAAATCTTTGGAAGGTTGTTTGTAACAAATTCTGGATTATTTTTCATTTCTATTTGCTAAGAAAGTTGACTTTGTTGTTGTTTTGCCTTCCTCTTTCCCTTCTTCCTTCCTTCCTTTTTCTTTGAGCTGTCTCGGTAGCTGTGCCTTGTGTGGAACACCTTTTTGTTGTAAGACATCCCAGAACAGAGTCTCTCATTGGTGCTTTGCCCACAGGAAGTCCCTGTAGGGGATCCACAATTATCCACGACAGAATGGATGCTGCCTGTGCCGCTTGGCCAGTCATCTTGCTGTACCCTAATGTTTCTAGAAGCGGAGACCCAGGGGGGTGGGTATATTCATGGTGAGTTCAGTGTCCAGGCAAAGCAGGGACATATATGTCACTTAATGGTTATGAGTTACATATGGGCACAATGGAGCAGGCATTAAAATTTTTTTTAACATTTATTTATTTTTGAAAGACAGAGAGAGACAGAGCATGAGTGGGGGAGGGGGAGAGAGAATGAGGGAGACACAGAATCCGAAGCAGGCTCCAGGCTCTGAGTTGTCAGCACAGAGCCTGATGCGGGGCTCGAACCTATGAACCGTGAGATCATGACCTGAGCCAAAGTCAGATGCTTGACTGACTGAGGCACCCAGGCACCCCTGGAGCAGGCTATTCAAATTGGGATTGTCCTTTCAGATTATTATCTGACTTCCTAGCCACCCACCTACCTACAAACCTGTGATCCCTCGACAGAACTGTACTGATCAGAATACGCACCCCCTGCCCCCAGTTCTAACCATGCTAGGGTTAGGGTTAAGGCTAGGGTCAAGGTTTCGGGTTAAGGTTGGGGTTAGGATTAGGGTTAAGTTTAGGGTTGGGGTTGGGGTCAGTATGGAGTGCTGAACATCTTGTCTCTTATGAAGATTATAAAATCAAGGGGAGATATGTAGCTATCATTACGTCAGGTTTGACCTCTCCACGGTCCATCGTTTATTCATTTATTATTTCAAACATTTAATGATTACTGCTGGCTGAGCTTAGGATATATAAGAGGAGTAGGAGCCTATGTCTTGTACCTTGAGAAAACTGTAAGCTACGCATAACAGGTGTATCTAACGTACCTGCTCACCCAAACTCAGAGACAATGTGCATAAACGTCATTAGTACAATAAAATTAAGCTGTGCCAGTATATTGTCGGTGTCCAAAGTGGTGAGTGAGCGGAGATAGGAGTGGTCAGTCAAGGCAGGTATTCCTTCCAGGAGTGACGGTTCTTCACAGCAGGAAACGCGCTGTTCTTGGCACGGGAAGTGTGGCTGGGTGGGAGTATGCCAAGGGGCACCCCTCTGCATGTAGAGTTCCTTGCCTAAGCTCAAAGATGCTGCTGTATCAAGGGCTGGAGAAGAGCCTCATGGGGTCAGGGGTCATAACATCCTCCACCTAACACAACATTTTGTCGGGGGGTTGTTCTGGAATGAAGAAAACGAGGAAGAGAAGGAGGAATTGAGGCAAGAAGGCCTTGAATTGGAACCGCCATGGGTGAGGAAAATCTGCCAATGTGACAGTGAGCTCCCATGAGTGGACAGGGGCACTTCCTACATGGACGGGTGCCATAGGAGGACATCCAGGAATCCTTTCCCCTGACCCTCTCCCTCCTCTCCCAAATATCTTTCCTGCCAATGTTTCAAGTCCTATCATTTGAGACTTTTTCTTGGGTATTTGTCCCATCCCCCTTTTAAGAAATTTCCATTATAAATGTTAAGAATGCTTTCATTATAATAGAAGATTTGGAAAATACAAAGAGGCTAAAAAACATTTTCTACCTGGACTTTCAACCTCCTGGGCACCCACATTTTTTTTTTTTGTTTGTTTTAACATTTTGGTATCTTTCTCCGCCATCTTTTTTTGTTGTTTTCACGCACAGCCATGAGCCTCCTGAGCGTGGGATGTGGTAACCCATTGTCCCCAGTTAGTTTCCGTCCTATCTCAGTCTGATGTTCTGGAAACGTCAAGTCCCCAGTCATCAAGTGCCAGTGAGTTTGAGGAAGTTACTCAACTTTTAAGACTTGAGTGTCATTTCTGAACAGTGGGGACAGTGATGGCCAGCACACTACCTCACAGTGAAACAATGCAGGCGAGAGTTAAGTCTGGTTCAAATGTGCAGAGGTAGGATGATTGGGAGTGGTCAGAACGGAAGGAGTCAGCATAAGGCCACAGCAGAGAAGGCTGGGTCACAAGGAGGTAGGGAGGACAGACAGAGAGATGGGTGAGCCTCCACCTCTCCTGAGCAGCCATGCCTTGGACTGGCCTGGGTGCTGGTGGCTCCCTTCACAGCTGCCGGGGCATCGCCTGCCCCACTTCCTGTCGGGTTAAGTCCATTTCCTGTGCAGCCGTGAGGGCGATTAGAGGGAGATAGGCGGTCTGGAATTCCTCATTTCCACTCACTCGTGGCTTGGTTATGAGTTTAGGGGACGGTGTGTTTGCTGGGCTCTGCCTGGGGCCTGGGTTGAGCTGGGGTTTGGAGTCCTGGGGGCCCTGGGGCCAGACAAAGATGGATGCTTCCTGAGGGTTAGAAGCAGGCAGGGGCAGCCTGGTCTGGGGACAGGGTTCAGGGAGAGGAGGGAGGTCTGCAGACACTTGGGAGCTGGATTTAATGCAGCCTTTGCAAGCCATTCAGGCACATGCCTGCACCCTCCAAACTGTGTGTGTGTGTGTGTGTGTGTGTGTGTGTGTGTGCATGCAGGGGGAGGGGAGGACACTATCACTGAGCGTGGCTGCCTTGGGCTGGTTAATGGAGACAGGTAGGTGCATGTGGCTGTCTAAGAATGCTTCTCCTGCATACCTGTGTGAACCTGTGGGTCCAGGAGCAGCTGTGGGTCTGCCTAGGAATTTAGACATCTGTGGGGGAGGTGCAGGGGAGTCTGTGTGTCACTGAATGCCTGGACTTGTGTTGCACAGTGTCAGAGTTGTGTGTGTGTGTGTGTGTGTGTGTGATGGAACATGTGTCTGAGCTTAGGAGGGGATGCTGTGAGCATGCATTTTGTCAGTATAACACTTTATATATCTCTGCAGCCCCCCACAAAGGCCACAGCCCAGTTATAAGCCGGCAAGAATACATATTTTCTGAGCACTGACTATGTGCTGGGTCCTGGGCGAGGCTCAGGCCTGCCCTTAAGGAGCTCACTGGGTGGGAGAGCAACGAACCACTTATGGCTTAAGGCTATGAGTCCTGAGGGCCGCCCCTCATGTCCTTCCTCGGGGATGCCACAGTCCCACAACTATGGAGGTGGTATGCTTTCGGCACACACCTCCCCTCCGGACGGGAGCCCCTTAGGAAGTACACGATGCTTCTTCATAAGGATGAATTATGGAAAGGCCACCATGAGTGAGGCTATGCCTGGGCAGTCCTCAGCCAGCCACCGCCGATCACAACCAGTGTGACCATTTTACTGGGGCTGCGCTCAACTCCTGTGTCTGGTACTTACAGGGTCACCCTCATCGGCTACTTAACATCTCTGAACCTCCAGCTTCCTCACCTGCAATGGTGATCATGATTGCCCTGACCTCACAGTGGGTGGGAGGCTTCAGTGAGACCAGGTACCAGACCTCACACACACACACACACACACACACACACACACACACACATGACACACGGGGGCTGCTGCTGGAATTATTATCAGTAATAGGAGCTGCTGCCTGGGTAATTCTTTGAAGCCCTGGCGTCAGAGGCAGTGGGAGGCAGAAGCGTAACTCTGATGCCTTCATGGGCAAGCCAGGAGTCACCCCAGCAGGCAGAGACCTACGCAGTCCTAACATCAGGAGGAAGGCACCAAGGGTTGGGTCCATGCCATTGGCTGGTGAGGGCTCAAGAATACCCATCTGGATATTTTCTATGTGTAGCTCATTTTCTAGCCACTACCGTCTCAATCCCACCTTGATGCTTTTCCTCCAATCTCTGCACCACAGACTTAACCAACAGATGTCAACATGCAACTTAAAAAAAAAAAATTGGGGGCGCCTGGGTGGCTTGGTCAGTTAAGCATCCCACTTCGGCTCAGGTCATGATCTCGCGGTCTGTGAGTTCGAGCCCCGCGTCGGGCTCTGTGCTGACAGCTCAGAGCCTGGAGCCTGTTTCAGATTCTGTGTCTCCCTCTCTCTCTGCTCCTCCCCTGTTCATGCTCTGTCTCTCTCTGTCTCAAAAATAAATAAACGTTAAAAAAAAAAATTGTGTGTGCGGGGGTGGTACCTGCGTGGCTCAGTTGGTTGGGCATCCGACTTCGGCTCAGGTCATGATCTCGAAGTCCATGGGTTTGAGCCCCGCATCAGGCTCTGTGCTGGCAGCTCAGAGCCTGGGATCTGCTTCAGATTCTGTGTCTCCCTCTCTCTCTGTCCTTCCCCTGCTTGCTCTCTGTCTCTCTCTCTTTCAAAAATAAACAAACATTAAAAAATGATTTATTTATGAAAAAAATTTTTTAATGTTTACTTATTTTTGAGACAGAGCGTGAATGGGGGAAGGGGAGAGAGAGAGGGAGACAGAATCCAAAGCAGGCTCCAGGCTCTGAGCCATCAGCACAGAGCCTGATGCGGGGCTCAAACTTGCTAACCGCAAGATCATGACCTAAAGTTGAACCCTTAACCGACTGAACCACCCAGGCGGCCCTCAACATGCAACTTTTATGAAACATTGAGAATGTGTCACTTTGGGAGAATGTGTTTGTCCCTCCCCTCCACCCCCACCCCCCCCCAGGCTCATGCTCACTTGTGTACGTGCTGGTGTATAAGGGCGTGTGCTATGGGCATGAAGTTAGGAGGGGTTGCTGGATCTGCTCCCTGTTCACCTGCCCAAACTCTGGTGGTGCCCACTGGGTGTGGTGGGGCCTGGTGGGGGCTCTTCCTCTTCCCTGACTCACACTGGTTTAGCTTGTCCCTCCCCCCCTCTGAGCCTCCTTGAGCCTGGTTCAAGGTCTTACCAGTGGTGTGCTGGGGCCAGCTCTGACCGGTTTGCAGAACCAATCGTGCAAATCTCTTCCTAACTCAGGAGCTCAGGGATGATGCCACATTGGCATCTTGAAATCAGCCACGGTAGGAATATTTCCATCGCGGGAAGTCAGCAAATGATACAAATCAGACACCCATCCACCTCCCCCCCCCCCCCCCAAAACGTGTAAAACACCAGCACACCACCGGTCCTGCCTGCTGTTGTAACAACCCACTAGCCCCTGAGAGGCCTTTGGCATCATACTTCTCTGCACAAAAGTCCTGTGAGATATTCATCATCATCTCCATTTCATATCCAGGGTTTGCGATTTTACATGATTTGACTCTAGGTCTCCACTCAGCACACTGGGCTGTGCACCTCAATAAACAGAACCATGCGAACTGAGAGGACTGACCGAGTTGTTAAAGATCATCGATCATCTAATCCCTCCACTCAGTATGCAGGGAAACTGAGCTCAGAGAGGCTCACTGTGGCAGGGGCTTCCTCTGTGAATCCTGCCTGACGTAGAAGCTGCCATCTCCCCACCAGTCTCCCAGGCCCCCATGACACTGGTGTCCACGGCAAAGCCAAGGTCACTGTCACCTGATGTTCTATACGCGTGGCTGAGGGTTGGGAAACTTTACGCACAGATCTTGACATTGGGTGCAAGTTATATTTTGTTTTGCTTGATTTGACCCAGTGTTCAAGACCCTCAAAAGCATTTTAAATCTTGCTTGGGTCATTGGTAGTATGTCTCTCTCATGATGTGTCACCTGCTGCTTTGATCACGGCACCTTCGCTGGAGGAACTGGGGTTAAACTTTCGAAAAGGATAAGCAAGACAGAGCTTTGTGGCCCAATAATGGAGATTCTTATCCTGTTTGACGGAGGTTCTGGCAGCCATATACTTTGGAAAGCAGGTTCCTCCCCGGCCCTCCCATTCCCACCCATGCTTTTCCTGCCCCACGATCCAGAGAATCTGGATTTTTGTCCAGTGAACAGCAGCACTTTGTCAGACGCCCACTGAGGCCCGCGCTGTGCACCTTGCCCTTGACACAGTCTCCCTTTTAGAAAGAGGGATCCTTCCCCCTCACCCCTGCCCTAAGAGACCACCCCCTCCCCCCCCCAGAGACGCCCCTCCAGGATTCCCTTTTCCAGACAGCAGGGGTGTCCCCCAGCCATTAGACGTGGATCTCCCGTTTCGGGAGGGCGGCCCTGCCCCTCAAAGTCCTGGGGCCGGGCAGAGAGACCCACACTCGCCTCGCAGGACAGCGGACACCACACGGCTTCTCCGCGGATTCCAGGAGCCGCCCGTCTCCAGGGGACCCCCACTCCCGTACCTCGGGCGAGAGACTCTTGCGCTTCCCTCCACCCCGCGGGGAGATGCAGAGACTCCCCGGTCTCCGCCGCGTCCCCCCATCCCCGCCTCTCCACGCCCGGGGGGCTTTCACGTTCCGCGGCGGGCGCGGCGACAGGTGAGCTCTCACCTGGGGCCGGTGGGACGGGAGGATGGGGGCGGGGCGGGGGCGGGCCCCGGGCGGCGGCCCCACCCGCGACGGGGGCGGGGCGAGGCCGGCGGGGCCAATGGGGCGGGGGGCTCACCGCCCGGGGGGGGGGCCTCCAGCGTCGCTCCCTCCCCCACCCCCGCTCCGCCCCGCCCGGGTTTAAAGCCCCACGGGCGGCTGGTGGCTGCGCTGCGAGCGCTGAGCGGCGCGAGGAGATGCGACAGGGCGCCGCGCCGCCGGCACCATGCGCCCCCCGCCCGCGCTGGCCCTGGCCGCGCTCTGCCTGCTGGCGCTGCCCGCCGCCGCCGCCGCCTACTTCGGGTCAGTGCCCGCCGCGCCCCTGGCCCGCGTCCCCGGCCCGCCGGCCTCCCCTCCTCCGGCTAGAGCGGGGCCAACTTTTCCCTCCCGCTGGCCCCGGCCGCCTTGGGAACCTCGAACTCAGACCTTAGCCCCCGGCGGGCCCCGGTCCCGGCCGGCTGTCGGAGTTCGCGCCCCGAGCTCGGTCTCTGGCTTTCCCCCCCTCCCCGCTCAGGCCCCGATCGCACCTTCTGGTGTCCCACTCTCCGTCCTCTTCGCCGCCGCTCTTCCCACCCCGCCCTGTCCGAGACCACATCCCGCCCGCTGCGCGCGGTCTCGGACCCCCGCCCGAGCTCCCGGACTCTGCACAGGTTTCGGACCCCGGCCCCATCTTCCCCGCGCACCCAGTCCCTGCGGGTCCAGGCGTCCCTCCCGCGCGCTCTGATGCCCTCGCTGGATCCTCACTCTGTGCCCTGTCTGCTTGTAACCTGGTCTCCGTCCAGCCACAGTCCTCGCCTCGGGCTCTCTCTCCACGCTCTCTCTGCCCTTCCCCCTGTAGAATGGAGACCCTGCGGGCTGCGTGGCTGGGCGGGGTGGGGTGCTACCCCGGCCGGGGGAGGGGATCGCGCGGATACCGAGGGGACGCGGACCTGCGGACCCCGGGCAGTGTCAGCTGGAGATGCAGGAGGGAACCTTCCGCTAGGGAAGCCCAACCAAATCTCAGCCCCGGCGTCGGGTGAATTCCGGGGAGAACGACCGAGCGTCAGAAGGGAGGAGGCGTACGTGATTGGAAAAGGAGGATCAGAGTTGGGGAGACACCTGGGGAGAGAGCCGCGGGAGTGGCGGCTGAATGCAGCGCGAGTTACAGGGCAATTGTCCCTTCTCTCTGACCCTCCTTCTCTGACCCAGGGACCTGGGTGGGAGGTGGGGTCGTGGCTGCCAAGGCGCTTCCCTGACCTCCACCCACAGCTCGCTCCAAATGTGTACGGTCTGTGACTTTAATCTTGTCACTTTTTGTGATCTTCACTCCAAATCAGGGTGAGGTTTACAGTCTGACTAAAGCGAAGGCAATGAAACACCAAGCCAGTGACCTGCCACAGACTGTTCTTAAGGACCTGCCAGAGAGGGCGAGTAAGGATCTGAGAAGTCCCTGCACAGGCCCATCTAAGGGCTGTGGGCTAATTTCCGGGTCATGACCCCTGGTTAAAACGTGCCTTGGCTGTGAGCAGGGGGCCTCTCCTGAAATATAATGGGTGGGGGTAGGCAGGTCAGCCCAGACCCTAGGTCTGAGCTCAGCTTGCTGGTGACCTGGGAAGACCAATCTCTGGGCCTCGGTGACCTCATTTGTACAAAGAAGGGGCTGAACTGGATAGAACTGAGCTCTATTTCCTCACTGAGAACAGTGTACCAACCTGTATGCCAATGACTTCAGGCTTGAAGTCACAGTTGTTGCCTCAGCAGGCAGGATATAATCCTGCTACTTGCTAGCTGTGTGCTCTTGGCCAAGTCACTTAACCTCTCTGTGTCTCGGTTTCTCATCTGTAAAATGAGGAGAAGAGTGCCTATTTTGTATGAGCATTTTGTGCATTAGTACACGTAAAGCATCTAGGACAGTATCTGGCACATAGTAAATGCTCAACTAATGCCAGCAATTATTATTAGTATAGAGATTGGGCATAGTCTCTTGATATCCCGGCCCTGACAGGGGTTTCTGAGCTGGGATGGAGAACAGGAGGACGAATGTCCCTGCATCCTCTTGGACCCCAGCTCATTTCCACAATTGTTTGTCTGGGTTTGGGGGTCGGAGATGGGGCGAGGGCCAGATGGGGTGAGAGGAGAGGGGCTCCAGGAGACCTGGACCAGCCTGGCTGGTGTGGTTTGAAAGGGAAAGGAGTTTGTAGCAGTGCACAGGGGTAGAATTTGAGACTTGTGAGCGGGGGGGGGGGGGGGGGCAGCCTTGGAAATCGGGGTGGGAGGGCATGGTTGATTAGGCCTGGGTTGGGGTTGAGAGGGATCATGTGAGTATTGGAGCCACTTCTTCCAGGTCATGAACCCATCTAGGCAAAGCTGACCAAATAGACTCAAGCCCCCACCACCCCAGTGTGGGGAACTGGACAAATACTTAGAGAATAAGCTAAAACTGAGGCTTTGCCCTATTATGTGTTTAGTCTCAGAGACCGGACAGGATTCAGCCTGAGTTCCCACTGAGGAAGCCCTAGTGTGACTCAGTCAGGCCAGATTTTCCAGCTTCCCATCAGAATTTGCTCTCTGGAAGGAATCTGGTATCAGTCATCCACACCATAGTGAGAATGAGAGGCAATCTGCTTCTCCTTTCTCCAGGTCATTTGCATTTGAAATCTCATTTCTGATTATAAGATGAAGTGTTTGGGCATTTGATAAAAGGAAATTCAGGGGCGCCTGGGTGGCTTAGTTGGTTAAGTGACCGACTCTCGATTTCAGCTCAGGTCATGATCTCATGGTTTGTGAGTGCGAGCCCCATGTCCGGCTCTGCACTGACAGCACAGAGCCTGTTTGGGATTCTCTGTTTCCCTCTCTCTCTGCCCCACCCCAGCTTGCTCTCTCTATCTCTCTCTCAAAATAAATAAACATTAAAAAAAAAAAAAAGAAAAAAAATTCAAACATCAGGAGAGCAGGTGAGGCCAATCTTCTTGGGGTCTTTGAAATCATAGAATCATAGATTTAAGAGTTGAAAGTGTCCCAGAAGCATCTGGGGTCCAACTCCCTGTTTCAAACAGGTCATGTATTATTATTTCCATTTTTCAAATGAGGCAGCCATCATCCCCCAAACCACAGTAAGCCAGCAATTGCTTCTGGGGCTTTTGTATGAACCCAGAACTGAATTGTGGTCATGCTGATAATGCCCTAATAACTAGTGTTTCAGTTTACAAATCACTTTCTCATACGGCCTCTCTCTCTCTCATCTGATTCCCAGAGCCATTCTAAAGGTATACAGGATGCTGTAAATAGTTCCCTAAAGGAAACCGAGGGTCAGGAAAGTTTAGTGATTCACCCTATGTCACACAGCAGGATAGAGGCAGGATAGACACCAGGTTCTGCCTCCAGTCTGGGCTCTTTGCCCTCCAAGCAAGAGTCTCCAGAGCTAATACTGTGTGACCATCCAGGGGAATGGCAGACACAAGGAGCTGGAGGGGGTAAGGGGTGGAGGGCAGCCCCCTCCCCTGCTTGGTCACTTAGGTCACTGCCTCCAAGGTCTATGGCACCTGGAGGTCCTAGATTTCCTAATTCTTTAAATTTTTTTTAACGTTTATTTAATTTTGAGAGACAGAGGCAGAGCACGAGCAGGGGAGGGGCAGAGAGAGAGAGGGGGACACAGAATCGGAAGCAGGCTCCAGGCTCTGAGCTGTCAGCACAGAGCCCGACGCGGGGCTCGAGCTCACGGACCGTGAGATCATGACCTGAGCTGAAGTCAGACGCTTAACCGACTGAGCCACCCAGGCGCCGTGTGGTTCCCTAACTCTAATGGGCTGAACCTGGCCTGGAAGTCTAGGATGACTCAAGAGCTTCTATGTTGGCTTGGATGGCTTGGAAATTCTGCAAATATTAACTTGTGTGGTGTTTTATAAATGAACATGCACTGTATCATGTGAAAAGTGGCTTTGTAAGCAGAAGTCGTTCCTGTGGATGCACCTTTTCAAATCCTGGTTGACTTTGGGGGTGCCTTTTAAAATGTGTGATCCCTGCATTACTTGGGTTTATTTCCTCTCTAGGGATGATACAGAGAAGTTTATGAAAGCACAGGCTTTGGAATCAGCTAGACCTGAGTTGAAATCCCAGCCTCCTGTCTTGCTGGCTGTACGACTCTGGGTGAATGTCTTAACCTTGCTGAGCTATGGGTGATACAATACCTACCTTAAAGACTGATGCAAGGCTTAATTGAGACGATGAATGAAAGGGCCTGATTGGGTGCCTGTACAGGCTCACTTTGGGTGGTGGCTGGCCCTCCAACCATCTTCTTGGGTTGTAGAGGTGTCATCATTGTTAAGAGGCAGGACACAAACTTAACCCCCCCCCCCCCCATCAACATTACATACAGTAAAATGCAAACATCCTAAGTGCACAGTTTGGATTCTAACAGATGTATACCCTGTGTGCCCACCCCACAACTACTAAATGGAACATTTCCATCCGCCCAAAGGATCCCTAGGCTCCTTTGCAATCAACCCTCCCCCACCAGCCTCAGACCATCACTTCTCTGCTTCTGGTCTTATAGATTTGTTTTGCCCGTTGAAGTTCATACAAGCGGAATCATACGGGGTATAGCTTTTGTGTCTGAATTCTTTTGCTTACAATAATGCTTTTGAGATTCACCCATGTTAGGCATATCAGTAGGACATCCCCCCCCCCTTTTTTTTGTCACTGAGTAGTATTCCACTGTATGGATATACTATAATTTGTTTATCCATTTGCCAGCTGAGAGACATTGGTATTGTTTCCAGCTTGGGGCTATTCCAAATGCTGTAAGCGTTTGTGTACATGTAAGTATGCGGGCATATGTTTTTATTTCTCTTGGATAAATACCTAGGGCCTGACTGTTGGGTCGTATGGTATGCCTGTGTTTAACTTTATAAGGAACAGCCAAATAGTATTCCAAAGTGAACGATACTGTTTCACACAGTAATGTATGAGCGTTCCGATTACTCCATACTCTTGTCAGCTATTGTTCATCTTTTAAAAAACATTTTTAAATGTTTATTTACTTAGTTTGAGGTGGGGAAGGGCAGAGAGAGAGGGGGAGAGAGAATCCCAAGCAGGCTCTGAACTGTCAACGCAGAGCCTGACATGGGGCTCGAACTCACGAACCGCGAGATCCTGACCAGAGCCGAAACCAAGAGTTGGACGCTTAACAGACTGAACCACCCAGGTGCCTCCCTGTCCATCTTAATTTTGGCCATTTTAGTGGATAGGTACTTACTGCTATCACATTGTGGTCTTAATTTGCATTTTCCCACTGATGAATGGTGTATTGCACATTTTTTCATGTACATGGTAATCATTTGGCTATCTTTTTCATTGGGTAATTTGTCTTTTTATTATTGATTTGTAAGAGTTCTTTGTATATTTTGGATACAGGTCCTTGGTCAGAAAGTATCGGCAATATTTCATCCCTATCTGTGGCCTGCTTTTTTCTTTTCTTTTTTTTAAAATATATTTTATAATGTTTATTTATTTTTGAGACAGAGACAGAGCATGAATGGGGGAGGGTCAGAGAGAGGGAGACACAGAATCTGAAGCGGGCTCCAGGCTCTGAGCTGTCAGCACAGAGCCCGACGCAGGGCTCAAACTCACAAACCGTGAGATCATGACCTGAGTCAAAGTCGGACGCCCAACTGACTGAGCCACCCAGGCGCCCCTGCCTTTTTATTTTCTTAGGAAGAATATAAGTTCTTAATTTTGAGGAAGTACAATTTTCGTCTTCTTATGTGCTCTGTGCTTTTTTCGTGTCCTATCCACGAGATCTCTGTCTACTCAGAGGCTGTAAACGTTTCCTCTTATATTTTCTTCTAGAAACTTTATAGTTTAAGCTCTTAACACTTATGTCTATTGTTTCTTTCTTTTTTCCTTTTTTTTGGGGGGGGCACAAGTGAGCAAGGGGCAGAGAGAGACAGAGACAGAGAGGGAGAGATTGAGAAATGGGGGTCACCTGAAGTGGGGCCCGAGCTCACCTGATGAGGGACTCAAACTCATGAACTGTGAGATCATGACCTGAGCCAAAGTCAGAAGCTTAACCAACTGAGCCACCTCTGTTGTCACTTTTTGGTACATATTAATTGATTCAATATATGAGGTCCTATTTCTGGGCTCTCTATTCCATTCCATTAATCTATATATTTATCCTTATGCCAATACCATACAGTCTTGATTATAGTAGCTGTGTAGTAGGTGTTGAAGCCAAGTTCTCTCTTTTTAAAATTGTTTTGGCTATTCTCGGTCCTTTGCGTTTCCACATAAATTTTGAATACGCTTTTTAAGTTTATTTATTTATTTTGAGAGAGAGTGCGAGCTTGAGTGGGGGAGGGGCAGAGAGAGGGGGAGAGAAAGAATCCCAAGCAGGCTCCGCATCATCAGCACAGAGCCTGACACAGGGCTCGAACCCACAAACTGTGAGATCATGACCGAGCCGAAGTCAAGAGTCGGATGCTTAACTGACTGAGTGACCCAGGCGCCCCTCCACATAAATTTTGGAATCAGCTTGTCAGTGTCTATAGGAAAGCCTGCTGGGATTTTGTCTGGGATTGCCCTGAACCTATAAATCAATTTATAGAAAGAACTGATCTTCTAACAATATTGAATTTGCTGATTTATAAACAGGCGTATCTCTTTATCGGGGGCTTTTAAATTGTATTGCAGCAATATTTTGCAATTTTCAGTACGCAGTTCTTGCGAATAATTTAAAAAGATGTATTCCTACGTGTTTTTTATATTTGGATGGTATTGTTTTCATTTGAAAACATTTTTAGAAGTTGATTGGGTCCTGAGGAAAACAGGGTTGGAGGGAAGAAAGGGTAGAAGAAATTTTACTGCTTTGGGGTGTTGGATTGAAAGGCAAACATCACTGATAAGAATCATTGTGTTTGGGGAAGGAATTTAGGCCGGCTTCTCTCTGGCTAAGCTGTAACCCCTCCCAACCCCCCCCCCCCCCCCAAGTTGGGCTGTGCCGCTGGGCTCAGGGTCAAACCAGCCTCTTCATGGATAGTGATGGATTTTCTAAGGCTCAGGAGGGCAGGCAAGGCAGGGGGACTCCTGGGCTGGAACCCCCTAAGGAAGAGAGCCTGGTGCCTTTAGGATTCTGTGATCAGGTAGAAGTTGGGCTCGGGAGGAGGTGGGCCGGGTGCTGTGAAGGTGAACCCCACCGTGGCATCAGCCTAAGCAGGGAGAGAGGCAGCCCAAGGCCCTGCCACAGCGTAAGGAGCACTGGACTTGGAGTCACACAGATTGAATTCCAATCTTCTATCCAAAGGTTCATTAACTGTGACCCAGGGCAAGTCAGTTAACTGTTCTAACCGCAGTTTTCTCATCTATAAAATGGGTGAATCCTTACCTTGCAGGGTTATTGTGACAGTTAAATGAGCATATATAAAAGTGCTGAAATGCTGTCTGTGTATGAGGAGTTCAAGAAATCGAGCAATCTGGTCTTAGAGCCTCCCAAGTTAAGGAGCCTCTTCGGTTCCTTTCTCCCTTCATCTTTGCCCTCGTCATTGTATAATGTGACTCCTTTCTGTGCTCAGCATTTTATGTGCATGATCTCATTTAACCACTGTGACATCCCAGGAGGTGGTGCTGGAATAATTATCTTCATATAGGTGAGAGGGGAACAAAGCTCGGAGAGGCCAAGTGCCTTGCCCAAAGTCGCCTGGCACCAAAACTGGAATTCTAGCTTGTCAGAATCCAGAGCCAACCTCGTCCTCCCTGCCTCATGTTGACCTGGGGCTTGACGAGGTCTGCCTCCCTCTGGGTGGTTCTGACCCTTGAGGCCCTCCATTCCATCACCCATACCCTTCACCTGGCATATGCCCTGGGCATCTCTTGCACTGCGTGTCTTAAACTCTTGTTTTGTTGTCCGTTTTCTTTTCCACGTGCTTGTGTCTTCAACTCACGCATAGCTCCCTTTAGGCAAGGGTCTTGGGGGCCCTGTTTTTGGCTGAGTCTCCCACAGTTCCTGGCATTGCCTCATGGTGTTCAGTGAATGTCCAAATGGGCAGCCCCTCTCCCTTTCGCTGGCCCTTCCTCTCCCCCAGAACCTTCCTCTGCCCCATCATGTTTGCTCTTTCTTCTGCTTACACTTGACTCTCTTGAGCACACACTACTTGGTCATGACCTGGCCTCTGTCAGGATGGGAAGTAGAAACAAAGCAGAAAGCAGAGACTTGCCTCATTCAGACTCCAGAAGTCAGCCACAGCGGGCCTTCCATGGGAATCCTGGTGGCAGCTGAGATGGGTTGGGGGATGGGACAGACCCCCTCACTGGAGCGATGAAGACCCAAGGGGGAGGGTGGAGAGTCTCAAAGAGCCAGAATATTCTTAAACCACCATGTTCAGAGTCCTGGAAATTATTTCCTTCCTTCCTTCCTTCCTTCCTTCCTTCCTTCCTTCCTTTCTCTCTCACTCTCTCTCTTTCCTTCTTTCTTTCTTTCTTTCTTTCTTTCTTTCTTTCTCCTTTTCTTTCCTTCCATAAACTCTATGCCCAATATGGGGCTTGTACTCACAACCCAGAGAGCAAGAGTTACATGCTCTATTCACTGAGCCAGCCAGGTGCCCCCAGAGTCCTGGAAATTCTAGAGAGACTGGTTTTAGGGCGAGAGCAGAGAAGGTCTGCTTTCTTGACAGTTACATTCCCTTTAATGCCAGGTCATGTCAGAATTCAAGAATTTTTAATTATTAGAGAGACAATATAATGCATATGCCATGTCTAGGGCAGGACCCCATAATCAGACACTTTACTTTTTTGCAGAAAAACATCTGCATGTGGGGATAAATAAAGACCATAAATACTCTCATTTTGGTTCAGGTCAGGACTCGCTGCCATATGAATTCACCATAACTGCACCAAAGTTTGTAGTCGTCTGAGCTTTCTGGGGTTGGAATTGTGGATAAAGGTTTGTAACCTGTGGTAAACTTTTAGCACGTGTCACCTCTAGAGGTTGTGCCAGCTGAGTTCTATTTATTATTATTTTTTGAAATATAATTTATTGTCAGGTTGGCTAACATACAGTGTATACAGTGTGCTCTTGGTTTTGGGGGTAGATTCCCGTGATTCAGTGCTTACATATGATACCCAGCGCTCATCCCAACAAGTGCCCTCCTCAAAGCCCATCCCCCATTGCCCCCCCCCCGCCCCCCATCAACCCTCAGTTTGTTCTCTGTATTGAAGAGTCTCTTATGGTTTGTCTCCCTCCCTCTCTGTTTGAAGCTACTTTTTCCCCTTCCCTTCCCCCGTGGTCTTCTGTTAAGTTTCTCAAGTTCCACATAGGAGTGAAAACGTATGATATCTGTCTTTCTCTGACTGACTTATACCATCCAGTTCCATCCATGTTGTTGCAAATGGCAGGATTTCATTCTTTCTCATTGCCAAGTAGTACTCCATTGTATATATAAACCACATCTTCTTTTTTTTTTAATTTTTTAATGTCTTATTTATTCTTAAGAGAGAGAGAGAGAGAGAGAGAGAGAGCAGGAGCAGGTGAGCGGCAGAGAAAGAGAGAGAGAGGGAGACAAAGACTCCGAAACAGGCTCCAGGCTCTGAGCTGTCAGTACAGAGCCCGATGCGGGGCTCGAACACACAGACTGTGAGACCATGACCTGAGCTGAAGTCGGACACTCAACCGACCGAGCCACCCAGGCACCCCCGACATCTTCTTTATCCATTCATCAGTTGATGGACATTTGGGCTCTTTCCATACTTGGGCTATTGTTAAAAGCGCTGCTATAAACATTGGGGTACACGTACCCCTATGCATCAGAAAGATTTGGGCCAATTCTTGTCTGGTTCTCACTGGGTATCACAGGGAGGCTTCAGCTGCCTGGCACAACTCGTCCCCAGGAACTGAGGTTGAGAGGGAACAGACCGGCTCTCCCACTCTCCTCAGGGGCTGCGCCGGCAGCCAGAGGATTCAGGGTCCGACTGACCAAGGCTGGGGGGCCCTGAGATCTGGCTCTGGGGAGAGCATGCATCAGTGATCCGAGTCTGAGAGCCGCGCCTTCCCAGTGCCTGCAGGGCCAAGCTTGGGAAGGTTGGGGTGTGGGGTGGCCCCTGCAGCTTTGGAGTGAGACCCAGGGAGGAGGACAAGGGTGTGGGAGTGGGGGCGGGGCAGGCTGAGGGACAGCCTGGAGCTACACGCCCCACCTGGGGTTGGACATCTAAGGGATTTATGCGGCCTTCAGGTGTCTGAGGAGCACCCGCTTGGGGTAGAGGATCTGAGCTGGGGATGGGGGACCGCCAGCTATGAGAAACCAGGACCTCTGCCAAGGGGCTTACAGCCTACTTGGAGAGACCTGTCTGCAGCTGTGAGGAGGAAGAAAAAAGTGTCAACCAGGCAGAACTAAGGGTGTTATATTTGTAAAAATGAGAGAAGACAAAGAAAGGGGATGGTTAGAAAGACAGAGACAGAGATGGGGCTGGCAAGTAAGGAGGGCTTCCTGGAGGAGGCAGATAAGCATTAGAGCATGCTGGCAATGGACGGGGCCTTAGGATCACCTTTCCTATTCCTTGCATTGTGAGTCAAGTGTTGAAAAGGGCCGTGGCCATAAAAGAGTCCAGGGGATCCGGGAGGGCTTTGGGACTGGGAGAGGCGTCCCAGGCAGGGGTTACAGCGTGAAGGAGGGCTTGGAGTCATTCCAGCATGGAGCGGACTGTGGTAGCCAAGACTGGCTACCCTGAGGGGAGGGACCCCCCTGCTACAGCCATGGCTGGCCCTGAGTCCAGAACAGTCCAAGGTGGGAAGTTGTTCTGGTCCTGCCCCGGGGGGGGGGGGGGGTGTCCCTGCTCTGTTCCCGAGGAAGCCCCTTACACCTTCATCCCGAGCGCTGTCCTGACCACTCTGGGGTTCCCTGGGCACACTTAGGGAGTGGCTCCTTCACCAGGTCGGGAGGCTGCTGCTCCCCTTGGAGCTGAGAGGGGAGGTGTGGGGTGTGGACCATCCCTGGGCCCTGCGGGGGGACAAATGGACATCTCTTCCTGGAGCAGGCTGCGAACAGTGGAACTCTCCTCCTCGCACAGTGATCACGCGCAGGGCATTCCCCCAGGGGTCTGGCCCTTCCAGGGTGCCCAGCCCGGCCTGAGCCTGCCTGCCTGTCCATGGGGCAGAGGGTGACCCCTCAAGAGCCTGCCAAGCTGGTTAGTTGGTCAACTTACTATGGTTCAATAACTTGGCCGAAGTTACCCAACCCTGGAAGCAGGGTTTCATGGTGGGCAGAACTGGGTGGGGGCGTTGCTCGCCCCAAGGAGAGACTCAACGACTACTTGCTTTTCCCTAAAGCCTCCGTCCCATGTTCCCTAAACTGCTCCTCCCCTGGGTCAGGGCTGGGCCTGTGAACCCAAGAAGCTGGGGGAGCCTGTCAAAGCTTCTAGCACCCCTTTTCTCTACCTCCTCTCTCCTTACTCCAGGCTTCCCCTTTCTCTTTAGCTTCTTCATGATCCCAGACCCTCTCCTTTGATCTTCCTTCTATCTAGCAAAGTATGTTCTCAGGCACTAGCATTATATCAGACTCTTACACTTTAGTATGAATAGGCAGGCCACTTCTCTAAGCTTTATTTCTGATTTTTAGCCAAACAGAAACTGAGCATACACCTCTCCTCCCTTTAGCTGCCCAGGGGCTCAGAGGAGTCCTGACCAGATTGCCTTCCTTTCAAAGCAACCTGTCTTGTGTTCCTTTCATCCTAGACATTTGCTGCGGTGGTGACTGAGTTTTGCTTCCTTGAAGTGCTATGTTGAAACTGAAAGCAGAAACTGCCAGGCTTGACAGAAACAATCAGGAGACCCGGGGCACAGTCCTAGTCCCGCTGTGAACCCAGTGGGTCACCTTGGACAATAAATATTACATGAACTCCCAGGGCACCAGACAGAGCAAAGCAGAGACCTACACTTGGCAAACCCCTTGCCCTCCTGCCTGCCTCCAGAAGCCTCTGGAATACCTCCCAGGAGTCCTCAGGGCAGAACCTCTGGACCTGGGCCATCTCAAAAGGCTTCTCCAGCCTTCAACCACAACGACTCAAATGGTGTGCATTTGCACCCAGGCAGGGAGCTGGGGGAGACGTTCCTGACCTCAGCCCCTGAGGGGGTCCTCTGCACAAGGGGACCCTCCACGGCCACTGTGCCACCTGCCCCATGCACACCAGGGACGAAGGTTCCCCCTTCCCAGCTCTGCCTGAGCCGGAGTGGAGAGGGAGAGAGAGTCAGGAGGAGGGGGAAGCATCTCCCCCGCAGATGTTGCACTGGCCAAGCTCTGAATACCCAAGATTGTTGAGATGCAAAGCGCGCTTGCTGAATGGGCTGCTTGCTGCCCACTTAGCTCTGAGCACACGTCTCCCCGATGCCACCCTCAGCGGGCAGCCGGGTCTGTGGCTGTAAAACAGGAAGTGGAGCTGTTCTTGGAGAGACAAAGCCCACAGCTGGGCCAGGCTCTTTTCTGTCTGAGCCAGGGCTGGGCTGGGCTGGGAGACACGGCTCCGGGGATGAGCTTTAGCCGGGAGGTGGTGACCAGATTCGGTCCTCAGGGTGGGTTCACGCAGCTTGACCGGAAGTGGGGAGAGAAGCTTGGGTGTTGAAGGTACCCCCCCCTTCTGCAGAAGGACTGTCAGAGCCCCTATGCCCTCTCTTCTTGGGCCAGGCACTGCCCTCAGCAACCCTCCCCTACTGGGAAGAGATGGGTGGTGGAGAGCACAGGGTGGGGGTGGGGAGTGTGTGTGTGTGTGTGTGTGTGTGTGTGCGCGCGCGTGTGTGTAGGGGGATTTAGTCAGGGCTGGGAGCGGTGGGCTGAGATGTTTGGGATGAAAGCTCAAAGGGAACGCTTACCATGCAAATGGCCCTGCAGCGGAAGCCTGTTATCAGGAGCATCTAATGGGGTTTTGCAGGGCCAAGGCCAATGCTTCAGGCAGGGCAAAGCTTTCCTGGTTCCCAGGCAGCTGCCCACAGTTGGCATGGTCCCTGGTGCCAGGCACAGCTCCTGACCCCTCCAGCGAAGGGTCCAGACAGGCTGGCATTACCTGGTGCCCTGGGAAGTGCCAGCTTTGTCCTACACTACCCACCCACTCAGTCACCCACATCCTGGAACCATCAAACTTCTCAACCAGAAACAGGGGTGGGGGTGGGGGTGGGGGTGGGGGTGGAAGAATGGAGCCTGGAGCACCCCCAAGTGATGGGAAATGCACTACAGCTGCCAGGTCTTCCCCAGCTAGCCAGGGGTGCTCCCTGGGAGCTTCCTCTGCCTCCTCCCCACCCCCACCCCCAGGCCTCCTACTACAGGCAGGACAGGACTGGCCAAGGCCAGGTTCTCACCCAGATGGAGCTAAGAGTTCTGATCCCTGAGCAGCTACTGATTGTTCCATGGGGAGCTGGGCTGGTTCAAAGCCTTCTTCTCCTTCTTCTGCTTCTTGGGGCCTTGGGAAAGTCTGGAGTACTCCTGAGTGCAACCAAGTTCCTTCTAGACTGTGAGCTCCTCGAGGGCGGGAGCAGGTCCCAGCAGCCAGCTTGGCGCCTGGCACATAGCGAGTGCTCAAGAGTGCCACTTGCCTGGAGCTTACGGTGTTGGGCACTGTTCTAAGAGCTGTACAAAAGTGAACTCATTTAATCCTCCTGACAACCCTGTGAGGTAGGTACTGTGGTTATCTGTGTTTTATAGATGAGGCACAGAGAGGTGAAGTGCTTCGCCCAAGGTGGCACAACGAGTAAGAGACGGAAGTGGGACTGGAACCCAGGCAGTCTGGGCTGGTCATGGTCTCCCACTGGTCAGTGTGTATTTGTTAGATGGGATGAGCTCAGGGGCAGAGTGGATGTGCCCAAGGTCACCAGTGAGTGTGGGCAGACTGGGACCAGGCCACCCAGGCCAGAACAGCTCTGGGGGCCTGAGATCCTTGGGTCCCTCTACTCCAGCAGGTGGTGGATGACCGTTCCAGGGTGAGCTCCATTTCCTTTCTGGGGTTTAGTGGTGACTGGGGTCCTGCGGAAGGTAACTGAAAGCAGTCTCCTGGGACACTTTCTCCAAGTCCTGGGAGAACCTTCTTTTCCTTCCTTCAAGGTCATCCCAGATGGGCAGCTTCAGCCAAAACTGTGGATGGGGTGAGCACTAGAGAGTGAAAGGAGGGCCAGGGCAGGAGGGGCCGGGGTGCGCAGAGGAGGCCTGGGGGTGGGGGTGGGGGTAGGTGAGATGAAGTCCCCAGGGGCACCCTTGACTTTTCCCACGCTGGGTGGAGACAGGGTGGCCCCGGGAGTAGCTGTGGATGCTCTGGAGTCAAAGCCAGGGACATCTTGTTGTGTAGGGGTGGGGGCTTGTGGCCTTATTATTACACTAAGGGCTTTGGGCTGAAGGTACAGAGAGCAGAGAGTCACAGGCTGGACGCAAAGAAGGGAGGAGAATGGAGTTGGCCACATGGGGTTGTTGCTTTCTTGACAAGAGAAGAGGCGCTGGAAGTCCGCCTTGAGGAGCCCGACTGGAAGCAGGAATGGGGGAGACCAGCTGGGCTAAAGCAGATACAGCGGGGGGCGGGATGGTGTGGTCCCAGAGGGCTCAGAACCACGTGAATCAGGCAGAAGCCTGAAGGAACTCTTGTCTCACAGCCCAGAAGAGCAGCTAGCAACTTCACAACTTACTCAGCCCCTGCTCTTCAGCTCAGAACACTGAGTACTTGTGTGGCTGATGGCATCTGACCTGACCACAGAGCAGTATCTTTATGAAAACAAATTTTGTCTGAATTCGTAAGACTGATGAGGCTCACTTGATCTCTTCCGGGTGTACGGCTTACTCTCATGGGGCCCGACTGACGTGTGGGCAATTAAGTTTTTGCAGAGAGGAGGGTGGGTGGGGTTCTCGGGCCTGGGGTGCCGGGGAATGTGGCTTCTTCAAGGGGAGGGGATCATGCCCACAGATCCTGAATCAGACTGGAGCCTGCAGTGCCTGGAATGCTCCTGAGGTCCGGGAAGAAGCCTTCCCTAGTAGCTGCCAAGGGAAGGGCATGTGGAGGATAGCTCACTAACACACCGGAGGAAATACGGTGTTTTCCAGATTTGATGTCCTGGCACTGTCTCGTCCAAGGAAACAGGATCCCAGCCCCGACACAGAAAATAAATAAAAGGCAAACTGAGTCCTGGAAGACCTCCCAGCTGTCTTCCTAGGTCCTGTGGGGGTCCCCAAGGCAGTGCCAGAGAGCTTTCTCTGAGAGCAGCCCTGGGCAGACCAGGGCCCATTGTGGCCTGAGGCCTCTATGCGGTTGGCTGCCTTTCCTGACCATTAATCGCTACTAAGTGTCATTACTGCTAATAAAATTAACCGACTTTATACTGGACTTCTGGGGCCATCAATCACAGGGCCTATTAAACGAAATTTAAAAAAATAGGTGCCTATGGATGGGGGAGAGGGTGTTTGCTGAGCCTGGCTCACAAGTGCAGGCAAGGCCATGCTGGTACTCCACAGCTGTCAGAAGGTCGTGATCAGTGACAGCATCCTTAGTTGGACAGCCAACTCCGGGCCTTGACACTGTACTACAGATAGGAGCGTCTAAGGCAAGAACACTGCTGCCTGTAGGAAGACTCTGGGGCCAGGGCTGAAAAGCTCCCCAAATTCTCCCTCCCACTCTCACTTCTGCTTCCCTCTATGTGTTTGGTTCTTTCTTTTTCTCTCTCTTTGGGCCAGCTTCCTCTTTTTATCTCCTGAGTTACAGGCCCCATTGCCCAAAGAAAGGAAGAGAGAGAAAGCAACCGTATGTGCTCGTCATTCCAATTCCTAATTCCCAGAGAAAGGACTGATTGGCCCAGCTTCGGTCATGTGATTCCTCATTGGTCCAATCAGTAGGCCAGAACAGCAAGGTCATGTGGCATGAAATGGCCGACCCCATGGTATCCATGTAGCTGGGAAGAAGCAGTGGGTAGCCAACTCAACAGATGTCTGCAAGCTAAAGGTCTTAGTAAGAAGCATTCAAAAAGTGATAATAATATAGACTATATAGGATAAGATATAAGGTATCATATAGCTATAATGATATAATAGTATTGTTCTTAGAATGCCGTTTGAGACAGGCCTTGAAGGATGCGCAGCCCCATTGGTCCAAACTGCCATCACTCCCTGCTTGTTCTCTCACCTGTCAATCAGCTGCTACAAGGGAGGCCCAATTTCCAACACACAGGAACAGTGTGAGCAGCTTTCCCGCACACCAGCACCTGCTGCGGGGAGGAGGACATGTGAGGGGCTAGATGGCTCCTGCTCCCTTTGCGCCCTTCACACTGGAAGCCAGTCAGGGTGGGGCCTCCTCAGCTAGAGCTGACATCTGGACCTTCCAAGGGTCAAGCTCTAAGGGTTTCCTGCCAGGCTGCAGGGAGGGGTTTGGGTGTAGACCTAGTGGGCCGGAAATTTACCCATTTGCCCCAAGATTAATGATTAACGGGTCCCTGCCCTCACCCTGTCTAGCAGGGGAGCCTAGGGACAGGCTGGGCCAGGAGGAGCCTGATAGCATCTGTCTCTGCTCAGGGGTTTCGGAGATATGCTCCACACTGGGTTGGCTGCATCTGATGGATTTAGAATCTACGGGCGCTTTCTGGGGGCACCTGGGGCCTGGCCAGATCCCACACTCTCCCTGGGGCAGTGTGGCATCCAGCCAGATGTCCTGGCTGGGTCAGGTGGCTCTAAACAGGAGAGCTGGGCCCTTGGTTCCACCCAGTATGTGCCTCTCTGACCACGCAGCTGGGCCAGGGCTTGCCTTGGCCGTGGCGTATAAGCAAGAGTGACAAGGGCCACATCCAAGCGGGAGCTTTAGGAGCCATCACCTGGTTTCATTTTTGCTCATTATCTTGGCCATGAGGCTGGCGTGTTCCAGAAGGCGGCTGCTTCCTCTAGCCTGGGTCTGGAATGGTATATATTCTACCCATGCTGAGGACCACCAGGGTACAGGATAGGCAACAGGAGAACCGTCTCAGAGAGCTTCTGGGGAGAGTGAAAAGGAACTCTAATGTAGTCCCTGCCTTGCTGCTCATCTGCTGTACGGCTCGGGCTAGTCACTGCCTCCTCATAAAACTGTTTCCTTATGTGGACAAAGGGAAGACTCTGCCCAGGTTAGAGAATAAAGCACCTTGCAAGAGGAAGGAATCTTGAGAAACTCTAACCGGCAGAAAGGGGAACAAGAGTGTCCCAGGCACTGTGGTGGGTACTTTCCGTACGGTCCTCCTAGCAGGCCCAGGAGGTAGAAAGGATCCTCTTTGCACTTCCCAGAGGAGAAAACCAAGGCTTCAAGGTTTACACAACTAAGAAGTGGCAGCCTGACTTCAGAATCCGTGAACTTCAGATATAGTAGAATGGCAAGACTGAGGCTGATGGCCTGATGGAAATTCATCCACCCATCGGCCAGTTTATCCATCCATCTGTTCCTTCCTTCCTTCTTTCCTTCCTTCCTTCCTCCATCCATCCAGGTATTCCCTAAGGATCCCTTTGTAACAAGCACTGAGTGGCCAGATGGTTGAAGATCTGAGAATTATGGAAACAGGCTAGGTCGGCATGGGATTACATGGGCAGCAATATAACATAAGGGAGAGAGGGATCTCAGAGAAGTTGCTGAGTGTTTGCCCACCATCTACTCCTGTCCGCCTGTCCCCTCTTAGGAACATGGCTCTACCCTCCAGGCAGCAGTCACGCTACATGAATTTTTTCCCCAAACTTTCCTGATCATAGAAGCCGCCCAAGGTATATAGTAAATACAGATTCCCAGGCTGCGCCCCAGACCAATAGAGTCAGAATTGCCAATCGTAGATTCTGGGCATCTGTATTTTTAATAAGCACCCCAGATGATTTTTATGATTGGGCAAAGTTGGGACATAGAATGGGTAACAAGAGCAGAGACTTTGGCATCTGGAAAACTTGGGCACTAGACCCTGTTACAAGCACTTGGGTTTTCTACTCTGTGAAATGGGCACATACCCCATGGGGCTGGCCTGCCTCCCAGCAGGGTATAAATGAAGCCCCCTAGGAGGTCCCTTTCCTCTTGCTTGTCCCATGTCTTCCTTCCCCCCTTCCCCCATCATGACCCCTGAGGGTCACTAGCTCCCTCTTTTGCTCTCTCTAGCCTGACCGGGCGGGAGGTCCTGACGCCCTTCCCAGGGCTGGGCACCGCTGCGGCCCCAGCACAGAGCGGGGTCCACCTGAAGCCGTGTGACCTGCTGAAGCTGTCCCGCCGACAGAAACAGCTCTGCCGGAGGGAGCCCGGCCTGGCCGAGACCCTGCAGGACGCTGCTCACCTCAGCCTGCTCGAGTGCCAGTTTCAGTTCCGACATGAGCGCTGGAACTGCAGTCTGGAGGGGAGGACAGGCCTGCTCAAGAGAGGTAGTGGGGGTGCTGGGGAGGAGGGGGTGGGGGAGGCAGGGGCTAGGGAGGACGAGGCTTGGGGAGAAGGGACAGCTGGGGAGGAGGCAGCCGAGGAGGACTGCAGAGGTGGAGGGCACTTGGGGAGGAAGGGGCTAGGGAGGATGAGGCTTGGGGAGAAGGGACAGCTGGGGACGAGGGGGGCTGGGGGGCTGGGAAGGACTGGAGAGGAGGAGGGCTGGGGAGGAGGAGGGCACTTGGGGAGAAAGGGGCTAGGGAGGAGGGGGCTGGGGGGCTGGGGAGGACTGGAGAGGAGGAGGGCTGGGGAGGAGGAGGGCACTTGGGGAGAAAGGGGCTAGGGAGGAGGGGGCTGGGGGGCTGGGGACAACGCCCCCATTCCTGCTCCCCTGGCCCCTGGGCCCAGGCCACGCTGCCCTTGTGAACCTAGCATAGTCCCAGTGAGAAGAGTCCTGGGAGTTAATGAGGCCCAGTCTTTCCCTCAGCTTGGGGGGAGTGGAGGAGCAGGGGAGATACGGGGAAAGAGGAGGCCCAGCCCATTCCTGGATCCCGGAGGACCCCACAGTTGAGCTGGGTGGCCCCCCAGTCCCCTCCCTCAGCCTCCTGCGCACACACACATGCACACACACGCAAAACAAGGT
Source organism: Panthera onca (assembly GCF_046562875.1). Classification (NCBI taxonomy): domain Eukaryota; kingdom Metazoa; phylum Chordata; class Mammalia; order Carnivora; family Felidae; genus Panthera; species Panthera onca. Next base: position 187,600 of record NW_027675816.1, on the reverse strand, counting down.
GCAAGAACATATAGGGGTGGAAGGCAGGGAATAGTTGGCCGAATACCCTGAGACAGGCCGGATTCAGGTGCTTACTCATGCCCGTGACTTTGTTCATCGCTTCCGTTGGTCCATCGTTTCCTCCTCCCCTTCCATTCACACCCGGCCTTCTTCCCTCCTCGCTGCGTCCTCCCACCCCTCGTTCACTAAGTGTCCGGTGAGGCTCGCAGCGAGCCAGCCACGGTGCTGGACGCCGGAGGCACCGAGCTGCACGAGACCCCCTCTGCCCTTGGAGAGCTTACAGCCCACGGGGGAAACAGGTCATCATGTGACTCTGTCACCAAGTAGCAAGGGGCTTTTACAAAAAGGCAGTGATGGGGGCAGCTAGGTGGCTCAGTCTTAAGCGTCCGACGTTAGCTCAGATGGTGATCTTGCGGTTCGTGAGTTCGAGCCCCACATGGGCTCCGCACTGACCGTGCAGAGCCTGCTTGGGATTCTCTCTCTCTCTCTCTCTCTCTCTCTCTCTCTCTGTCTCTCTCTCCCTCTCTCTCTGCCCCTCCCCTGCTCATACCTGTGCTCTCTCTCTCTCTCTCTCTCAAAATAAATAAATAAACTTAAAAGAAATAAGGCAGTGATAGTACATGGGAGGCCAGCTGCTGTCCGTGGTGGGGAAGGGCCTGGGACGGAGCTGCTGCTACTCCCCAAAGGGTGCTGCCAGCACCCAGGTACGCTGGAGAGCGGGCGGGGGGGGGGGGCAGGTTTGCGCCACGGCCCACAAGAACACGAGAGAAGTGACCGTCCCGGAAGGGCGTGGGATGGTCAGTCTGGAGCAAGCCACGCGGGAGACTCAGGGTCACTCCGTCATTAGGTCCGCTCCACGGTAGGTAGCAGAGAGCGACATTTCAGAGGCGTCCTGAAACGCAGGGAGCCCACAGAGCATATTTCAGGGGACCGGGGGCCTCAGAAATGGGTCCAGCTGGCTCATATGCGGGCTTCGGGTCGAGATCAGCGGTTTGGCCCCCTGCTCTGCCTCTCACCAGGTGCCGAGTCGCTTCTCTTTGCATCTCAGCCTTCTCGTGTGTCCCGTAGAGTCAGGCGTTCCTGTCTGCTGCCCTGGGAGCCCGGGCATACGCTCCATAGTGAATTTGAAAGTTCCGTCTAAAGGGCAGCAGCTTGCAGCCCGAGTCTCAGGCGCGGGTGTCACAAGGGTGCCCCGGGCCACGTCCTCAGGTCCATATGACCCTCATCCGGCTAGTCACGCCCCCCCCCACCCCGTCAGCTCTTCTGCCCTCAGAGGGCAAAGGGCAGCCTCTGACCCCCCCTCTCCCCCCTTCCCTCCCGGATCCCCCCCCTCCGGGTGCCCGGCCCAGGTTTCAAGGAGACGGCCTTCCTGTATGCAATGTCCTCCGCTGCCCTCACCCACACTCTGGCCCGGGCCTGTAGCGCCGGGCGCATGGAGCGCTGTACCTGTGATGATTCTCCGGGCCTGGAGAGCAGGCAGGCCTGGCAGTGGGGCGTGTGCGGCGACAACCTCAAGTACAGCACCAAGTTCCTGAGCAACTTCCTGGGGCCCAAGAGAGGAAGCAAAGACCTGAGGGCACGGGCAGACGCTCACAACACCCACGTGGGCATCAAGGTGAGCACGTTGCCGGGAGGCCCGAAGCCCGGCCCCAGCCAGGGTGCAGGGCCGGGGAGCCGGGTCGGCAGGAGGCCTGCCTCTGCCGTGCCCCTCAGCGCACACACAGAGCTGTCCCGGGAGGACCTTCACCCCTTCAACCAGCACACCGGTACCAAGTAGCGGGAAGTAGGGAAGGGTGCTGGGCGGCACGGCGGGCTGGGCAGTGGGTGGGAGCCAGGCTTGGGATGCGGCCGTGATGAGGCAGAAACCTGTTTGCAGAGGGGTCCCTGTGCCAGAGACTGTCCTTCCCGGACATCCTGGAAGCCAACGTCGTTTGAAAACTTTGATATCTTTTGCAACATCACCTCTTCCTCCATCTTACAGATGGGACGATCGAGGAGGCCCACAGAAGGGGAGGGACTTAGCAGAGGACACACAGTAGTGGGAGGACTGGAGGGTAAAAGGTGTCTAAGCCTACCGGGACGAGAGGCTGGGAGAGGCGAGGGTTCAAGCTCTCTAGCAAATGGAGTTCTGTGTCCTCATCACTGAGTCGGGGTAAACCAGGGCTGCCACGTTCAGTTGTGCGGGTTTTCCACTCCGCGAGAACTCTGGGCCAAGGGAGGGAGCTGGGACTGAGATCCGGCCCACATTGCTCTCCGCCAGGCGGGCACGTTGGCCCGGCGGCAGGGTGGCCTCGAGCTACTTTGCACAAAGGTGGCCTGCGGGCTAGCCTGGGTCCCATTCACCCTCTTCCCCCCATCTCTTGCCCGTCCTGCTGCCCCGCCCCCGACGGGGTCTACACTGGCCTACACCGGTGCCATGGCCCTGACCACGCCTGCTTTCCCTCTCTCCTCGCAGGCAGTGAAGAGTGGCCTCAGGACCACATGTAAGTGCCACGGTGTGTCGGGCTCCTGTGCCGTGCGCACCTGCTGGAAGCAGCTCGCCCCGTTCCGCGAGACGGGCCAGGCGCTAAAACTGCGTTATGACTCGGCTGTCAAGGTGTCCAGTGCCACCAACGAGGCCTTGGGCCGCCTGGAGCTGTGGGCGCCCGCCCGGCCGGGCAGCCCCACCAAGGGCCCGGCCCCGCGGCCCGGGGACCTGGTCTATATGGAAGACTCGCCCAGTTTCTGCCGGCCCAGCAAGTACTCGCCCGGCACGGCGGGCAGGGTGTGTTCCCGGGAGGCCAGCTGCAGCAGCCTGTGCTGCGGGCGGGGCTACGACACCCAGAGCCGCCTGGTGGCCTTCTCCTGCCACTGCCAGGTGCAGTGGTGCTGCTACGTGGAGTGCCAGCAGTGCGTGCAGGAGGAGCTCATATACACCTGCAAGCATTAGGCCTGCGGCCCGGTGTGCCAGGGGGGCGCTGCCAGGACCCCGCGGTGCTCGGCCACGTTGAGGCCCCCCAGGCAGGCGCACGCGGCGCGCACTCCTCTCCACTGGGCCTCGGCCGCCCTTCCCTCCCTCGACACCCAGCAAAGAGAGGTTGCGGGGGGACTGGAACTGAGGGTCCCCAACCACGTTGGAGCAGGAGAGCAGAGTAGGAAAGGATGCGGGGGGAATAAGGGAGACCAAAGGAGGAAGGACTGAGGGTTTTTTGAGGGGGGACCACCTCGCTGTCTCAGTTCCTCGGATGAGTGGCCTAGAGCCAGCCAGCCAGCAGGGAGCTGGGAGGCAGTGTCAGCCGGAAGCAGAGGCTGGAGCCTGGCAGGGGACAGGTCGGTCCAGCCCTCTGGCCCCACTCAGGTGGCAGTGAGCCCCGGGGGCCACACAGCTCTGCCACCTGTGGCTTTGCTGGGCTAGAGGTGGGGGCAGGGGGCAGGGGGTGGGGGAAGGCCAGGTGGCAGGGGCTGTTTGGAGAAAGGAAGGCTTTCTGGGCTCGAGGGAGGCCAAGTCCGACACCTGCCCCGGAGCCCGGTGTACTTGATTTGGCTTTTCAAATATGCACTGAGGCGTCATTCTTGCCTTGAGAGCTGAGTTATTCACACCCACTGGGCCCTGCTGGATAAGAGCACCAGTGAATGCAGGACTGGTAGGGAGAGCCAGCTGGTGCGCTGAGGTTGCACAGAGAGACGGTGACCCCTCGCCGTTTTCTGGGTGTGGACCTTTTAGTCCCCGCGCAGGAGAGGGTGACAGCCTCTGGTTCGAGGCGGGGACGCAAGGAGCTCCGTTTCTCAGCCTCCCCTTAAGCCCGGTTTGATCAGCTCCCCTGTGGCTGCGCTCCACCCGTGCCGTGAGGCCCCAACACAGCTGACGGTCGTGACACAGTAGAGTCCCGAATCTGGTTACGTTTCTGCTCTTGCAGCTACTCATCTAATTAAGGTTTTTGCCCTGGGGTTACAGGCGCAGGGAAGTCTTCGCTAAGCCTGGCTCCTGGGGGGCCCCCGTCACTTACTGATGGCCCCCACTTTGGCTCCTACCTGAGGAATAGAAGTCACTTTGCTAATTTCCTCTGATCCTGTGGACACTTCCAGTGCTACCTTCCAAGGCCCTGTGTGGGAGGAGGAGAGAGTAATTGGTACATATATACAGGCGCGCGCGCGCACACACACACACACACACACACACACACACACTCGCACGCTCCTTGGACCCGCCAGGCTGAGGGTTCCCACTTAGCCGCACACTCTCTCCGGTTCAGAACCAAGACCTTTCAGGGGTCACTCTGCTGGAAGCTGAGTGCTTCCCCAGAGCAGGGCCCACGGCCAGCCAGGAGGAAGTGACCTCCATCGGGAAGCCCTTGGCCGCTTTGCCGACCTGCCGCGCCCTCCGTCAGCTTCCTTTCTCCCTAGAGTTGCTGACCTGCAGCTGAATGGAAACTTCAGAATCAGCTGTATGCTCCGAAACCACCAGCGTGAGCCCAGGAAGAAGCCCCGGGCTCCCTGAGATCTCCGAGGGTGAGACGTTGCCCTAGCCTTGGCGGGTCAAGGCGGCTTGTGAGATGCTGGAAGGATCTCTGGCTGCAGAGGTTCTGATGAAAAGCCAAACTTACCCGAGACCCCCTCCCTGGACTGACTTTGCCGACCCAGGCAGCTGGCCCACATCTTGGCAAGAAGAACAAAAAGGAGAGAGAGCTGCTTTTCTCGTTTCTTCCATTCCCCCACCACACGGAGACTTTCTCTTTGCCAGCCCCATCCTTCTGGTTCCTCTGAGACCCCAAGTCTGCCTCCGCCTTGCCTCGGCCCTCGTCATAAGGCAGCAGAGACCTCACGGGCAAGAAGAAGGGACCCGATGCGCCCATACACCATCTGCACCCCGACTCCGTGGCCGGCAGTGCCGGGGTTGCGGAGGATAAAGGCAGACACCAAGGGACCGAGGCCATGGCTGGCCACCAACACTGATGACCTAGGCCAGTGTCACGGGTGTGGGCTCTGAGGGACCCTCGGCCTGGGGGGGGGTTCCTTTCTGTCTAGCCCCCTGTCTCTTTCCTCCTTCCATGCTCCCGCCCCTTTCTCTTCCAGGTGCCCCCAAAGATCCCCCTCAGCCCTGCTGGGACCCCTGGGGACCAGTGGCCACTGACCCCTCATTCTACAGCTTTAAGGGAAACACTCACAGGGTATTTTTTTGTCTACCTCACATATATAGTTTTTAGGGCAAAAGAGAATAATTTATATAGCGAAGGTATATGAGAAAATATTTATGTATAATATTTATATAATTTCTATATTTCGTGGGCAGCCCCTGGGGGGTTTGTGTGCCCTGTGTGAAGCCATCTGTCTGGGGAAATACAGCTTGGCCTGACCGGGGCCGCCACTGAGCTGTCCGTCAGGTGGCTGGGGTATCTCTTAGGTTCCTGTAACCGGCCTATCTCGGAGCTGGTGAGAACGCATCTCCTCTGTGCCCGAGCCCTGGTGGGCTTGATCCATATCTTCCTTGTGAAGTTTTTGTAAATTCTCTGTTTTTCTGGGTCCCAGGCCCATCTTCTGCCCTGGCAAAACTGTCTTGCTCATAATGATAATGACAACAAAGATGCCCACGCTTTGCATTTGTAAAAAGCACTTGCGGTCTTCAGAAACCCTCTTGTCCCTTTAATCCTGCTGGATACCCCTGTTATCCCTGTAAGCTGTGCTGGGTTTGTGGATGCGGCCCAGAGGTGGAGGGCTGTGCCCAAAGTCACACTAAGGGGGATCGTCCACGGAGTATTTACTGAAATTCCGCACAGGCCAGGCACCATGGGAGCTGGCTTGCCCTGAGCCCAGGAGCCCAGGGAAGTGGCCGCTTCCCTGGCTGTGTCTGACCCTGACCTTTTGGACCTGGACGGCACGTCAGCATTTCTTCAAGTGGAGTCCTGTGTCTCAGGGGCTGGGACTGCCCGAGAGGCCTGAGAGAAAGGGACCTCACGGGAGCCACTCCAGGGACAGCCTGAGAGGCTTGGGCTCCATCACGGGGCCCCTCCCAGGCCACAGATGGATGTCGTTTGCTCTCATGTAGTGTTTTTCTCTTCAAAATGAATCGTTTTCCATTGGATTTCTGGCTTGCCTGGAAAAATCAGTTGTGCTCGCAAACGGGGCCCGCACTCTCACCCGGCCACCGTCAGCTACACACAGGGAGCCCTACTGGGCTGCGTGGGGGTTCCCCACTTGGCCAAGTACCCCCACTCAGTCGGCCTCACTCATGGACGTTCCTGCTTGGCGCTTGTGGGCGCATCGTGTCCATCCTCCTGTCCAGATAAGCCCAGAGTCCCTGTGTCTTTCAGAACCCGGCAGATGGGTCCACAGACAGACCCACGCCAGCCTTGAAGGTTATTTCTTGCTTTCCAGAGTTTCCTTTGTCGACAACCATGAAGTTCAAGTGCTTTTAGTCTCAGCACGTTTTAGAGTCGCAATGGGAGTTATCATACATCGAGCACCTGTTACGTCCATCCATTCAATCAGCGATTGCTTAGGGAGTCACCTCCCTGGGTGCTAGGGTGCAGCAGCGAGTAAAACCAATCCCTGCCTCGTGGGGCTGACACTCTAGTGGGTGGGTAGAGACAATAAACCAATAAACTCCATGTCAGCTATTTGCACCTGCTTTGTCTTGATTTATTGCAAAGACCCTGCGTACTGGACACAACCAGTAAAAGGCCCTCGGATGCCACTTAGGAAGCAGGGATGTCAGGATTTGAGCACAAATCTGCTGGTCTTCAAACTATGGCGTGTTTCCTCTCTGGACTGCTGCCTCCCCTCAGAGACAGGTAGGGCAGGAATGGATCACCCCCTTTTATGGATTCTGGGTAAACCGAAGCCTAGAAGGTTCCACCCAAGGTCACATGCTAAGTCAGACCACTCCAGAGCCTGGGTGCCCTCCTGGAGTTGATAAGTATTTCTAATGCCTTCATCCCGTGGCCAGCAATGCAGGCTGGGGTGGGGGTGAGATCGTGCAAAGCGGGAACTTTCAGGGCTTTATGGCCCAGTAGAAGAAATGGGAGGCACAGCTGTGCAATGGTTTGGGTCCTCTTAATCAACCCTAGGGTTCCTCTCTGGCCATCCTGCCTTCCCAGCATGCTTTGGGAAGTTCGTGTCCTTAACCAGCACTGGTCCCAGGGGTCTGATGAGGGAGGAGGCTCCTTTCTGAGCAGAGGGCAGCAGAGAGGGCTTGGCACCTGCCCCAGCCCTCCCAGCCCTGCTGGGATCCACACCAGGCCCCCAGAGAGGGAGACAGAGGGCACCTACAGAGTCGAACTGTGAGGGCACCTACACTTCCACCTGCAGGCCTGTCTGAGCACGTTCCTTCTTCCAACCAGTGCTCCTCAGGCCTGGAGACCGGCTGGTTCCGAGCAGTGACACAAGCGTCCACGCACGGCCACACGGTCCAGTGTCCCCACGGACTTCTTACCTGTTTTCTTTTCTTTGTTTTTCAAGTTTATTTTTATTTACTTTTGAGAGAGAGATAAAGAGCAAGCGGGGGAGGGGCAGAGAGAGAGGGAGACAGAATCCCAAGCAGGCTCCGTGCTGTCAACACAGAGCCAGACACGGGCCTCGAAACCACAAACCGTGAGATCATGACCTGAGCTGAAATCAAGAGTCGGACCCCTAACCGACTGAGCCACCCAGGCGTCCCTTACATGTTTTCTTACTCAAGCCTCATGAGGCAGGCAGCTTTCTTCCCTTTCTACAGATAGGGAAACTGAGGCACAAAATGGTTAAGAGACCCACTGAAGGCCACATGGCACATAACCTGTGTCTTTGCCTCCAAACCCTACATTGTGTCCACTCTTTACTGCCTTCAGCCTCCCCCAACCCCGCTCTGCACCTGCCCATAAACCTGTTCCCAAACAGCCCCTCAGGCCTCTCCCCCCTCAGCTGCTCGGTGAGGGGATCTCTTCCTGGGGACCAGTGCTTGCTAGACAATCACTGGGTGGTACTTGACCTATGGTATCTCCCCTTAAAACAATTTTTTTTAGTGTTTATTTATTTTTGAGAGAGTGAGAGAGACAGAGTGCTAGCGGGGGAGGAGCAGAGAGAGAGAGAGAGAGAGAGAGAGAGAGAGACAGAGACACAGAATCCCAAGCAGGCTCCAGGCTCCGAGCTGTCAGCACAGAGCCCGACGCCGGGCTCGAACCCAGGTTCATATGCTGTTTCTTTCTTTCTCTCTATACCTACATATTTATTTTGTCGAACATTTGTGAGAACACTGCAGACACCAGGATACTTAAGATACGTTATTACATGTCCCCTAAGAACAAGAACATTCTCCAAAAGAACCACAAGGCCGGCCAGGGCGCCTGGGAGGCTCAGTTGGTTAAGCATCTGACTTCGGCTCAGGTCACGATCTCATGGTCCACGAGTTCGAGCCCCGCGTCGGGCTCTGTGCTGGCAGCTCGGAGCCTGGAGCCCGTTTTGGATTCTGTGTCTTCCTCTCTCTCTGCCCCTCCCCTGCTCACGCTCTGTCTCTTTCTCTCTCAAAAATAAATAAACATTAAAAATAATTTTTAAAAAAAGAACCACAAGGCCACATCACCCCCAAGACACAATTTTATCTACCACACACTCCCTATTCAAACTTCTGCAGGTGTCCCTCAAAACATCTTTTTAACTTTTTTTTTCATGATCTGGGATCCACTAAGACAATCTTGCACTGCATTTTGTTGTCCGGTTTCTCCAGTAGTCTAGAATAGTCTCCTTGCCTTCTTTGTTTTCACGCCATTGATATTTTAAAGAGTTCAGACCAGATGTCTTGTAGAATACCTCTCCGCTGAGATTTTTCTGATTGTTTCCTTCTGACTAGATTCTGGTTAAACATTTTGGCAAGAATTCTCCTGGGGTGATGTGTGTCTTTCTCTGCGCCGGCTGTCAGGAGCCGGGGGGATGTCTGTTTGTCAAATTACCAGTGATCTGGGGCGCCTGGGTGGCTCAGTCGGTTAAGTGTCCGACCTCGGCTCAGGTCATGATCTCACGGTTGATGAGTTCGAGCCCCGCATCGGGCTCTGTGCTGACAGCTCAGAGCCTGGAGCCTGCCTAGGATTCTGATTCTGTGTCTTCCTCTCTCTCTGCCCTTTCCCCACTCATGCTCTCTCTCTCTCTCTCTCTCTCAAAAATAAATAAGCCTTAAAATTTTTTTAAAAAGAGCATTACTGGTGAGGTTGAAGTTCATCACTTGGCTCAGGTGGTTTCCACCAGATCTGTCTGATGTAACGTGCCCATCTTCCCCTTGTGATGTGTGATTCACCTGCGGGGTGATGTTTTGACATGACGCGAATATCTTGTTGCTTAACAAACATTTTACCAAAAACTTCCAGCATCCACTGGGGTCCTTGTCTAAATTGATCACAAATGGTGATTTTCTAATTCCATCATTCCTTGCCTATTTGGTAGGTTGTCTTCTTCTTCTTTTCCTTTTTTTTTTTTTATTTTGAGAGAGAGGAAGCACAAGTGGGGGAGGAGCAGAGAGAGAGGGACAGAGAGAGAATCCCAAGCAGGCTCTGCACTGTCAGCGCAGAGCCCGACTCAGGGCTCGAACCCATGAACCATAACGTCATGGCCCGAGCCGAAGTCAGATGCCTAACTGACTGAGCCACCCGGGTGCCCCATAGTTAGCCTTCTTCTGTAGAGTTTTCCCTTCTCCCTTACCCCTCTGGTATTCCTTTGAATCTTCACAATCACCCCGCAGGGTGAGAATTGTTACCCCCATCTTGCAGATGAGGAAACTGAGGTTCAGGGGGCTTCAGGCATTGGCTGAGTGAGTGGCAGAGCCAGGATTCAAATTCGGGCCTTTCTCATGTCTGAGCTCTCACCCGCTGCCCTCTGGAATCTTCTCGCATTTCTGGGTTTCCTCTCTGATGACTCGACTCTGAGCAGGGGTGAGGAGCAGTGCCTTCTTCTGCAGAATTCCTGTAGCAGGTGGGAGAGGCCTTTAGAGCAGCAGGGGTGGGGTAGGAGGTGGTGGGCAGAGATTTCCTCTCTTGGAAATCATGAGATGGCCTAGTTCCTGCCTCCCGGGCCCGCCTCCCACCTTAGAGTCTCTGCAGTGCTGACACCTCCCTCTTTGCTGCTTCCGAGGAGCCCCACCCCCTGCGGGCCATGCTCGGGTCTTCGCTGGGTTCCTAGCTCTGTGGAGCATGACTGTGGTGACCCCAAGTCCTAGAGTCCCCCGAGAAGGGCCCAAGGTCAATGACTCTGCTCCACTGACTCCTTTTTTGTTTTTTTTGAGAATTGCATTTTATTGAAATCTTTTTTGTTTATTTATTTTTGAGAGAGAGAGAGAGAGAGAGAGAGAATCCGAAGCAGGCTGCAGGCTCCAGGCTCTGAGCTGTCAGCACAGAGCCCAATGCGGGGCTCGAACTCACGAACTCATGAGATCATGACCTGAGCCGAAGTCGGATGCTTAACCAGCTGAGCCACCCAGGCGCGGGCCCCACTGACTCCTAAAGACACACGGAATGACCCCACATCCCACTGTCTACCCAGCAAGCATAACCTGCCTAAGCCCTGCTCCGGAAGAAAAGCTGTAAAGGACCAGAGGGATGGCCTGTGATTTTGGGGGGTGGGGGAGGACCTTCAGGAGTGAGAGCTGCTGAGTGGGTCCTCTGTCTCTACCTCCTGCCCTTCCCATTCATTCTCCACTTTCACTTGGCATCGTCCTCTCACCTGGTGTCCCTACATGTAACTCCTCCCTCAGCACATTTGCGTTCTAGGCTTTGCTGGGGTGCCAAGGAGGCAGGACGAGGAGACGGGCAAGGAGAGAGGTCGCTAGGTGTTAAGCTTGGTGAGGGACGCTGGACTGCATGGGAAGCACGGGCTGCTGCCGGGACCATCTCCCTTAGCCTCCACGGCAACCGCAGGGACACGTCCAAACACGATCCCCATTTTCCAGATGAGGAAACAGAAGTTCAGAGAGGTTCCCTGCCAGGCCCAAAGCCCTACAATAAGTGACAGGGCTGGCCGTTAAACAGCCCTTTCATGACTCTTCTCCCAAGTGCAGGGCACAGCTTGTGCAAAGGCCGGGGCACCGGGGAGGGGGGGAAGGCGACAACAGGAAATCGAGGGTTCAGTGTGGCTGGTGGTGTCCCTTCCTTCTTCCTAGGTCCTCCTCCTCCTTGTCTTCCTTCTTCCTTCTCCCTGTCTCTCCTCCCCGCATGCCTGCAGCAGCTGAAGCTGCCTCTTGGGTGTCTGATCCCCTCTACCCGCCCCCCCCAACCCCATCCCTCCTCTAGTCCCCAGGGGCTGTGAGGCCCACATTCCTCCCTGGCTCTCTCGGTCCCATTAATGTGTTTACGCTGGAGCGGGCCCAGGGGAGCCAGGCCGGACTCTCCCCACCCTGCCCCCACCAATGGAGAGAGGACAGGTGAGAAAGTCGAGGCCGGTCGGAGTCGCAGGAGATCCTGACCCAGAGTCCGAATTCCTGCCCCCGTCTGAACAAGTCCAGGGCGGCCAACGGTGGCCCCCGGGTCCCCGCACCCCTTCCCACACAGCCCCTCCAGTGGCTGACAGGCCCTAATCTCAGCTGTCTTCATGCAGCCAGCCCTCCACGCCTGGGGTCACCTGACGCCAACACAGTTTAATTCAGAAGCTGATTTCTGCTTGTTGGCAACATGTCATTTCTGAAATTGCTTTCTGTGCCCAGAGGCGGGAGATGTCAGAGCCGCGCAGGTGTTACAGCGGTGCCGCCCCCACCCCCCCCATCCCCCACCCCAAGTTCAGGAAGGATTAAGGGGCGTGGGGGGCGCACATTAGATCCTCGAGCTCTGCTTCTCATGTTTCCCCCAAGGGGGGCGGGCGGGATGGAAGATGCCGGGAACTGCCTCGGCTGTCCTCTCCTGCCCGAGGACAGAGGCCCAGAGTTGGGTAAATGAAGGGGCTGCTGCGGCCGCTCCCGACGATATCAACAGTACATTGTTTGCAGCCTGTTCCACGAGGTCACACAGCAAGTATGTGGCGGACCTAGGACTCAGACCCAGTGAGGGTGCAACGGCTAGACTGGGGTGTGGAGGCTTGGGAAGAGACGGGCCACAGAGCGGGGGAGCCCTCGGGGGCTGGTTTCTATGCCTGCTTCATGGCTTGGCCTCAATATCTTCAGTGAAATTTGCCTGCCCCCTTAACGCCCCCATTCCTGCAACCCACCAGATAGTAGGTATTTTTTTTTAAGTTTATTTACTTATTTTGAGAGAGGGGTGGGGGCAGAGAGAGAGGGAGAGAAAGAGAATCCAAAGCAGGCTCCGAGCTGTCAACACAGAGCCTGACGCAGGGCTTGATCTCATGAATCATGAGATCGTGACCTGAGCCGAAACTAAGCATTGGTCGCTTAACCAACTGAGCCACCCAGGCGCCCCCATCAAATAGTAGCTTGCCCCCTCGTTTACACTGACTTGGCATTCTGCATATACCTCGATTAGCAAATATCTCTCAATCTTGGCATCCTTTGCTTTATTGGATGAATGCATGAAAAGATGAATGAGAAATGAGTTTATGAGTCTTGCCCTCCATAGTGATCCCTATCCCCAGTTCCCTCCCTAGAGGCGTCCTCCAGCGACCTCCAGAGCAGGCTTCCTGTTTCAGCTGGCGCCATGGCCCTCCCTGACACACTGGCTCATCATCTGTCAAGTTCCCTGTCCTTTGCTCTCCTCCCTTTCCTTCCCCTCACTCCCTCTTGCCTCACCTTCCCAACTCCCAGGACCCCTGGCTGCCCAACCATCAGTAACAAGGCCATGCAGAAGCCCAAGCCTGCTGGTCTCCTTATAAAGATGGCACCTGGGCCAACCCGCCCTCCTGAAGGAGGTCCTCACCCCTCACCTCCACCTGCTCCCCCAGGGTGAGCTTCTCCCTCTTGCCTGTCCACCCCCACCCCCGCTCTTCAGAGGACCCACGGCTGTGTGTACTCGATCCTCGGCCTGGGCCAGCGCTAGGACCTGGCCGGATTGACTGGTGTCGAGCCCAGGACAGACAGAAAATGGTCCTGACCCACCTCACACATTTCTTGCAATAGTATCGAGCGTTCGCTTTAGCCAAAAAGCCTTCATCGCTCCCATTTCATCTGAGTGCTGGCATAAAGCAGTACCAGCTGGACGGGGTAAAAACAGGAAATACATCAAAGACCCACAGAACTTCAGACCTAAACGGGCTTCTCCCACTTTACAGATGAGGAAACTGAGCCCCCAGGCGAGCAGCGGCGGTAACATTCTGAACGCAACAGTGGGGTCAGGGGCAGGCGGGTACCAGGGCGCCTTCTGAAGTGGGGAGACATTCCATTTCTTGACTCTTCTCTTGTGATCATTTATTGAGGGATACTATTTATGTTCAATTACACATTAGGGTTTAGAAAAATGAAATCAGGATCAATTTCACAGAGGATGATCAAATGTCCAAGAAGAAGGGATAGGTAGGCTTTTTTAAAAAAAAAATTCATTAATATATTTTGAGAGAGAGGCAGAGAGAATCCCAGGCAGGCTCCCCACTGCTGGCGCAGAGCCCAACACAAGGCTCGAACCCATAAACTGTGAGATGGTGACCTGAGCCAAAACCAAGAGCTGGATGCTTAACTGACTGAGCCACCCAGGCGTCCCAAGGGGTAGGTAGTCTCTAAAAGGCAGATAAACAGAGTCCTGCGTAAGTCAAGTAACATGTTACCTTTCTTCTCAGAGCCTCACTCACTAAAACAAACAGGACAAAAACCTCTAGGTAGGTATCCCTAGATAGACAGACAGATAGACAGATAGATAGATGATAGATATATAGATGATAGATAGACATATAGATAGATAGATGATAGACACACATATAGATAGATAGATGATAGATAGATAGATGATAGATAATAGATAGATAGATAGACAGATGATAGACAGATGATAGATAGACAGATAGACAGACAGATGGATAGATGATAGATAGATAGAGAGATAGATAGATAATGACAGATAGACAGACAGATAGATGATAGATAGATGATAGACAGATAGATGATAGATGATAGACAGATAGATAGCTAGATAGACAGATGATAGGTAGATAGACAGATAGGTAGACAGATTGCATGCATAGTTACTCCTTTATGTACCAGGCACTGTGCTGGGCCCTGGGGATGAAGCAGTTAACAGGGCAGGCACAGTCCCAGGTCCTAAAGGACAGAAGACAGATAAACAAGTGACCACTATGCAGCAGGATGAAACCGACAACCCTGGTCGCCCCAGGCAGCTGAACTCGGTGGCTGGGGAACAGGGCGGGGAGAGCAGGGAGGCTTTCCACTGTATTCCTTGCTGTTGCTTTTGGATTGTGAGCCACGTGAATGCATCACTTACCCCTCAAAGCAAACACAATAAAAAAGAGAAGAAAAATAAAGTGCGATGGGTGTTGACACGGGGTCAGTACGGGGTGCTCAAGGGGAGACCGTGGGGGTGAGCGGGGCGCAGACCTGGCCTGGGGAAGTGAGGGAAGGCTCCCCGGAGGAGCCGTAGCCCAGCTCCAGCCTGCAGCTTCTCCAGATGAGGACTTTGAGGGGCAGGATACTGGAGGTGCCACTGGGAGGATCAGAGGGTATTTCTCGAAAGTGCCTGGCACACAGGATATGCTTAATGTACAGCGGCCTCTACTGCCATTGCTGTCCAGTGATGGCTGCTGCCACGGCCAGGGGCGAGGGAGAGGGGGCCCTCGTGCTGCCGTGGACTCTGCCCGGAGCCTCTGGGCATCCCTTGGTGACAGGCAGTCCGGGCGCTGGCTGCCGCAGCATCTTATCGTTCACACGGATCCGGCCCCAAGTGCAGGCAGACAGGGAGCAGGCCTGAGCTGAGGGTGCCCTGTTCCGGGAGCGGGAGCTTGGCTCCCCTGGCGTCAGTTGCCCCTCGGACACGGGACCCAAAGCACCGCGGACCTCTGATGCAGAGGACACCTGCCTGGGTGCTTTCACGCCACAGACCGAGAAACCTCCCCGTGCCGGGAAGGCACAGAATCCCCTCCTAGCCGGGGGCCCAAGACGGGATGTGGCCACGAGGACCCGTGTGGTAAGCAGCGACGACGCACTAACCCCTCAGCCCCATGACCCCCATCAGGAGCAAGGGGCTATGATCACTACCCCCGCTTTGCAGATGGGGAAGCTGGGCATGCAAAGGTTAAGTCACCTTCGTGAGGTCGCACGGTCAGACTTTGACCCCAGAAGGCCTCTTGGCCACTCACTGGCCCTCAAGAAGAGCTCCGGTGTCTCGGATTCTCTCTGCTCGTCTGCTCTGCCCTCCCCTCCGAGAGGAAGACAACGATCTCCTCCGACTCAGGAAAGCCCACTAAGCACAACTCAAACTTTGTGTTCTAGACTTAGAGCCCCTGGTCACAGCAAATGCAGTTTTGGAAGTCTGATTTCCAGGGAGGCCGGATGGTCAGGGGTTGAGGACATCTAGACGTAGGATGGGGTGGGGGTGCACAGCTCACTGTTCCCTTTGGAGTCAGGACCTCTGGGGTGTGACAGCCTTCGCCTGGCAGGAAGTGCTTCCCTCGGGAGGGGACTCAGCATGTCTCCCGTTGGCTGGGGGCCCGAGGGGAAGAGCCCTGACCCCAGGCAAGCTGTGAGCTGGTGACGCTGGTGACCATGGCCCCTCGCCTACTTCTCGGAAGAAAGCAGGAGTCACGTAAGCACATGGCTTCATCAGGGCCTTGGCAGGATCCAGCCAACTGTCAGTGGTCATGGCCTCCAGCACCTGGGTTGGCTAAAAATGCACCTCTGATCTCTGGCTCCTAAAGCCTCATTCAGACCTCTGACCTCTGCGATCCTGGCCCCCCTTCTCCCTGGCACTCACCCGACCCCCCGAGATCCGTGCCTGGGTGGCAGTTATGAGAACATGTCTTTTCTTCCCTTCCGGACCCTGGAGGGAAGAGCCCCATACACTCTTCCCTGTGGTAGTTACATCTCACTGACTCCTGAGTGGGGCCTTTGACTTTTGACCTTTAGAGAGCAGAAGAAGCCCTCTTAAAGCAGCAGACCCCGGCCTTGCAGAACAGGGTCAGCGATCTCTATCTAGACCTCTCTGTGCCGTAATTTCTACATCATCTGTGAAATGAGGAAAGTGATATTAACACCTACATGGTGAGGATAACGCTCACTAATATGGGAGCTTAGAATAGGGCCCGGCACACTATCAGCTCTAAGCCAGCATTAGCTGCTATTACTATTATTATTATTATCACTGTTATTACCAGAAGACTCTGCCCCCAAGGTTCCTGGGCTGCCCCCCTCATACCACCACTTTGGCCCTATCTGAGCCTCCAGCCCCAGGGCCCTGCCTCATTCCCTGTCTGCTCTGTGTCTCTGTCCCCAGTCCCCCCTCCCCCTGTGTCCCCTTCCCTCCCTATAAACCCACTGCTCCTAAGGCCCTTGGCCAGCTAATAATGCTGCTGTCAGTTCAGATTAGAGCCCATTACGTTCCTTCATCTCAGCTTAAAATTTTTGTGGTTTCCCAGCTCTGCCTAATGTGCTCCACAAGGGGCAAGGGCTGCCCAGCTGGAGGAAGCTTCCGGAGAAGGAATGCGGGTCTGTGAATTCCCCAGGTGGGTTCCTGCCTCATGTGGGGCTGCAGCGGGGGTTGGGGGCCAGGAGGCGCGGCCCCTCCGTGGGCTGTGAGCAGGAGACCGGGGAGCTGGGGGTCTTGGAATCTTGGCCTTTATAGCACCAGGGTAGACTCTCAGCCCAGCGTCCTGTGACAGACCGAGCCCACTGGGGACTGTGTGCGTCTTGGGCACTCAATCCAAGAGGAGTCTCAGAGTCATGGAATTCTGCAACTGAGAGACTCCTGGCAAAACCACTGGGCCAGGCCTTGGGGCTGGGGTCCAGCGCCCCAGTCCCAGATGCTGCCTCTCTCCTCAGCCCTGCTGTCCCTCGCCTCCAGGGGTCACCAGCCACGGGCTTCCTCAGGAAGAGACAAGAGCCTGAGCAGGGGGCTGGGAGGGGGCTGTATGCAAGGTCACTGTGGCACATGCTCCCCGCGGCCCAGCAGTGGGTGTGCCGGGACTCGGCAGGCCTCGACTTCCTTAATTCCTACAACAGCCCCCTGAGGTGGGATCTCCAGTCACACAGCTAGGAAGGGGGAAAAGCAGGGTCTGGATTCAGGTCAATCTGTCTCCCTTGCAGAGCATCTAGTGAGGGGTGACAGAGGAGGGCCGCCTGCAGGCCTCGGGGGCTCTCCCTGACTAGTCCCAGCCCCTGGCAGGGTTCTGGGTACAGAATCCCGACACACCTGCTCTGTGACTCGGGTATTACATCTTACGAATCACGTGTAACTTTTGTGTGGGACTTTCCCATTTTCAAAGTGTCTTCCATGGCTATCGTTCATCTGTTGAGTCCACCAGTAGCTCCCAGGGGAGGCCGGGACTCAACAGCCCTTTTGGCAGATGAGGAAACTGAGGCTCAGAGAGGTGAAGCCCCTTGCAGGTGGAAGATGGCAAGCCAGAACGCAGAGCGAGGTCCGCAGGGGCACCGCACTCTGGTGTCTAGAATGGGAGAGTCATTCTTTAGCCAACCCTCCGTGGCGTCCCCAGCCATGCTGCCCTAAGAGCTGAGAGGGCTCCAGGGGGTACCCAAGTGGCAGGGGTTCATCTGTCCCGCCCCCCAACCTTCCCCAGCCCCAGTCCACCCATTCAGTCAGGAAGATGTCAGTTTGTAGAGGCTGTCAGGGAGCAAACGAAACGCTTCCCATACTACCTGGCCGACAGCCTTCCAGCTGTGATGTCCTCACCCACGGCCCGGTCTGGCCCTGACACCAGGTCCTGCTCCCTTTTTTTTTTTTTTACATTTATTTATTTATTTTGAGACAGAGAGAGAACAAGTTGCAGAAGGACTGAGAGACGGGGAGAGAGAGAACCCCAAGCAGGCTCTTCACTGTCCGCACGGAGCCCGATGCAGGGCTCGATCTCACAAACTGGGGGATCGTGACCTGAGCCGAAACCAAGAGCTGGACGCTTAACTGACTGAGCCACCCAGGCACCCCAGTCCTGGTCCTCTTTGAGCTCTGCTCAAGAGGGTGAGAGGATCACTCTCTGTAGAGCCTCAGCGACCCCAGAGCTTTCTTGGCTCCAAATAGAATAGTCTCTATGTCTAGTGAAGGTTAATGCCAGTCCTCAGAATTTCAAAGCCCTTCCTTACACTTCCTATGGGCTGGATGTGTCACAGCCCTGCTGAAAATCTTGGCTGTTACCCCCAGGCGTGGCCCCTCAGCCTTTCCCCACCGTCCCAGCCCACATCTCCAGGCCCCAAGCAACCGAGTGCTTCCACTCTCCCTGAACGTGGCCACATTTTCCCACCTCTGCGTGTCTGCTCACGCCTGTCCTGCCGAGAATGCCTTTCCTGCCTTTGTCCACCTCAGTCATTCCTGCCCCACCTTCAAGACTCAGCTCTAGAAGGTTCCCACTGCTCCCCAAAGTGAATCATGCCTTCCTGGGAGTTCCACCATCAGACTGTTTTTTCCCGTCGTGTTCGCACTAACCGCCTTGCACTGTGGGCAACAGTGCGGCCGTCTCTCTCCCTGACTGGACTGTTGAGCTCCTGGGAGCGAGGCCTAGCTCTCATCCACCTCGATTCCTGCAAAAGCTCTTCCCTTTCTTCCTTCCTTCTTCCTTTCATCCATTCCTCCCTCCTTCAACAAATGTTTATTCCAGGAGGGTCAAGGCCTGCCCAGCTGGCAGAAGCTTCAGGAGATCTGAATCATAAATAAATTATTATTCACCCTGGGGAGAGGTGAGAACAGCACCAAATTTCGAGTTGAGGTCAGAAGCCTGAAGAAACCAAACGGGGGGCGCCTGGGTGGCTCGGTCGGTTAAGCGTCCAACTTCGGCTCAGGTCGTGATCTTGCGGTTTGCGAGTTCAAGCCCCGCATCAGCCTCTGCGCTGACAGCTCAGAGCCTGGAGCCTCCTTCGGATTCTGTGTCTCCCTCTCTCTGCCCCTCCCCCCCCCATGCTCTGATTCTCTCTCTCTTTCTCAAAAATAAACATTAAAAAAATCAATAAAAAAATGAAAAAAAAAACCAAACCGGAAAGGCTCTGGCTTCTAGAGGCTAGGAGGAGAGAAAGATGCAAGGAGCCTAATTCATCCTTCTGGGCCAGGGGCATATGCTCAGAAGAGCAAAGCTGGCCACATAGGGCTCTGGGTCCCTAGAGGGGCCAGAGAGTGGACACCATGCTTCCAGGGTCTCTGTGGGGGTGGAGACGTCTGCGTAGACGTCTTTGTCAAGACGCACAACAGGTACTAGCACGGGTGGCCGCCTTAACGCCATCTGCCTACAGCCGGTCTGCCACGGCACTCAGCAGCCCTCCCCCCCAACCCCTGCTTTGGTTTGTTCTAGTAACTCAAGACCGTAAGAGCCACCTACATCCCTTCTTCGAGACCAGTGGATTCGCTCCCAAGATTTGGAGAATGCTCCAAATGGCCATGACGCTGCTTAGGTGCTTCCTTTTTATCATCCACACGACAAACACGCATTCACTGAACACCCAGTGTCTTTAAAACACCATTGGGTGGCAATGACGTAATGAAGTTGCCCTGCCCTTGATTACTCAAAGCGAATCCCTCCAGTTCCTTTAGGCATAAAGAGGAGAATTGAAGACGGACCGCACATCCTCAAGGGACTTAAAACCTCCTGGGATGAAGCACACAGTTAATGTGATTGAGTGAGTCCCTTTCCTTCTCTGGGCCTCCGGCTCCTGCTTCGTAATAACGAGGAGGATCAGACGCCCTGACCTTGAGTCCTTGCCAGGCCTCATATGATTCGAAAGTAGGTTCTACATACAAGGTCACTGAGTGATGTGCAGGGATCATTTCAGTCCCCCAAAGACAGGTCCCAGGAAAACTACCAATTGGGTAATTAGGCTTGCCCCGACCCCTCATCCCTTGAGGGAGCAGATGTGGACCTCAGCTGCCCTCCCCACGGTGGCGGGCGGAAGTGTCGGGCGCTGCGGGGGTCCCCTGGTGGAATGTGGCCATGGTGGGCGCTGGGACAGAGGCCTCGGCTGACAGATCTAAGGCTGCCGCCTGCCACCAGGTCTCTGTAGGGCGGCCTGCCGGCCTCCCTCCTGTGGAATGACAGCCCTGCTCCCCCCTACCTGGCGTTTAATCTTTAATGCAGCCCCAACTGCCCTCGGGCAGGACCCATCAACCCACCCGCTCTGATAAAAGCGATAATTAGCTCTTTTTCAACTTTTCACTTCTCCCCCCTCCACTCTGATGTGTGAGCATTGGGAGAATTCCAGCTAATGGGTCTGCCCTCAGCCAATTCCCTGGCCCATGCAGGCCGGAATGCACGGGGTCATTAGCCGGGCCTCCCGGGCAGGGGCCTGCGCTTGGGACGTGCCTGCCTGCCCGCTCTGGGGTGCCCCAGCCACCCAGGAGAGGGCCCGGCCTCGGCAGAGCAGACCTGCCCAGACCTGCTGGACCCCACCGTCCTCAGCGGTGGCCCCTTCCTGCACCTCAGTAGAGCCCACGGGAAGGTGGCCTTAGGCTCCCATGGGGCCAGGCGGAGAGGACACGAGGCCATCCGTCCCCAGGCATCGCCTTGCTTCAGGGCAGGGAGCCCAGCCTGGGTTCAGCCATCGGTCAGTGTGGAGGCTGCTGGCTGGGATCCCCCCAGTCCCGCCCCGCCAGTGACTTGTAATAACTAACTTGTACACAGTGCCTGTCCCTTTCAAAGTCCCTCCAGATAGCTTAGCTCAGAGGTCGCCGCAGCCCAGGGCTTAACCATGCAGGCTCAGAAGCTGCCCCTCAGGAGCGGGGCGGCGGAGGGTGGGGTGGGGACAATTCTGGCTTCGTTCCTCTTCGCTTCTTCTCTGACCAGCTCCAGTCAACGCTCACAGACCCGTTGGTCACCTAGTACCAGAGGCTGCCAGCGCCTAGAACCATGGGGCCTCCATCACTAATGCCACAGGGTCAGAAACACCCAGATTGGCCACCAACGTCTAGAGCTGCTGCCTTCAAGGGTCATAAATAGAGTCACTGACCCCTAGAATCAGAGGTTACCATAGATCAGGGCTACCTTCATCTAAAAACCCAGGGTTACCTTTACCTGCTGGTGTTGACATCTAGAGCCACCTAGGCCCACAGGACACAGGCCCCTAAAACCCAGCAGAGCCCAGCCAGGGATGCCATAAACTAGAACTCTAGTATCACCACGAGCCGGTAACCACAGAGTTACTGGTGTCTAGTCCGTCCTTGGACTTTTGTTCACTTATTTTTAAAAGTTTTATTTATTTATTTATTTATTTATTTATTTATTTATGAGAGAGACAGAGAGAGACAGAGAGAGAGAGCAAGAGGAGGAGGGGCAGAGAGAGAGGGAGGCCGAGGATCCAAAGTGGGCTCCATGCTGACAGCAGAGAGCCCAATGCGGGACTCGAACTCGCGAACCGTGGGATGATGACCTGAGCAGAAGTCAGACGCTGAACAGACTGAGCCACTCAGGCGCGCCACCCCCTCCTGCCCCCCATCCTTGGACTTGTATTGGATTGAGGAACTTTGTAGTAAGGTCACGCTGGCACTTATGCATGGCTTTCCTCGCATGGGCTCTGGGTGTATTTTCCTTTACTGACTCTGTACGGCAATAAAATATCACAGAGTCTTCTCGGCTGCTTTTTCTACCTCCTGAACCAAAAGGCTTCCTGACCACCTGGGTCCTGGGTTCTCACTGTGAACTTTTCAAAGAGGAAAACAAGAGATAGTGTGTACAAGGAGCATATGGCCCTTTAATATAGTCTCCTCTTTTTGCAGAAGGTATTTTGGGGAGTCGAATCAAGGGACTTCCTGGAAGAGGCAGCATTAGTTTTCCAGAAACAGAGCAGACCATTATCAGGGACGGGGGCTCGCGAAATCACATGATCTCCAACCCACCCACTCAAGGGCTAACATTTCTCCACACTTTTCAGCCTTGGACACCACAGTGACCTTGTTGAGATACCCCACGGAAGATGCAGAAGAAGACTGTTCTCTTTCTACTTCCCCATCCTGTCCTAGCCAACAAATACACAGCTTCGGAATATCACAGATGTACCCAGAGAAAGTTCCAAGCTTTTAACACCTGACATCTTAGTAATTTCGATTTTTAAAAAAGGTATACATTTTCAATAATTCCCCTGGGATCCTTGGCCTGCTACTGCAAGAGTTTCCACTGCCAAGTTCAAGGGTCCCCCAGGAAGTAAGCTACTTGGCTGCTCTGCTCTTCTCTGGCCATGGCCTGTGCCCATGGCTGTTGTCATGAGACCTGGCCTCATCTCTGGCCCACTGGGGCCTCCAGCTGCCCCACTGTGTGTGTGTGGGTGACACCTGCAGGGATGAAAGAGCCAGGGGAGGAGTTAGGACTCAGGACAAGGAGGAAAATAAGGAGGCAGGTGAAGAGGAAAAACAACAGAACAAAAATAAAGGTCATGCTGGGGGTTCTTGCCTTGTGGAACCTCTAAATTCAGGGAGGATCCTTGCATAAGGGAGCCAGCCTCAACAGAAAGTCAGACAACTGTCTTTTTCAACAGTAATGATAGCAGCATCTCGAATCCCTTGTGCATTATAAACCTCATAACCTGCTGGTAGGAACATAACAGGTGCAACTGCTTTGGAAAACACTTGGGCAATTCCTCAAAATGTTAAGCATGAGTTACCATATGACTCAGCCATAGCATACCTAGATATCTACCCAAGAAAGGCAAAACACGCATCTGTACAAACACTTGTACGGGAATGCTTTCAGCAGCACGATCCCCCATCGTGTGAAGATGGAAACAAGCCAAGGCCCGCCAGCTGGCGAACGGATAAACAAATGTGGTCCATCCACACGACGGAATAGTATACGGCCATCAAAGGGAATGACGTGCCGATGCGCACTGCTCCGTGGGTGAGCCTTGAAAACGTTCAGCCGAGTGAAAGAAGCCAGTCACAAAACGCTGCATGGGCACACTGCACAATGCCGTCTACAAGAAATGTCCCCAATAGAAAAAGCCACAGAGACAGAAAATAGAGCAGCGGTTGCCTAGGACGAGGGGGGAGGGAGGAACGGTCATGGTTGCCGATAGGCATGGGTTTTGGGGGGAAGGTGGTGAAAATTCTCTGAGAGTAGGGGAGTGGCTGATGATGGCTGCATAACTCCGTGAACATACTAAAAACCACTGACTCGTGCACTTGAAAAAGGGTGAACTTCATTTATGTGAATTCTCCCAGTACAGCTGTTATCTAGAAAATGCTAGGCAACTGTGTCCGGTAAGCTGGTTGTTACCTCACTTAAATCTTACGGTGACCCACATCAGAGGTGGGGAAGTGGCTAGCAGAGGAGTTCAGAGTGCAGAACTTCCAGGCCAACTGTGAGAGTCTAACCCCAACTCCCCCCTCTCCTAGTCCAGGGACCTTGAACAAGTCCCTCCGCCTTCATGAGATTCAGAGTCCTCATCTGCAAAATGGGCCCCGCGATCCGAATACCAAACGCACAGCACAGTGCCTGGCACGCGTGGGCATCATTGCTGTTACAGACCGTATACAACCGTCTCCCCTTCGTTTCTACTTTGCAAGCCCCCCAAAGTGCAATCGCTGTTAGAGGGTCAGATGAAGAATCAGGAGGAGAAGCAGTAATGGGGGTCTTACACTTGCTACTTTCGGTCAATTCGCTCCCGCGTGTTCAGCACTGCGGGACGAGCAGAGTGGGAAGACTGTAATTGTAGCTAATCTCTATCTGGCACCTTTGATTTCACTTTTCTCATTTTTTTAATGTTTATTTTTGAGAAAGAAAGAGAGAGAGAGAGAGAGGGAGAGAGAGAGAGAGCGCGCACAAGTGGGGGAGGGGCAGAGAGAGAAGGAGACACAGAATCCGAAGCAGGCTCCAGGCTCTGAACTCTCAGCACAGAGCCCGACGTGGGGCTCGAACTCACCCACCCAAGATCATGACCTGAGCCGAAGCCGGACACTTAACTGACTGAGCCACCCAGGCGCCCCTCACAACAATTTTTTTAAGTAAGCTCTACGCCCAGAGTGGGGCTTGAACTCACAACCCCAAGATCAAGAGTTGCCCGCTCCACCGACTGAGCCAGCCAGGCACCTCAAAATATCAGGCACTTTCCCAGCAGATTGATGTTTGCTTGTTTGTTTGTTTTTCATTTTATCCCAGAGAAGTGGTCTGGTCTGGAGATATCGTGAATTCGTTCATTACTGAGCACCATCTACAGGCCAAGCTCTGTGTTCTGGGATAGAATGGGGACCAAGCCTGTCCAGGGTCTGGTCCTCATGGGGCTTCTATTCTGAGGGGGGGGGGGAGAGAAGTAAACCTAGAAATAACTTGTTTTCTGTCCAGCTATACTGCAACTGAAAGAAATAAAATGAAGGTAAGAGGGACTGCCTTATACAGGTGTTCACTGAAGTTTTCTCTGAAAAATTGGCTTGTGGGCTAAGATAGGATTTGGGCATTTGAGGTAGAGGGAATTGAGGCAGGAACAAGCCTGGCATGTTTCAGGAGCGGCAAGAAGGCCACGGTGTGGCTGGAGCTGAGAGGGCAGCAAGGGGAGACCCCCGAGGTAGGCGGGGGTCCTATTACACAGAGGAAACAGGTCTGCATCAGGAACTTGATTTTTGTATTTAGTGCTGTCAGCTGCATGGGGAGTTTCTCCAGACTTCTTGTAGGGGCGGACAGGAAGGGAACAGCAGAACCCCAACCCACAAACCTAGTATAGCATCTCCCTATGCTCATAGCAATGGAGTGGGACTGGGTCATTTGCCACGAATCTTTTGGTTCCCTCCGCAATGCCCAGCTACCAGGCACCGCCTCAGGGCTGTCTGGAGCAAGATTTTTACCCCTGAGATTCCTTCTGGTGCCTGCTATGGACACAGCTAGCTAAGCTGCGGCCCCTGCCTGAACGTTGCCTCGTAAGCATCCTCCTTCCGGTTGGGCCACGTGGAGCATGTGAGGTTAGGTGTCATTTTGCCTTTGCTTTAAATCAAGCCCAGTATTTGGCTGTGAGTTGTTTATGAAAAAATGGAGACTCGTAGATGCCTACTTGTGCCAACCTTGTCAGAAACAGATGGGGGTGGTGTCTGTGCCGGGGACTGGGCAACACGCCGGAACAGGCATTTTGCTCCTACATATGTGGGATTCAGAGTAGTTCAATGGACACTAGAGTGTGTGTGTGTGTGTGTGTGTGTGTGTGTGTGTGTGTGTGTGTGTTTAAGACAGAGAGCGAAAGAGAGAGAGAGAGAGAGAACACTATGGCAGGAAGTTTTCACTTGGCCAAGTTTTAACAACAAACAAGGAGAAGTTTGTGGCCAAGCAGTCCTTCTAGAGGGAAAAACAAACAAAGCAGGGAGCTGAGAAAGCCAGGGATGGGTTTACCATCCTGGGGTGAGGGGAAGAAACACAAACTCCTAGATCTTTCTTCTGATTGCCAACAGACACTGTGAGTAGCCAGCTCCCCCGTCTTCTTGGTAAAAGAACACTGGTTCTGGTGAGACATCCCTTCCCTCTGGAGAAGGGATCTCCACCCCCAGCTCAGGAGTAAATCCAGGTGTGATCATCCCTTTTCTGTTTTCAGAGATTAATTTGAACACGGGCAGGTGACTTAATGTTAACCAAAGAGACTTGAAGGCAGGTTCTGCTGGGCTTGTAAGAATGGCTCCCTCTCTCTTAAAAAGGGACATAAGAAGAAACTGTTTCTCTTATGCTTCAGGCATTTACCGTATTGGTCGGCAGTCCCCGGGTGTGTGGCAGCCACTTTGACACCATGAGGTGAGCTGGCAAGCACGTGGGGAGTAGTCAGGCAGAAAGATAGAAAAAAATCTTAATTCTCAGTGGTGCCATTGAGTCCGTGACCATGAGGCCCCTTGCCCAGGGTTTCCTGCAGAACTCTGCCTCTCCCTTGGAGATGAAGTGCTCCCATCTCCCAGGCCCCCTCCCTGGGGCTCTACCTCCCCAAACACAGAGCAGGAGATGCCCACTCACACCACAAAAAAACCAGCTCTGGGAGTTTGGAGCAGGTCTCCATGTGTCTTAAAGTTTCTATTTTTTTGCACGGCGGCCCTAGTGAGATGATCTTCACCTACATCACAGAACCCAAAGGTCCCCCATGAAGATGATGCTTAGAATAACCCACCCCCAGCCAGGGTGGGCAGCAGCGAGAAGATGCAGTTTTCTCCTTCTGCTGAGTCATCGCTGATCCCTTTTGTACATGCTGCACATGGGTGAGAGAGGAAGCCCCGGTGCGGGGTGGCACCTGTGGCTATGGAAGAGAAGGAAATCTCTGGCCCTATCTAAGGACTGACCCGTGACCTTGACTTCTTGGGCAATGAACACAGACAGCTAAGCCATCACTCCCAGAAGTCCACTGTGCGTCCAGGCAGTGGGCCTTACTTACAGCCTGGGACAACCCAGTGGAACGTCAAGCAGATGGCCAAGTCAGAAACTGGTTGCTTTGTCCCGCAGGCTCTGGCCTGTGTGTATGGGGGGCCAGGGAGTGCAAGGCGGAGAGATTTTGTGCCTCTGAGTGTGTGCCCAGCCCTGCAGGCCAGAGTCCTCCAAGGGACCAGCCCCAGCGTGAAGGAAAGACCCCGCCCAGCAATGACGAAGTGACTAGGACATCTTTCCATAGCATCTGGGAGGAACAGGCAGGGCCGGATGTGGGCTGCTGACCTTCTCCCTTCCTCCTGGAGAGGAAGCTCCTCCTGTAGCCACCTTTGTGCTGACCACTGGGCGGTTACAAATGCATTCCCTGCCTGTCGGATCTCTTCCTGAGAGTGAGGGGCAGCCCACCCAGCCCGGCCCAGCCCCCACCCTGGAGAAAGCCAGCCCAGGAAAGGAGCAGCAAGCCCTGGATCCTGACCAGTGCTGATGGGTGGGAGGCGAGGACCGGAGGCCAAGCCAAGGCCTTCCCCCCACCTCTCTGGGAGCTCGGCTCCCTCCCCTCTCCCATAAGAAAATAGACACAGGGTCAGAAAGGACTTCCCTGAACTAATAGGACAGAGCCCAGCCAAAGGCCTGAACTGGGGCCAGCAGATGGATAGTGAGCATCTCTGGGCAAGGAAGGTGGTCAATAGATTTGATTGATTTATTTTATTTTTAAAAAATTGTGTTCATGTTTACTTAGTTTTGAAAGAGAGAGAGTCAGAGCGTGAGCAAGGGAGGGGCAGAGAGAAAGACACAGAATCCGAAGCAGGCTCCGGGCTCCGAGCCATCAGCACAGAGCCCAGCGCAGGGCTCGAAGTCAGGATCCATGAGATCGTGACCTGAGCTGAAGTCCACCACCCAACTGACTGAGCCACCCAGGTGCCCCTCCATAAATTTGATTTAACAAAACACGCTTGCAGCATGTAGTATGTGCCCTTTATAATTATTACTTTATATCACCCCCCCCCCCAACTCTATGAGGATGGTGCTAACATCCTGCTCATTTTACAAATGCGCAAGTTGAAGCACAGAGAAGTTAAGCGACTGGCCTAAGATTGCCCATCCAGTAAGGGGCAGAGCCGGCTTTTGAACTCGGGCTGCAGAGTCGATGCTCTTAACTCATATGCAACCCTACCTCCCAAAGGTACAAAAATAAGAGCACTGCTTGAGCGCCGTATGTATACTAGGCGCTATCACAGTGTCCTGCCTGGAACCCACCACCTGAGAGACCAGCATATAACTGCCACAGCTACATTGCAGCTAGGGTGATTAGGGTGATCAGAGCTATATTGTGAAGGCACCAAGGGCAGTTATACTGTGAAGTGGGGGGAGGGCAGGAGACAAGGGGATGAATTGCATCTGGTGGCGCCACCCACCGTGCGTTGTGCCAGGTACTTTCAAACATGTGATTTCACGTAATCCTTGTAAAAACCTCATAAGGAAAATGAAGGTCAGAGCAGTCAAGTAACCTACCCAAGGATGCACAGCATGCCACTGGCCCCACTCAGGCCTCTCTGATAGCCAGACCTGATGGCTTTCCACTATACCAGAGCGTACTAGGACTACTTGCCAATTAAGGAAACGGGGCTTGGAGAATTCAAGTAGCCTGCCAAGGTCAACAGGTGGCAAGGGGCTGAGCCAGGATCTGAACATAGGTCTTTCTGATGCCTTGATGAGCAACTGTCAAGGTTTGGGGTTCTTCCTGGCCTGCTGTCCCTCTGGGTCCCAGTATGGAGGGAAGGAGACAAGGGAGCCTGTGCTCTTGACCCCCTGGTAGAGAGACCTAACCATGTCCATGAGCACTCAGGCCCCCTGAGGCTGGCTGATCCCCAGTGGTTGTGGACGGTCAGCCAGTGCAGGTGTTGGTTTCAGTGGGGAGGACCGCACTGGTCCTCTGCTCTTACCTAAGGGGACCTTTCCACTCTCCAGCCCCAGCCCTTGGCTCTAACAAGGCTTTGGAGACCCCCGCTGCGACCCACCTCTCCCGATTTAAAAAAAGAAAAGATAGTAAATATTGCCTCTCAAACTGTGTGCTATTTTCTTAAAAGCAGGGGCAGACAAAAAGGCCCCACCAATTTCTGCCTTGCCCTGGGCCCCATAACCGCAGCTCCAGTTGGGGGGCGGTGGAGGGGGGGTTCAGTCCCAGCACCGTGGGTGAGCAGGCAGGGGCCAGCCCGGCCTGGGTTGCCAACCCCCTAATCCCTCTCCGGTGGAATGTGCTTGATTTCAGGAGGCTAAGGTTTTGGGGTGGGGGAGCTGCAGAAGTCCCCTTTAAAAAGCCTAACGTTCAGGCAGGCTTGTGGCCCTGCTGTTTGACGGTTCTTGATGGATGAGCCCCCGACCCTCTTGTCGAGCCTCCTTGTCCCCCCTCCTCACGCGCCCCCCTCACTCTGTGAGGTCTGGCTTGTGCAAGGAAGCCTGTCAATGTTGGGACACGTTGGCCCCATGGCCTGCAGCGGGATGGAGGCCTCTGAGGGATGCCTGCTGTCTGGCCCTCTCCTCAGAGAGCTCCTGTAGCCCCCACGCCTCAGGGTTTTGGGCGCTTCCCTTTCAAAGCTGCAAAATTATCGCCATTAATGCCTCTTGTCTCCTGGAGGCACTCAAAGTACAGCGAAGGGGTCCGGGATGTGGAGGAATCGGGGCTGAATCTGGATTATATGCGGGGTTGACTTGGGAGGTGTTGAGTGGGGGGTTTTGCCCTGGAAGGTGGCTGTTAGGATCACCCCGGGACTGCGGTGAGTTTAGCTGTGGGCCCCTGTGGAGATGTGGTTCCCGCCTGGGGCCCTCTGAAGGAACCATACCGGAGGCTGGCAAGGCTGCGAACAGGACAAGTGACAAGTAAGGTTTCTAGCCCCATCCTGAGAATGAGTGACTCAGATTTTGTGCCCTTGGCACCCGGCTTGCCTTATCCTGGACCCGAACCCAAAGCCCCATTCATCTCCAACGGAAAGCCTGCCTTGATTGCTCCCATACCCAGTTCTGAGATTCTGTGGATCCAAGGCACCCCAGAGGAGCCCATATGGACAGGCTGTGCAGTCTGGAGAACCAAGAACCCAATTTGTGCATCAGCATGTGCAGGTCCTGGGATGCCGGACTTAGAGGGACCACTTGAATGGACAAGTACTATTCAAGGCAGCTCTCTGCCCTCCAGAGCCTGCAGTCTCAGAGGGAAGCCAAGGCCAAGTACCCGGGACCAATGCCGTCCTGACAGAAGCACAGCAGAAGCTACAAACGTGAGCCACGGATTTAATTTTAAATTTCCAGACGTCATATTAAACAAGGAAAAAGAAACAGGTGAAATTCATTTTAATAACGTTATCATTTCAACACGAATTAACGTTAAAAGGTAAACACATATTCTACGTATTTTTGCGCTAAATTTTGTGAAAGCCATTGTGTCTCTTACATTTGCAGCGCGTATCAGTGTGTGTTAGCCGCACTTCGAGTCCTCGATAGCCACAGGTGGCTGGTGGCTAGTGACCGCCGTGTAGCTAGGGCTGTGGGGACGGCACCTTCCTTTCAAGGGGAGAAAACAACCAGATGGAACGCACCAAGGTGTGGCAAATTTGGGGGCCTTGGAGAGGGGCCTAGGGACTCCTTCTTGGATACTTTTCAGTCTGGATTGGCCTGTTTCGCCTCTTGGCATGTTGAAGACAATCTGGGTCCTGAGCTCCGATTCCCAGACCTGCGCTTCTAGAACCCCTGTTTATAGGGCCTCATCACGTGTGTCACTCAACAGGCAGCGTGAGGTAGGGGAGTTAAGCCCCGGACAGGAATCAAGACATGTAGCTTCCCACCCCAGCTACGCTTTGAACTCTCTGATATGGGTAGGTCATATCCCCTCTTTGGGCCTCAGTTTCTCTGATGGGAAATGAGTGGGTGGATTGGTTATCAGTTCACTGTGTATGAAAGTCATTGAAGGAGATTTCTCCATGCCTCTCACTGCCCATGCCACACCTAAATCCCAGAGGACTCATTGAATGGCAGAAATGAAGGGATGATACAGGGGCTCCTGCATGCTTAGGGCAAGTCCACGGGGCCATAGAATAGAGGCCTTTAGATTGGCACCCTTTGCCAAGGCCCACTAAGTTGCCACCTGCTAAACACAATCCCTGCTCCCCCCACAC
Source organism: Panthera onca (assembly GCF_046562875.1). NCBI lineage: Eukaryota > Metazoa > Chordata > Mammalia > Carnivora > Felidae > Panthera > Panthera onca. Next base: position 157,097 of record NW_027675816.1, on the reverse strand, counting down.
ACACACTGCCACAGCTTTGGTTAACTCATGGGTGTATATTGAGTCCTCCCCTAAGCCGGATCCTCAAAGTACTACCGTTCAAGGGGCTGAGGTGTTGAGGTAAGGCACTGTCTCCTGATATTCAGCTGGACTGATTCCTGAGGACATCCCCTTAAGCCCACTGCCTCTCTAGCCTAGATTGGTTGAGCAGATTCGTTGAGAGATACAAGCAGGTCTTTGTCCCCAAGAAGCTTATGATCTAACCCGGACACTGATTATCCACAGAGAGCCAAGACTTCCACGAGGTGAATGCTAAGGCACAGAGGAAGAAAAAGACAAGAGGGTACAGAGGCTGCTGCAGGATGGGTGGTCAGGAAGTCCGCTGCAGGACGGGCTGGGATCTGAGCCAGTTTGGAAGAGGTGATGGATCGGCCCAAGGAGCCACAGGTCTGCAGATATGAGAGGATGTGAACACACAATGTGTTTGGACCCCCACCCCCACCCCACCCCGGCCCAAGTGAGAGCTGTGACTCAAGCCCATGGTCACGCAAGGAGGCAGAAGCTCTAGGTTTGGGCGCTCGTGATGGATGAGACCAGGAAAGGTGAGTTCCAGGCCAAGGAAGCAGTAGCAGGGAGCCACTGATGGTTCCTGAGCAGGAGACATGCATAAGGAGGCGTTTTAGGCAGGTCGATCTGAAAGCAATATGTCTAGAGAGGCGGGCAGGCTGCGGGGAGAAAACCGGAGGCAAGAAATGGACGCAGAAGGTCCCACGACAGTCACTGTGAAAGTCATTAACACTCAAATCTTGTGCGAAGCCCTTCATTCCCCTTCTCTTGAATCCTCTTTCAATTCAGTAAAAGGACACGGAGTGTCCCCATCTAACAGATAAAGAAGCTGAAGCTCAGAGGAATGAATTGATGTGTCCAAAGGGTCAAGATGGAAAATCAAACTCAGGCTGTCTTTATCAAATCCTGAACTCTGCCTACTACCCTTTGCCACGATGGTCCGGGAAAATGGGAGCCCGAAAGGAAGAGACCGGAGATGACCAAGGAAAGCTCTTGGGGTGGGGGAGGTATGTTCAGAGGGAAATAAAACCCCGTGGAGCCAAGCATCCCTCAAAAGTTGTCACACTCAAGTACCGACCTGGTACACACCTGCTCCCACTGGTGCTGAGGTGCCCTGGCCGCTAGCTAGTGAGGCCACCCACTGGGTAACTTTGGGCACTTAACCTCTCTGAGCCTCTGTTTTCTCGTCTGTAAATTAACATACCTGCACACAAGGGGCTTGGAAAGAATGAACGAGATCATTAGGGTCCAGACAGCAATCTCTCGGTCGGTCCCTCAAGTCTAAGTTAGGCCAATCGGTTCCTCCACGTGCTGGCACACAGGCCTCCTTGTCCCCCATGATGAACCAGGAGACCACCGCCCTCCCCCTGCAACTTCTCCCAAACCTCTGACCTCCCCTCCTCCCAAGCATACCCGCACATACACCTTGTTCCGTGGGGGCCCAAAGAGCTGAGGACTCAGAAGGCATTTCTCCAGTCTGGCAGAGGGCCTCCTAGAAACTGTGCTGATCCCCATGGGAATCACTTAGCAAGAGGAAAAGCCAGACCTTTGCCCTGGCTCTGCTCACAGGTGATGGGGTTAATCGGGAATTCTCTTTCCCTTTGCTCAGGGCTGTCGGTGAGGGTCTAGCTCCCTGATGACCTGGGGACACATTAGTCAGTGATAAGTGGGGCTTTCCAGCCCCTTTTATCCTGTTTACAATACATTGGCTCTCCTTGGACAAAACCCTGCTCCCCCCACCTCGCTCCTGGCTGTTACGGCTACATGAGACAATTTGCTGATGGACTGTCCATGAAGGGCAGCTTCCTTGGAGACCCCTCCCCACCTCCTGCAGCCCCCGGGGCAACATCCCCTCCACCTGGTGGGTCCTGGAAGGAGCCACACATGCTTGGTGGTTTTTTGTTTTTTTTTTTTTTAGCTTTGTTGCAGCCCCTGAATTCAGAAATGCCATCCTTTCTGTCTGCTCAGCTTTAATCGAGGGAGTTTGGGAGCAAACCCAGAGGCAATGAGATTATGTTTCTCTGGCTTTGGAGAGTGACTAGGGTTTTGTTGCTGTCCAAAGCAGAAGCCATCAGAGGCATCTTAACTTATCTGTGGCAAGGCCCTTTTTGGGTCAAAAGGCAGGATAGTACTACGTAGCCTGGAACTTGGCTCCCCTGTCCCACCATCAGCTTGGCCAGGCATGTTCACTTCTCGAAGCTCAGCACACTTGTCTAGAAAACCAGGGTCCTGCCTCTCCCAGGTAGTTAGGAGCACAGAATGAGAACCTGCCGAGAAAGTACTTAAGGAGGAGGCATTGTGTTCAGCACTCCGCATCGATTTCAAATGACAAGCCTTTCAGCAAGAGTGGCTCCTCTGATGCAGACAGCTTATAATCACCTAAAAGTCAACCTCAAATAATTCTGGGCCTCTGAAACGGCAGGCAAAGGTTCCAGCATATGTATGACAGCACATCTCTGTGTTTTAAGGATCTCTTGGGCATCATTCAAGAAGATGATAGAAAAGGGGAGGGAGTGGTTGAGGAGTGATAGGGTGTCTCGATGGGCTCTTATAGGCTGGTAGGGGAAGTGAGACATAGTCACAGCTGACACAGGGGTGTGTGAACATCAGCACAGGTGGGATGGACAGTAGGGGCAAAGGGGGCTCAGGAGGAAACAGGACCAGAAGGTGCACTGGGAGGGAGGGGCAGAGACCAGGGTGGGGGAGCATAGGGAGCACTGACCGTTTGGGAGAAGGACTAACAGAATTGCTCTATTCAATCTCAATTAGGGGGCCAGAGACACACAACAGATTCATTGGGTTTCAGAGATAAGAATTAAGTTCCATCAAGTTGGACAGATCACTTCCCTGCTTGCCAGGAATGCCCGGGGCCCGCTTCTCCATACGTCTTATCTTTCGTATATTTCAAGGTCCAGCTGAAATCTCGTCTCTTCTGGAAAGCCTTCTTTCATCATCCACATTCAAAGAGATCTCTTTCTTCTCTGCATTGTGACAGAACTTAATTGTCTTCACTGCATCATTGCCTTTTCATAAGCCCTGTACCCTGTCTCTCCATCTAGATGATAAACTTTTTTTTTAGATGATAAACTTTTTGAGGTCAGGGGGCTATTGCTGCATAACAAACAACCTCCAAACTCAGTGGCTTAAAATACCACCCATTTTGCTATATCTCTTGATTTCCTGGGACAGGAATTCAGGCATAGGCTCAGGTGGGTGATTCTTCTTTTCCATTCTTCTTCCTGGAGAGGTCACTTGAGGGGTTCAGCTGGTGGATGGACTGGTATAAAGGTTACGAGCTGGCTTCACCTACATGTCTGGGCCTTGGCTGGAAGAGTTGGCTCAGTTGGGACATGTTGAGTGAAGCACCTACACATATAGACTTTCCAGAATGATGGCCTTAGGGTAACTGGACTTCTTCCAAGGTGATTTGGGGTTACCAGCATAAGCGTTCCAAAGAGCTGGGTGGAAACTGCAAGGCTTCTTTTTAAAATTTTTTTTTTCAACGTTTTTTATTTATTTTTGGGACAGAGAGAGACAGAACATGAATGGGGGAGGGGCAGAGAGAGAGGGAGACACAGAATCAGAAACAGGCTCCAGGCTCCGAGCCATCAGCCCAGAGCCTGACGCGGGGCTCGAACTCACGGACCGTGAGATCGTGACCTGGCTGAAGTCGGACGCTTAACCGACTGCGCCACCCAGGCGCCCCAGAAACTGCAAGGCTTCTTATCACCTGGCCTTGGAAAACCCAGAGTTTCTCTTCTGTCATATTATATTGATTAAACAAATCACTAAATCCAGCTCAGATTAAAAAGGAAATGGAATCAGGCTCCATCTTTTAATGGGAGCAAAAAAATATGAAACCACCTTTATTCAACTACACGATATAGTCCTAAAACCCAGGCAAGTAAAGTCCCTGGCCCAGGACCCAGGCCTCAGTGGGCCCCACACTTTGGAGTGCTATTTTTGAATCTTTCAGTGGAGGCAATCATTCTAGTCTGTTTCTCCTCTTCAGGGTACTCTCCAAACTCCTGACCCATGCATGGGATTGACCAAGTGCCCTGAAAAGCTTCAGGGCCCATGCCTGTGGGTTGTCCAGGGAAACCTGGCGAGCATATTGCTTCTACCCACCGGCACAGTATTTCTTTTGTGGCATTGCATAAGATCAGGCTGCCTGCGTGGTAGTGACTTGCTGATTTGGGGTGATTCCCATTCACATTGGATGCAAGATGAGTTCAGGATTCTGGGGTACTGACAGTCGACCATTGACCCTTGGAGTTAAGCCACCTGTTTGGGTCTGTGCCATGGCACTTGCCAGCCTGTGTTCTGACCACAAGGCTGCCTCCACTTTACAACACACCAGAATAGTGGGGCTCCCCACCTCCACCTGGTAAGGGTGGTCATCCCACGCCCACCACAGGCTTTGCACTGCATGTCAGGCAGTGCTCCAGAGGTGGCCATGCCTATCTTCTGCTGGAGACCATTACTCTGCCAACTGGCTTTTACAATCAATGTCTTTCCCTTCTTTTGATCACTGTACTGACGCCATGAGCCTCTGGGTCAGTCTTAGGTAGGGCGAGGTGAGGGCCATGTATCCCTTACATGAGTGGGACTTCTCTTTTTGTTTCACCCATGCACCTCTAGCCTAACTACCCTTTGCCCTCTGCCAAATGGTTTCAGTATGTGGAAAGCAGTGTTGCATTCAACACTGAAAGAGATCATATTCTAGGAAAGCAGTGATTAAGGCCTAAAAAATTTCAAGAAAAAAAACATAGTTGGAAGATATATTATTGTAAACTTATACTGAGTAATTCTGAACAGTGAATTATTATTCATATTTTCCTGCATACTCTAGGGAAAACGTGCCATTAGTGTCATCATCAATGAAGCACAGTGACAAACTTTGGGTCACTGGAAGTCAGCATTCACGTTCAGTGTGAAGGATGACGCAGCATCACGAGTAATAATGTAACTAGCATTAAATAAATAAATCAAGACTCGGTTCAGGTATCATCTCCTCTTTGAAGCCCTCTTGAATCCCCAAACTAGGCTAAGTGTCACTTCTCTGTCATCACACAGTTCCTAATTACCTCTATCCCACACTAGCTACATAGTATTCTAATTATTTCTGTAGATGGTTCCCTCCTGTGTAGATGTGTATATTAAAGAACTTCTATGGCAAGCTGATGTATGTTTTACTCATCTTTGTGCCCCAGTCCTTGCACTGTGCCTGATACTTAGTATGAACTCAACGAATACCTGTATGGAGAGTCATGGAAAGACACCACCGGACTAAGTCAGGTAGACTCTGGTGAGCCTAGAAAAATAGTTCTAGTAGAACAAAGGAGAGGTTGGAAGGCAAGCTACCCACAGAGATGTTGACAGGGTAGACCTGTTGTCTATGTGGTTTAGTCATAAAAGAAATGAGAAGTTTCAAGCGCAGCAAGATGGGGGATGGAGTTTTCTTCTCTTTAGAGAAAGGCCATGTCCATATAAACACCTTAGAGACTGAGAAGCAGAGGGGAGGTCTTCTGGACCTCAATATCCTTATCTGCCTAACCCACCTCACCAGGATGCTGTGAGGTCCAAAGAAGAGCAAGATATTGGCGTAAAAATTCTTTGAGAAAATTTAAAATTTCTATCCAACCTCTAAAGGCGTCTAACTACTTATAGAATTAAAAAAGAAACCTATAAATAAAAATCTAAGCATGACATTTAAGATCCCCCATGATCTGGCTCCAACTTTCCTTCTAACACTATTACTGCCCCCAAGCCCCCTAAACCCAGCCACAGAAGGTCTATGTTCTTTCCCGCTTTTTTCCTTTTCTCAAGCTATCCCCTCAGCTTCAAATGGCCTTCCCTTCATCTCCATTAGGCCAACAAGATCAACATTTACAGAGTAGTGAGCTTGTGTAAGATACTGTTAAAACTCTATTGATTCTTGAAGGCCCCATTCATAGGCTGTTTAATCCATGAACCCTTCTTGCTTTTCTCCAGAATATCAATTGTAGTACTTACTCGACCTGATAATGTTGCTTGAGGGCGTGACTAACCCTCTCAACAGGCTATGAGAGATGAGAGCTTTGAGGGTTGTATTACTTGTATTCCTCCCCCAATATCCGTGCCTGGTAATAGCAGGTGCTCATTAATAAATATTAGAATAAGTGGGAAAATGTTAGGGAAAGAATGTACATGGGTGGACGGTCTCTTAGGACACAAGACTGGGTGGGCTCCAGGATACAGGAAAATAAAAGCAACAACTTGTCAAAGGAAGAGGAACATCTCCTCCCTTGGGAGGAACTGCAGATAAGCCTGGAGGGTGGACATGGGTTAGGTCCACGTGGAGAGACCGAAGCGTCCAAATCCTTCAAGTCTTAACTCAAATGCCACCTGCTACATTAAGTCTTTCCTGAATCTCCGACGGGGCTGACCCTAGCTCGGCTGTCTCTTTGGACTTTCTCCCTTGCAGCTGTTTATTTGTACCCTTATCTCACTTCCTTTCCTAGACCGCGACCTCTCTTGAGGGCAAGAGGAACCCGGTTTCCCCACAGCACACGAGACACGGTTACCACTCATTCATTGGGAGTTTATTGGAAGGATAAATGGGGGGAGGGGGGGGTAGTAACCGGACATATTTGACATAGGAGATGCTTGCGCACAAGAGCCCAGCGGAGCGAAAGCTCCAGACCCACAACTGAGCAGTTTACTGCGAAGCAGAGCGAGAACAGCCCCCCAGCCAGCCTCCGCTGGGGAATGGCAGGTGTCCACCAGCTCTCCTGCAGCTTTGCTCTGAGGACCTCACGTCCCTACTTCTCCGACTGCCCTTGTCAACGCCTGACTCGATGCCGAAGCCCGCCCCCCTACCCACAACTGTGCTTCCTCGTCCCCGATCTGCGGCAGTGCCTCTGACTACCCTTAGCCTTTTTGTCCGGGCCTCTTCTCCCGTCGCCCTCCTCTTCTGTCTCCATCACCACCGGCAGGGCGCGCGCCGGGGCAGCCCTGGCCGGCAGGAGGGGGCGGGTCCTGCGACCGGAAGCCGTTAGCCGGAAGCCGGAAGGGGGGCTGTGAGGACGTGTTCCAAGGAAGCCAGGGCCGGACCCGGCGGTGCCGGCGACATGGAGCCGCTGTACCAGCAAACGCACAAGTGAGGGCCGCGTCGGGGCACGGGCGGGGGCGCAGCCAGGCTGGGTGAGGCCGGCTCCCCTGGCTGGGGCCTCGGTCGCCCGCCAGTGTGGAGGCCGAGTCCTTCCGCCGGGGCGCTGCCGGGGGCGGCTCGGAAGTTGTGTCTCTGGCGGGATGCCCAAGTCGGCGGCGGATGGAGGGTCCGGCCTGATGCGTGGGGACGTTGGGCCGGACGGCTCATGAGATCTTCGAGGCCGCGACTACCTGCTAAGTAGACTAGGTGAAGGGAAAGTCACACTTACAGATAATTGTTTGTCCAGCACCTGCCACCTCACTGCTCTGGGTTGGTAGAGATGGTGGGAGTCAGGGCCCCTACACATAGTTTACTATTCACTTGGAGAGCCCAGGGACGTCCGAAAAAAATCTAAGGTGTGGCAGGATTGGATGGAGTGCAAATGAACAATACAAACGGAATCTTCTTTAGCAGTTTAGAAAGATCCATCATTGAGCTAAGGTCGTCAGAATAAGTTTCATTGTAACTCACAGCTCCTAAATGACGTCGGCCCCTACTCTTGATTGACACTAATCTGTTGTTGCTGCTACACTTTTTTCCCTTTTCTTTTGATTTGGTTTATACTAGAGACCATAATGATAAAGTGTTTGGTTTGAGTGCAAATATAAAACCTACTTTGTAACAGTGTTAAAACGACAGAATTTGCTCTTACCCTGGGAGCCCTATTCTCATATAAAAATTATAAGAAGGGACGGGTCGCCTGTGTGGCTCAGTCGGTTGGACATCTGACTCTTGATCTCAGCTCACGGCTTGATCTCTGGGTGGTGAGTTCAAGCCCTGCGTTAAGCTCCAAGCTGGGCGTGGAGCCTACTTTAGAAAAAAATTTTTATATCTATATATATGATGGAACTTAAATAATCAGACCTGTGAGTCCATTGGAAAAGGAATGAAATAGAATTATTTTTGTATTACTAAGAAAGGACAGATCTTTTAGTCTGTCTTTCCCCTGAAGTATTGAACCAGCCCTGGGAGTTCTGGTTCTAGACTTCTTTTTCTGATCTATAAAATGTTAGTTTGGAGCTCATTAAACTTTGAGGCTCCTTTCAGCTTCATGATACTGGTGATTGAGTGTCTTAAAAGGAAACACACAATCCTGCGCGCGTCAGCAATTAACTTTTGCAGTTGCAGAAATTAATGATTGAGGCTGAATTGACACAACAGTAACTGAGCATATTAATTTTACTGGAACTTTGAACCCAGTTTGTGGTTATCTCTTGCCATGTCCCTGACAGTACATTGGAATGAAATCAGTACTTGAAAGTTCTGTATCTTGAAAACTCCTTAACTGCCTGAGCAATGAGTGGGGGAGGGACGGGAGGTGAAAATCAGAATAAACATTTTATGCTTAAATAATACTGCATTAGGATGAACTTTATAGACGAATAAGTGGCCAGGCTTCTATTTTTGATATTCAAGTGGTTGTAGAGATGTCTATATTTGTCCCCTATATAGCCTAGGATCACTCAGTGCCCTGGACCTTATTATCTCTAGAGATTCTTTTCGTTTTTAATTTTTTAAAAAATATTTATTTATTTTTGAGAATTAGAGTGTGAGTGGGGGAGGGGGAGAGAGAGAGAGGGAGCTACAGAATCCGAAGCAGGCTCTAGGCTCCAAGCTGTCAGCACAGAGCCCAAAGTGGGGCTCGAACCCACGAATCGTGAGATCATGACCTGAGCTGAAGCCGGACACTTAGCCGACTAAGCCACCTAGGTCCCTCTATCCCTAGAGCTTCCGATTCAGTAGGTCTGGAGCACAAGAAGCTGTATTTTTAACAAGCTCTCCAAGTGATTTTGGTGAGCAGCTGGGTGTGAAAACTGTTACCTTATCTGAAGACCAGTTTTTCCTTTTTTCGATTTTGCCTTCTGGTGAGAGGCTAGATGTAGAAGCGGCAAGGTGGGTGAGGTGAAAATGACCAGATGGTTCCCGCTACTTTTAAGTAAAGCAAAAACAACCACAAATGTTTGTATGATGCCGTAAAGGTTACACAGCAATTTCATATTGCATTTGGATCTATGAGCCTTTAAATAATTGTGATTATTTATTCATGTGTGTACCCTGTTTTACCGGAGACTGAGGCACCAAGCAAGGAGTTAAATGGCTTGTTCCTGGTTCCTCAGCCAGTCCGTAGTGGGACCAGAACTTGCAACCAGTATCTTTTCACTCTAAAACTGTTCCCTGCTCATAGGGGTCAGAGGCAGCATGGATACAAAATGGGTGTATATGAAGGGATGAGAGTAGTTCCATGGACTTTTAAAAAGCAATTTCATTTCTACAGACTGGATTTGTTTGTTTGTTTGTTTGTTTGTTTTTAGTCAGCAACAGTGACCTTGTTTTCTTACTATTCGGTCTCTCTGCTTGGTGATGTTATTACCTAAGCCGACCACGGACCCCATGCTGGACAGGGCTAAGACTTCTGGTTTCTAGTGTCCACCTCCCACCCCCCCCCCCCCCCCCCCCCCCCCCCCGCCCCAAGTCCTGCCTGTGCATCACCTGCTCCTTATTGGCTTCAAGTGTGTTGTCTGAATTCCCAGTTCGGTTTAAAACAGACTTGCCACATAGTAGTCCCCCCTATGCCATGCCTACTTGCTTTGTTGTTTTGCATTTGATTTCCTCCCAGGCATGAAATGCAGAGATTGGAATCATTTTCTTGGCTGTATCTCTTCTAGTTCATTCAAAGCATTCAGAGCTTAGGTGGGAGAAGTCAGTATTGTTTCCCTGCAACTTTAAAGTTTATCCATTTTGGCTTAGAAAACGGTATAAGCTACCGGAAGGGTGTTTATAGGATGAGTGTTGCCATCATCTCTCACCCTGTCCTCATAGACTTTAAAAATTAGAAGGGACTGGCAAAATCTTCCATTCCAACTCCCTGTAGTCAGGAAGACCCTTTATAAAACCCGAAGCAGTTCATGTACCCTGTGTTTAAACATGCAGGAGCTCTTTTTCTTCTTCCTTTTTTTCTTTTTTTCTTCTTTTTTTAAGTTTAGAGAGAGAAAGAACACGAGTTGGGGGGGGGGGGGCGCAGAGAGAGGGAGAACCCCAAGCAGGCTCCCAGCTGTCAGCGCAGAGCCCGCCCGACACGGGGCTCGAACCCATGAACCATGAGATCATGACCTGAGCCTACCAAGAGTCGACGCTCAACTGACTGAGCCACCCAGGCGCCCCCCTTCTTCCTTTGCTTGAAGGGAGAGAGTTCATAATTATTCTGGGGTTTTTGTGGGGAGGGGCAGGTTGAGCTGAAAGCTGCCCTCCTGAATGGGGCTCTTGGTTCTGGCTCTCCCTTCAGGAGCCGCAGTGGAGAATGAGCCCATTCCTCTGCCTGTATGTCAGCTCTATGTATTTGAAAAGCATCAGCTGCCCCATTTTAATGGAGTTTTTTTTTCTTTTTTCTTTTTTCTCTCTTTTCTTTTCTTTTCTTTTCTTTTCTTTTCTTTTCTCAGAGGCTTATTATCACTAGCTCTTTTGACCATTCCTCTTCATGACTTGACTTCTAGACTCTTTCCCGGTCATCCTCTTCATCCATCTTCCGTCAGGGGAAGTCTTTAATAGGGGCCTTTAACAGACAGCTCCCAGGATGGAATGCCACTTGATATTGTACATTGGGGACTTTTTAAAAAATTCTTAAGTGGGGATGCTTTTCATCCCTGACAAATTTCATTTTACTATTTTAGCCTAAATGAAAATATTACTATTTGTTTTGTGGTACAGCATCCTAACCTAGGCTCATTATAGCACAGAGTCGTGTGCAAATGTCATCAACGTAAGTTGGTTTGTTAAAAAATCTTGAACAAAACGTAGAGCTGAAGGCAGTCCTGTGGTAGAATGCTGGAAATCTTTGCTAGCATCCCTTGGGTACCATTATTTAGCCTGCCATGAAGCCCTCGTCCTTAAAGTTTAAAGTATTTGTCAATCCATGGGAGAAATGTACTATCTCATTATTTTGACTTTGCATTCTTCCGATTACTAGTCAAGTGGAATAATATACAGATGTAGATATGGATATAGATATGTTTGGGTTTTCTTTTCTGTCATTCGCTCTTTGCCCATTTTACAAAAGTGCTTTGACTTTTCCTGTTGATTTGCAGCATTTTTTAATATATTCTAGACATTAGTCCTTTCTTATCTGCCGCGCGTATCTTCCAGTCTCTGCCTGTCTTTTTATTTTATTTTTTTAGAGCATCTTTGGTGTAGACAGGTTTTTTGTTTTAATGTAGTCAAATTGACAAGTCTTGTGGTTTGTGTGGTTTGGGGGACAGTATTGTTTTTTGCCTTGTTTAGGAAATTCTTCTTCAACCTGAAGTCATAGTATGCATTCCTGTATTTTCTCCAGAAAATTTTAAAGCCTTGCCTTTTACATTTGGGCTTTAAACCATCTTGCGTTTCTTTTTGTGTCTGGACTCTATTCTTTGCTCCTGGGTCAGGGTTAGGGTTTGTCTGTCTCTGCACTGCAATGATGTTGTTTTGTTTGGTTTTGTGTTGTTATTATGGCTTTGTCATAAGTCCTCATAGCAGGTGGATCAGGTTATCCCTCTCATACTTAATTCAGAGTTGTCTTGGATACTCTTTGCCCCCTGCCCCCCTCCCTTTTTTTCTTCTGTTCCTGTTCCTGTCAATACTGCTAATTTTCACATTTGCTCTATGAAGCTGCCATTGACAACTTACCTCACTGCCTACATGCAGGCCTTCGGTAAAATCCTAATTCTCTTCCCATTGGCGTCGCCGTGCAGTCCTCTTGCTGTCTCTGTGGTTACCCTGACCCAGATGTTGGTTAACTCAAGCTGTGTTCTTCCATCTACCTCCGTACCTCCACGTGCCCTCATTCTACACTATCAGGACCTATCTTACCGGAGGAGCAGTCTGGCCCCTCCATCTCTAGTGGTGATTTCTAGTTTCCTTTCAGGGCCGTGGGTCTTACCCAGGTGCGCTCAGACTCAGTAGAGCGCCGGCCTTGCTCCTGGTGCCGTGGGTCATGTTTAGAGTCTGCAGGAAAGCCCTGGAAAAGACAAGACAAAGTTGAAACCCAGTTTGGGCTTCTGGCTTGCATTGGTAAATTTGGGTTCACAGATTGTGGTGCTCATGGTGGAGGCTGGTTGCTGACCTTTCCCTCAAGGGTTGGAGGTGATATAGTTGCTCAGCAGACTGCTTTCCTGTGCCTCTGATGTGAGAGACCGGAAGCACCAGGAGCCCGTTGTTGGGGTAGTATAGGCAGTATTCCAGAACTGATCGCAGACGACTGCTAGGAAGGGCTCTGGGGGTGACCTTGGTCAAGCCCCGAGGAGCCTCCAGAGAGCACGCTAGGGCCCGCCATCTGAGACCACGCTGGGGAGCCAGGGTACGGTGTCGCATTTCCCAATGAGGTGGCACTCGCCTGGTATTGCCAGGGAAAGGCCTTTACCGGACGGGACATCCCCGTCTTTCAGGACCTTCCTCTGATAGTTTTCTCGCACTGATCGCCTCATCCCTTCTCCCCTCTGACCCCTACTCGCTTCCCGGCAGGCCCACCTGCTTGTAATCCACGTGACGTGCCTTTTTGCCGATCCTTTTCTTCATCTCTTCCCTCATCAGGTCAAGTTTCCGTCTTCAGAGTGCTCTTTAGAACTCACTTGACGCCACCGGGTTCCGCCAGCTTTTACTCTTTGATTTTCTTACGTTTGCTTGGCACCACGCCACCGCGCATAGCCCCTCGGCTTCCTTTTTGTTTACACTTACATGTAGTGATGTTCCCCTAAATCTTCTTGGGACTTGTCATGTCTCTCTGGCCTGTCATTCCTAATTACATTGTTTCTCAAGGACAAGGATTATATCTTTCTTGCCCTTTGACTCTCCCTAGTACAGACCAGCGCTCAGCACATCGGGTCAAAGAACAGAGAGTGGGATTGGCTGGGTCCGGATTGAGGTTTATCACTTGCTGTGTGACCTTGAACAAGTTACATAACCTTTCTGGGCTTCGGTTGTCTTATTTATAAAACGAAGATGATAATGGTCCTTTCCCCATAGGGTTATTGACTTTGCAGAATGTGTCCGATGTGGCAGGCACTTAGTAAGCGCCGCCTGTTAGTGTTCTTATTAATATTCATGGTAAAATATTAGAAACCAGGCCAAAACATGTGGCCTAAAGTGCCACTTAACAAAGTTTACAGTTCAGTGATGCTGTCGATTTAAGTCAGTTACACGTTGGCATCAGAAAATTTGTCTTTCCTGACCGAAGCGCTGTTGATGACTCCTGTCTCACTCATTTCCTCTCTCTTCCTTTGATAGGCAGGTCCACGAGATCCAGTCTCACATGGGACGCCTGGAGACCGCGGACAAGCAGTCTCTGCACTGTGAGTAATTAACTATGGAGACCAGAGTCCTTTCTCTTGATGACACGATGCTAATGGGCTGGGTTTCCTGACCGCCTTGCTGCCTCAGGGGCTTAATGATTCCATGCCGAAGGAGTTCTGTTGTTAGGGGTGGACAGAAAAACCCTCTGGCAAAGCCTCTGACTTCTCTCATTGCGCCCCGTGGAATCCCACAGGCCTTATCCCCCATTACCCCTCAACTCACCCTGACAGGGCCCTATGGGAATGGACCTCCTCTCCTCTGTCTTAATCTAATTACCGAGCCCTGGGAGGAATGTACTCCGTACAAATTCAGAGATGTTTAACTGGAATTGGTCATTTCTTCTGAGCTGAGAACTGTGGCTTTTTAGGAGGATTATTCAGAAACGAATAGCAATATTAATTAGTGTAGTTCCCACACTGTGGTTTCATTTGAGAAGAGTGCTGCTTTTTGTTTTACAGTTTTCTGTTGGCCAGGAAAGGTCCTTTCTCTGAGCTGGCCACAACAGATGCCACTGGTTACCCACACGTTGCTGAAGCCACCAGTTCACCTCCCCACCTGGCTGTCGCTATGCCCTTTTCTGTTTGCTCATGCCTCTTTTTTGGAGCGTCAAAAGCATCTCTTTTCTGGGTTCTGTGCCCCACCCTGTTCTAATCTAGAGTGCATATGTTAGCTGCTGCAGGTTGGGCTAGGAGGGTGACATTGCTTCTTTACTGTCGTGTCTTTATTGGGCAAGAAGCAATCTGGGTACTTTTTTGTTGTTGTTGTTAATGTTTGTTTGTTTGTTTATTTATTTATTTATTTATTTATTTATTTGAGAGAGAGAGCACACAAGCAGGGGAGGGGCAGAGAGAGAGGGAGAGAGAGAGAATCCCAAACAGGCCACTTGACGCCACAGCTGTCAGAGACCCTGGTGTGGGGCTCGATCCCACGAACCGTGAGACCACAACCTGTGCTGAAATCAGCAGTCGGGCACAGTCGGATGCCTAACCGACTGAGCCACCCAGACGCCCCCCTGGGTGCCCTTTTTGTACACGGTTTAGTTCCTATCCATCTGCTTTGTTTGCCTTCCCAGCAGTCTCACTGTCACATGATTAGAAATGGAAAAGAGGTCATGTTGACTGTTTATCAAGAGGGATAAGGAAAATGACTGTATTTATCATATCTTTACCTCTGTGGATTCTTTCCTGGGCCTTTCCTAGTGATATTCAGTCTATTTTGGGGATTCCAGCATCAGCCTGCCCGTCCTTATGGAAAGCCTCAAGGGAGCTCTTCTCTGTGTTTCACACACTAATCTTCCCCTTTGTGCTTTTTTTCTTTTAACCTCATTACTGTAGGGAATTCAATTGGCAGCCTTCTTACTAGATATTTATAACTCGTATCTGAGAATAATCTCAAAGGAAAAGAGACCTCATTCTGTTTCAGAAGATACTGCATTTTGCTTAAAATATTTTATTTGGACAACCCAAATATTCATTTTATTTTCTAAAGGCAGGAAATTTATTTCTACAGATTTATCTGTAGCTTTTTAAACAATTGGCATTGCTATGACATTAACAGCTACATGTATATATGCGTGTGTGTGTTTAGAACAACATTTACAGAATCAGTATCACTTGAATTTTTTTCCATTATTCAGTACGATACGCGTTTTTCTCCTTTTCGAATGGGTTTCTTTGAATTTATTGGATATGGAAAAAGACATGTTTATTGTATCATTCTAATTTAAGCTCACTGTCTCTTTTCCAGCAATTACTCTTTTTTCTCTTTTGTGCAGTAGTAGAAAACGAAATCCAAGCAAGCATTGACCAGATATTCAGCCATCTAGAACGTCTGGAGATTCTGTCCAGCAAGGAGCCCCCGAACAAAAGACAGAATGCCAAACTGTGAGTGTTGTGACGCCTCTTGTCCAGGGGAGGCTGTCAGATATTCTGAAAATCCATTTACACATTGAAAAACTGAGACTCTGTGAAGATGAAGTCCCCCTAAAGGGCACGGTTTCGTTTCAGTGATACTTCCTCAAAATAAAAAGCCTGTGAGGTTAGGGGCTCAGAAGCCTGTGTCTCCTCACATTGGGTCATTTTGAAATTTTGCCTCCAATACTGTTTTTCTGGCCAGACCCGTGGCCTTACTTGAAGCCTCCAGCAGCCAGGGAGGTGTGCACTGCCCTCTGGTTCCTGCTGCATTCTTGGATTGAGATGAAATCTTGCCCTTAATCACTTCAATCAGCCGATTTATAATGAAATACTGATCTAACATTTGATACTCCGCCATGAAATTCAAATGAAAACCCTCACCACCTCCAGCCCAGCCCCTGCTCCCAAAAGTTCTTATGAAACTTTGTTGTTGCTTTACTCGAAAGGTGCCCTTGGGCTCCTTCTTGAAAAGCGATATAATCCATGGAAGGTCAGGGAGAGGTCCTTGAGCCTGCTTCCTGTCACCTGTTCCCTGTCATGCATCCAGAATCAGAGACCAGCAGATGCTTAAGTAAAGCTGTTGGAATCTCGTGTGCTACAACCGTACTTTAACCACAGGCCGCTTCTTTATTTTCAACATCAGTGATCAAAATCAGATCATTTTGGTGGGGACAGCATGCAGTGGTGTAGGGAGAAGTAAGGAAGCATCTTTCTTGAATACGAAGGCTGGCCGCTCAAAATGTGCGGCCCTGGGTTTCTGGAATGTAATCTCTGTCTCCATCAATTCCAGTCGTGTTGACCAGTTAAAGTATGATGTCCAGCACCTGCAGACTGCTCTCAGAAACTTCCAGCATCGGCGATACGCAAGGGAGCAGCAGGAGAGACAGCGAGAGGAACTTCTGTCTCGAACCTTCACCACTAACGTAAGCCAGGCTCCTGGTTGGGGGGGCGGGAGGGGGTGGGGGGGGCAGTGTCTACAGGCACTCGGCAGCTTGTCGCCACTGAAACTCGGGTCCTGGAGCTTCATCTTTGTCGGGGGTGTCCGAAGCCGATCGACTGGAAGTAACAGTGGGCTTTGTGCCTTGCCACAGACACTAGACCTAGACAGGGAACCTCCTTCTCTAACACGAAAACCCGAAGTGGAAGCAGTTAAATTGAAGGAGTGGGCAGGGGTGAAAATGACCTGGTTTGACTGAGAGGTGGAAGTTCACATGGTGGAAATGGTTTCTGATCAGATAGAGACAGATGATGAGAACTGAAACCATTTGTCATGAGGGGCGGCATTTCAAAGCTGCCTGCAGGCACTTGCCATCGTGCTGTATATGTGTGTGGTTCCCGTGTCAGATGCCTTAAAATGTTTTTGCCCCAAATCTGAGCAGCAATTTGGAGGACTTTGTTAACAGGTCTTTTGTTTTGGATGGATTGCTTGACTTGAGCCTGTTCGAAAGTGGCCTGGTTGGTTTGCATGTTTGATTTTTGGGAGACCCTTGCCCCTGCCCCTCGGTCTTAATAGGATCCATTCCTGCACATGGCTGTTGATGGCTAGAGGACACACTGGCCTTTTTCAGGGCCCTTATAATGTATTTCCACCAAGTGAAGTGGGTTTTGGGTTTTTTTGTTTTGTTTTAACAGAGAGGTTCATTTTCTCAAGAGGTCTTAGCTCTCTAAGCCTGCCATCAGAATTCAAATCAGCCCACGTTTCACAGATGCTTAAGTCTCTCTGCTGTGTCCACACTTGCAGCAAATTTCCCTGAGTGTTTCAGAATGTGCCTGTGTAGTTTCTGCTTCTCTAGAGTAAGCAGTCAAGTAACACTGATTAACAATTCAGAAGTGTGAGGAGGACGTGTTGGAGGCATAGTGGTAGGCACAGCTGTCTTCCTTCCTTCCTTCCTTCCTTCCTTCCTTCCTTCCTTCCTTCCTTCCTTTTGGTAGTTTCAAGTTTTTATAGCTGCCTTTCAAAAGCGTAATGAACTCTACAACACGCCAGAAGGTGTGTGGGCTTTTGATCGCTATGGCATTGGGTACTCAAACCTCTTTTAGGTCAGGGACGATCGCTCAGAATTCTTTTGTTTGCGTATCAGCTCGGTGCGGTGCTCTGCACGCAGTGCCCCTTAATCAAAGTTGACTTTGCCAGATGAACTTCTTGCCGGTCACTCTGTGAGCTGGAACTATGATATGTTTTTCTGAGTGATAATGCCCAATTAGGTCTACCCTTTCAGGCGGAAGGGTAAGAACGATTTGTGTACAGAAGGCACTCAATAAACGCTTGTCGAATGAAGATAAGCCTCTCTTTGATTCATTCAAACACTGGAGTCTTGTGACCCACTGAGCATTAGCTGTATGCAGAACATTGTTTAAGATGCTGAGAGTAAAGCTTGTGAAAAAGTGAAAAGCTGTGGTCCCTGCCTGCTTCTCGAAACGCTCCTGTGTTAGCAGGGGGCACTGAGAGCAGGTGCATGAAAAGTGATTCTGAACGTATGCAGCAAGGAAGAGGTGGTTGAACCTCTTCGTGGTGATTGAAAGAGGGGAGAATGACCCTGCATGGCAGAAGAATGTGCGATCGTCAGGAGGCAGGAAAGAAGGGAACTACGGCCAGTCCTGACTGCCTTCTGTATCCAGTCCGCTTCTGGTGTAAACTTAGAGCCCTGAGACCAGTCTCAGTGTTTCTTCCCACAGGATGGTTAAGAGGGCCGGCTCTGCAGTCAGTAGTGAGATACAGGCCCTGCTGCACTGAACAGCTCTGTGTGATCTTAGACTTCTCTGAGCTTCAGTTTCTTCACCTCTAAAATGGGGATAGTACAGTAACTGTGTTATAACGTTAGGATGAGGATTAAGTGAGCTTAGGGTAATGAGCATCAGGGTGGAAAGTACTTGATCGGTGTCAGTTTTTTTCTTCCTTCATTTCTTTACAGCCCTTTCTGGACCGCTGAGGAGAATTGTCCCATCCCGACTACCCATTAGGCCTTCGTCTCCTTTGTCCTTAGTCAGACTCCGTCTAACTGCAGCGACAGCTGTAGATAAAACAGCTGCAGAACAAAAGCAAACCTGTAATACTGTGTTAAGGGAAAGCCAAGGAAAGGAACATTTGGAACAAGCTAAGTTAATAGGGGAGTAGTCAGAGAAAGCCTTCAGGAGAAGCCCAGCAAGACCTTGCAGGACTGATGTTCCTTCTTAAGTGGTGGTCATGGTGGAGAGGCAGGAATTCACAGGCCGTGTGTATCTGGCTGTCTCTCTGGCTTGGCCTTGGCCGACAGGCGGAGCAGTCAGACCCGCTGGGACCCCAGGAGCTGACCAGGCGGCAGAGCTAATCCTGTGCCTGCGTCTCTTTCACAGGACTCTGACACGACCATCCCAATGGATAGCTCGCTGCATTTCAACTCCTCCCTCCAGAAAATTCACCATGGCATGGATGACCTCATCGGAGGCGGGCACAGTATTCTGGACGGACTGAGGGCCCAAAGACTGACCTTGAAGGTGGGGGCTTTTCTGGGGGACAGGGAGGAGGCCCTTCGTTCTGGCCTCATCCACCAGTTGGGTACCCGCGTTGACGTCTTGGTTACGTATCCTCGCGTTTTGTTATTTTGGTGGTGAGACAGAGCCCTGAGTCTGGGGTCCTTTCTCTTGGAGCTGAAGTATGAGGAGTCCACAAGTGACCACCTTCCCTTCGCTCACAGCTGCTTCTTGTGCTTGCAACGAACCATAATTTGTCATCACTTGGTATCTGGGTCTTTTTCCGTTTACTGAACTTACCATGAAAGTGGCTGCTACGATAGGCACCACTAAGACCAAGAAATCCCACAACTGCCGAAATTACAGAACGCACGATTCTGAGAAGGCACACGTGGCCACACGCGGCCCCTCGCCCTCACGTGGTTTCCCGGAGAGCCCCTCCTGCCGACCACCTGATAACCGAGACCTTTTGTGCTCCTGTAACTGAGCCCCTGTGGGTGGGGCCGGAGGGCTGCCTGGGCTGACTAGCCGCAGACGCAGAAGGGCTTCTAGAGCATCTGGGCTGGCCCGCAGCAGCTGCCCTGTCTGTAGTCCCAGGTATTCCTAGAAGCCCCGCCCCACTGGCCGAGGCTCAAACCCCCTGGGAGTGGTTTACAGAAACATTACACAGATTCTGATGTCAGTCATGATGTTTCAGCCTCAGCCCTTTTCCTGTATCAGCTCTAATGGATAATGGGGTGTGGGCTGTGCCTATTATCAGGGTGTGGTCCCCTGTGAACGCAGCGCTCCCAGCCACCGAGCTGTGAGAAACAGTCACTCGGAAGTGTGAGATTTATCTTAGTTTTTGTTGGACCGTGTTGAGCCCGTCAGCCCCGCGGGACTTCAGTACATTGCTGCACAGCCCCTGCCGTCGTCACCAGGGAGAAGGTCAGGCAGCCCGCAAGTGACCCTCACGCCCTGCTGCCGGCCGTGGTGCTTCTGGTGGTCTGGAAGTGTGTCTCCAACGGCTTCGCGGGTGCCCCTCTTTCGGAACTGCCACCTGCTGTAATCTGAACTGATACGTGATGATTAATCTGCCCTTTCTTTAGAAAATTGCCCATATCTCGGGAAAACAGTAAAACCCTTTTAGGACAAACCTCCCCGTGTCGCACTGACGTCGACCCGGTGGGGGTTAGAGCTTATTGCGAAAGCGAATGTTCGCTTCCTATCAAAGTCTGATATCACTGAGGAGTCTCAGCGGCATCTGCCCCTGTGCTGTCCCCAGAAGGACGCGCAGGGCAGCCCAGTGAGGCGGTTGGGGTCGGAACGTGAGGTTTCTAATTCAGTTTCCTCTGTACACCCGCTGCTACCTACCCGCCTTTTGGTCTTGATTCTCTCCATCCTCCTCCCACCCCACTCCTGCCTAAACCATTAAAAGGAGTGAAGTTGCTGGGCCGTGGCTGGGGGAAATTTGTGGCTGGAAAGGAATACATTTTTTGAAATTTATGTTAATTTTCAGGTGATTTTAGAAGCTGGGTACTTGTATTACATGTAGGGATGAAATAATCTGCCTTCAGAGCTAAGCAGAATCTTTTTTTTTTTTTTTTTAGAGTTTACTTATAATTTACTTAGGGTGTGCATGCAAGTAAGGGAGGAGCAGAGAGAGACAGACTCCCAAGCAGGCCCCGAGGTGTCAGCGCAGAGCCCAGTGTGGGGCTCGATCCCACAAACCGTGAGATCATGACCTGAGCCGAGATCACGAGGCGGACGCTTAACTGATTGAGCCACCCAGGCACCCCAGAGCTAACCAGAATCTTTAGCAAGAGCCTAAATTTCACCATCACTGTCGTTGCAAAAACATGTCTCTGGCCTCCGCTGGCAACGGTAAAGTTTGACCTGAAAGATCTCTTCTGGGGAGGCTTGTTCGTCACTGGGCTGAACCCAGGGTTCGAGCGCCTGTCCGTGATGCCTCATGCTGGTTTCACTTCTGCCTCTTCTGTCTTGCTCGTTAATGTGTTGTTCATGTAAAAACTGAATGTGGGGCATTAGGTTAGATGCCGTCCATCCAGATGGGCCACGTGTGTGGAAGCGAGTTGGGGTCTGCCCAGCATCTGTTTATACTTGCCACTTCGTGAGCAGTCAAGTGTTCTTAAGAACAAAAATTGGAAAGCAGAGAGGAAGGGCAGGCTGAGTGCTGTGGGCTGTTGATTTAGGAATAAAATACTCTTTTGGTCTTGATGGCACGTATTCAAGGGGTCATTGTGTTGGTGACGGTCATTCCACGTCACCCGCTTCAGACCCTCTCGCGAACATGGACATTGACCCACACGTTAGACGCAGCAGAATCCCACTGTGTTCCACACAGTGAACGGGCCGATAGCCAGGATTTTGGGGTCAGGGAGCAGAGGAAAAGTTTTCTGAGGTTTCCTTTTTTAAAAATATGTAAAACATTCTCATTTTAAAATTTTCTCTTGAGGTGTAACGTACATACAGTAGGCATACGGATCGAATTCGTGCGGGTCATTGAATTTTGACAGATGCATATACCTTTGTGACTCACACTGCTGTCAAGACGTAGACCGTCCTCATTACCCCCGGACAATCCCTCATGCTTTCCCAGCCAGCCTGCCTGCCTGCCTTCCAGGCAACCACCGTT
Source organism: Panthera onca (assembly GCF_046562875.1). NCBI lineage: Eukaryota > Metazoa > Chordata > Mammalia > Carnivora > Felidae > Panthera > Panthera onca. The sequence continues at coordinate 135,541 of NW_027675816.1, read as the reverse complement.
CTGATTTATCTCACTGTAAAGTAGCTTTGCCTGTTAGTGGACTTCATATAAATGTATTACCAAGAGCGGCTTCTTCCTCTCAGGAATGTTTTCCAGGCTCATTCATACTGTTCCAAGTTGGTAATTAGGTCCTTTTTATTGCCAAGTAGTATATCCCATTGTACAGATACACTATAAGTGGTCTATCCATTCTCTGGTGGATGTACACCTGGGTTGTTTCATTCTCCTGTGTTTTCCTTTCGAAGCTTTATGTTTAATTCTGTGATCCATCTCAAATTAATTTTTGTGTATGATATGAACTGAGGATCTTCTTACAGACATCTGTGTGGTACATACGAGACATGTATGTATATATGTCCACGATATATATATGTACTAGGGTCCATCATTCCTGCACATTTGTGGAAAAGGCTTTTCTTTCCTCCTTGCTTTGCTCCGGTACCTTGATCAAAAGTCATTTGACCACAGAGTGGATCTATTCCTGATTGATGCTGCTTATGCTTTTAGGTATGACCCAGAGACTGTCTCTAGGAGAAGTCCCATTCCTTGGCAAAAGGAGCTGACCTTTGTGTTTCCTTCTTTTCTCGTCCGCTCCAGGGGACTCAGAAGAAGATCCTTGACATTGCCAACATGCTGGGCTTGTCCAACACCGTGATGCGGCTCACTGAGAAGCGGGCTTTCCAGGACAAGTACTTCATGATCGGTGGCATGCTTCTCACCTGTGTGGTCATGTTCCTCGTGGTGCAGTACCTGACATGAGCTAGCCCCGCCCCGCGGCTGAGCGTCGTTCCCACCGTGCGAGAGTCTGTGTGAGTGTGTGTGCGTGAAAGAGAGAGGGGGGCCCAGAGGCTGCCTTCTTAAATGTATGCCCTTCTTAACTGTGAAGACCACTGGGAGTCATCGTGATCTGTAACGTAGCGGGAGTTTCAGACCTGCTCTGTTTCCTGTAACACCTTGGAGGTGAAGCGAATGCTACCAAGATGCATGATCCTAAGGAAATGAGAGTATCTCCTCTCTCGCTCTTGCTCTCTCTCGCCCTCTCTCGCCCTCTCTCGCCCTCTCTCGCCCTCTCTCGCCCTCTCTCGCCCTCTCTCGCCCTCTCTCGCCCTCTCTCGCCCTCTCTCGCCCTCTCTCGCCCTCTCTCGCCCTCTCTCGCCCTCACTAGGGGTGGAAGTGATGTAAGGGTAAGGGGTGAAGAAAGAAGAGGGAGGGAAAGAATGGTTTTGCTGTTCTTGTCCACGTAGCTGATGCTCGCCCAGGGAAGGCTTTCAATAGCGAGCCTTGCACGTAGGACCGTTCACTTTGGCATCATTTGGCCTCTCTGGCTCCTCGCGGATAACCCAGCGCAGAAGCCAAAAGGAGGGGAAAGAGGCCTGCTTTCCTGCGTCATTATAACAGATGGATTTCCATGCTCTTGTGCCCCCTCCCCCCAGTGACATGCAGATGACTAATTGCTGGTACTTGTCACCCTTCCCTGGAAGCCACTACCTAGAGGAAGCAGAGGCACCGATGCCACTGCAGACAGCGAGTAAGATTTTCCACATTAGGACCGTTGGGTGTTTCTCCTTCTAAAGCGAGGCCAGTGTTACTCCCTGAGACTGTTCAGTCTTGAGGCTGAAGACCCCCATCACTGATTTTTTTCCCAGTGGTGAACAGAATGATTGGCTTCTGTGGTTCTAGGACTGGCCTGGCATCCTGCCCGGGCTCTGGTGGGCCTTTGGCCCGGAGAATGTTGCCATGATGTGTCCATTACAGCATCTCCTCTAGTTTTGGTGTCTGAGTCTTTGCTCTCTTTCCTCCCCTGAAATCCATTAGCAGTTGCCAGCCAAGCCCCCGTTCCACCAAGCCGGTGTGGGCTGACACCACCCTGGAGACGTCCCGGGTGTCCTGAGAGTCTCTGATCTCAGGGACCAGGGACTTTTCCCTTCTCTGACCAACCCCAGATTAAGGCTGTACCAGTACCTGGTGCGTTGTGGAATTTATCGTAAAGCCAGCCTCTCTGTTGCGATCGAGCGCTGCGAATCCTAGAAAGACTTGGTTAGCATGTGTTTTCATCTGTCACAGGCCCTACAGCCGTAGGCTCAGTGGCCTTATGGCAAGACAAAACAATCTCAGAATTTCCCAGAAGAACTGGAAACCTGGTCAGTATTAACTCCACCTGTGATCGTCGTGCTCCGCCTACTTCGTGTGTTTATTTTTTGTCACTTGGACTGTCTTCGGTCTTCTTTCCCTTTTCTGTGTGTCCCATCCCACCTCCCTTAGTTACTTCCCACCTGTTGCTGGAGCAATATTAGTCTTTTCTGGCATACCTTCTGGTGAACGTTTCTTAATGGTCGCAGATCTTTTTAACGGGAGTTTCCTGGGTGCCGATTTCACACTTGGTGGGCTTTCCGTCGCTGCTTCCCCTCTGGGCTGAACAGGGGCCGTGGCTTTCCAAGGAAGGGGGAATCTGTGACTCCATCATGAAAGGATTGAGGGCCTTGCCAGAGTGAGAACGGTGGACTGAAGGGTATACAGAGGGGTCAAGGTGTCTTCCGACCTAGGTCTGATTTGGGGGAGGTGAAATTTCCATCACCCCCAGCACCCCTGCCAGCGCAGGGATCTCTGCAGTCCGTAAAAAGGGTTCCAAAAAAATGGATTTTTAAATTGCGCAGACCCGTTGTCCTATCCCCTGGGCATCTGAGGATCCTGCCAGAGATCGTATTTCAGAGGAAGGTGTGTGTGTGTATATATATATATATATAATATATATATATATATACACACACATACATATTTATATATATATACAGAAACTAGCACCCCGCCCTCCATTGGCTGATGTGATCTGTCTATTTGTAGCGTATACCAGTGTATTTCCACACTTGTCTTTATAGCGATTGCTGGTCTTGATGAACCAGGAGAAGGCTTTCTATCCTGCTGTACCTTCAGAGCCATTCTCCCTGCTTTGTAATGAAAGTTATGCAGGCAATTCGTGGGTCTTTACCACTTGGGGCTAGGGAACAGCAGCCAGTGTGTCTGGAGATGGCCTGAGCTGGCTTTCAGTGTCCTGTGAGAAACATACCTCGGCCTAACGGGGGTTCTACTGTTTCTACAGCACCAACGCCCTCCCTCCCCCCTCCCCCCCAGAGTGTAGGGAAGGGTTCCAGGCCAAGGAAAGAGCACCATCTAGTGGACCTGGGGTGAAGTCTTAGGTCATGCTGGTGCAAGAATCTCCGGTGCACAGCATCTGTGACCTTGTGCAGGATTTGGGTGCACCTGTTGCAGATGAAGACAGGTGGGTTGTCAAGGAACTTGGGAATATCTTCATTCCATGGAAGTTTCCTCCAGGTATGACCACCTTAAGAAAGACCAAACTCGAAAGACCCCGGTAAGTTGGGGAGTCTTGATTTTATAGGAGGCTTCACTGCTGGGTTTTTACCAGTCTTTTGCCCTAAATGAATTTAAGTGGATGTGAATTGCAGATTTGGAGTTACACCCATTGTTTTGGAAACACACCAGTTAAATAAAGTTGAGAGTTATTTTATTTAGGAAATTATATTTTGTAACTAAAACAAATGTTTTTTTGTGTCCAGGCCAGAGATTCTCAAACACTGCTCCATGGCCAGGGGCTAGGCTGGCTGCCTTAGAAGCAGCTGGGAAACTTTTTTAAAATTAGATTCCTGGGCCTATCCCAAACCTAATTTTTTATTTTTTATTTTTTATTTTTTTTAACGTTTATTCATTTTTGAGAGCATGAGTGCGGGGGGCAGGGGGCAGAGAGAGAGAGGAGACCCAGAATCTGAAGCAGGCTCCAAGCTGTCAGCACAGAGCCCGACGCGGGGCTCGAACTCACAAACGGTGAGATCAGGACCTGAGCCGAAGTCAGGCGCTTAACCGACTGAGCCACCCAGGCGTCCCCAAACCTTTTAAATTAGTGTTTTTTTGAGTCTCTTACTGTCTAACTGGGGGATTGGGGGTGTCATTTCCTCAGAGGAAAACCCTTAATACCTCTTGCTTGTCAGTGGCCCTTCATGGAAGTCAGGTATGATTAGTCTCCTGGGCCGTCCCTCTGCCCTTCACAAACCCTCTGAATCAGGTTCTGTGTTATCCCCATGGTACAAGTGGCCGAGTTGTAGTGACTTTCTCTAGGCCCCATTGGGAGTCCTGGAGGAGCCTGCTGTCTAGCTTCACAGCCCAAGCTCATAACCATAGCACTGAGGTGCCTCCCGTGCCCGGGATGAGGGGCAGGAGATGGAGGGCGGTATGCCTGGATTGAGTATAGGCTGTAGGGCACTTGTGCCTCACCCAGCAGGTTCTCTGTCCTGAACTATTTTCCTAATTGAAAGACAGATTTGTGGGGGAAGCTTCTGGAGGTGGAGGATGGGAGCTGGACTCAAGCATTGCCACTAGGGGGCGACATAACCCCATCTGTGGCTGGTCGGCCAGAAAACCGCTCGGTGCCTGAGGCCTGGCGGATTTGGAAGAGGAGGAACCCACTGCAGGCTTGAGTCGGTTCCTTTTAGATGCAAAATTGCCTGTGAATCAGGCTCTGGGCTGTTCCTTGAGGCTCTCAGGAAAAGACTGAACCTGACCTGAAACCTGTTAGTTCTGATTTTCAGACTCCCCTTCTGCCTGTCTTTCCCTCTGCATGTGGGCATATCGCACACAAGCATGGAAAACGTTTCTCAAAGTGTGTGTTCATTCCTACTCCCCTTTTTGTGTCCTTTCATTTCACATGGCACAGTGGGGAGGAGAAGGGAGGTGGACCGGGCGGGGGGGGGGGGAGGGGGCTCTAGTGCAATTGGTAAGTTTCCTGCTGGAGGACCCCTCTGAACAGGTCCTCTAACCTTGGCTTTACATCGGAACTCCTTCCGGAGCTTTTAGAAATACCCATGTGTGGGTTTTACCCTGATCTATTCTGATTTCATTGGCCTGGGGCGCACCCTGAGCATGAGGAGTTTTAAGGGTTGTCCCAGCGATTGTCGCGTGTAGACAAGGGTGAGAAAGACTGTTCTAACACTCGAACGTTCTACACAAGATGAGGCTGTTCCCCATGAACTTCCCTGAAGTCCCCTGCCATACCAGGGGAACCACTGCCCTGACCAGCTGGGATGGGCTTGGGGAGGGTGGAAGCTTAATTCTCCCATGTGGGTGGGGGAGGGGCCACATCCTTCCTGGCCAGTCTACACGCGCAGACACACACCCCCACTGACTGATGCCTCTGTGTCTGCTGAATAAAGCACTGTAGTGTGACAGGCCAGCCTCATCGCCACCTCTGGTGCACTGCTCAGCCCTCCCCCCGCCCCCCTCCCCACTTCATCCTCCTTGGACTGCTGGGCCTGAGAACATCCCATACTCTTGCACACATCTGCACCTGTGCACAAGATGTTTCCTCCCGGGTGTGCCACAGACACCCCCATAACCCAGGTCACCTCCAGGAAGCCTGCCCCCCCCCCCATACCTCTGGCGTCGCGTTCCCTGGGGAACAATGGTCGCTTACGTGTGTCTCCGCTACACAGGGACTTCGTGCATCCTGTGCATGTAACAGGCGTTCGGTAGCTATTGGGGTCGATGGCCTGCAGGAGGGCACTTGAACCCAGCCCATGCAGGTAACAGACTTCTGAGAAATGGGTACAATTGTTCAGCAAAGCTTTTGTGGCCAGGCTAGGAGGAAGCCAGAAGGTTCAAGGCCACTGATGCCACCAGCCGTGTGCTATGGCTGAAGTAACAGGAGAAGAGACATGGGACTTCGTGAGGAAAAATGCACCAACAAGGACCGTTTGGGAAGAGATTAGTAGGGTGACTAGTTCATCCTGGCCTTAAAACTGGAAGTCCTGGGGCCCCTGGGTGGCTCAGTCAGTAGAGCTTCCAACTCTTGATTTCGGCTCAGGTCATGATCTCACAGTTCGTGGGATCAAACCCTTGTGTTGGGCTTCGCGCTGGCAGTGTGAGACTGCTTGGGATTCTCTCTTTCTCCCTCTCTCTCTGCCTCTCCACTGCTTGCACAGTTGTGCTCTGTCTCACGTGCGCACGTGCAATTAAAACAAGCTGAAAGTTCTGACTCCTCTTCAGGCTGGAGTCAATGAGGATGGTTGGCCATCCTAGTGAAGGGTGCACTCAGCAGCTAAGACAGTCCTGACAAATGCAGACAGAGTACCCAGGAATAGGGCACTGGGACCTTGGAGGCTGGCCTCTGACCTGGCGACTCCACAAGTGGGGGCTCCTCGGCCCCCCTCCCCGTCTCCTGGGATGCCTCCTGGAGAGCTGACCTGGCCCTCCCAGCTCCTCGGTCTGGGGGATCTTGCCCCCAGAGCTTCTGAGCTGCTTGATCTGGGGCGTGGCCTGGGTCTCAGTATCTGTGTGAATTTTCCACGCGAGTCTCCTGTGCTGCCAGGGTTGAGACCACTGCCCCAGCGCCTCCTAGGTGTGGTTGGTTGCTGTTCCCATCTAACTGGAAAGACAGGAACTCACAGGAAGCAACCAGAGGACAAAATGACCTGCAGAATCCAGGTTAAGGGACAAGAGTCTAGAGAGCCTGTCACAGTGGGCTAACTAGGAGCTGCTTTCGGGGAGAGTGAGGTGGGGGCCTCGGGAGCTGGAGAGGCCACGCAGGGCACTGGTAATGAACTCTGACCAGCATTCAGGTGCTGAGAGGGGCTGACAGGGCTGATGTGCCTTTGTGTGCTTGACTCACAGCTCCCAGCAAAAGTGCTGCTCACAGACCCGGGAAGCCTGAGGTGGGGCTGAATGGCTGGTGGGTAGTAAGTCATCAGAGACGAACGGTGTGCACTGTGCAGACGGGAGGCCACCCGCTCCCTCCCTTCCCTGTCCAACCAGGACTGTGGATTCCTCGTTCTTTGCCCCCAGGACCGCGGGGGCAGGGCCCACCCACCCTCTGGCCCTGTTCTTGGCATGCATGCCCCACTAAGAGTGTCTTGTGCCCAGGGCGTGGTGCGGGGACGGAGAAAGGGTATCCGGGGGCTGGGCCTCTGTAGGAGGGAAGAAGAATCACCACCGCCCCTCAGACCTCTCCATATCCGTGTGAATACCAAAAGGCAAAACCCTGAACCCACCTGAGGGTTGTCCACGTTCTTGTTGCTGTATGCAAAGCGTGGGTGTAAAGTCAGTGTCCATGAGGATTCTTCCAGGAAACCATTTTTTCCTTCCCCCACTACTCCTTTGGCAGAGGGCAGCCTCTCTCACCGCAGCCCAGGGGCTCTGGGGGACTCTTGGAAAGCAGCCTCCAGAGCTGAATTCCAGAATGGAAGTCACGGCCACCTTCTTGGATGCAAAAACACCTTGGAATAAATGTTCTCAGGTCGCCCTCAGAACATTGGAGGGAACAGCACTTAATTAAAGATGTAGAAGGCCTAAGACATTCACTTAAGGGAAAAAAAGAAAGAGCTCAGTCCTAGTATTGTACCCTCTTAACGTGAGAAGTCAATTTAATAATGACAAGAGATGTCATGGGGCAGCGATAGGTGCCAAGCAAGTGGGGTAGACACCAGAGACCAAGTTCAGAGGACTGAGTTCATCCAGATGGGGAGTTAGGGGCGTGTGCACTTTCTGGGGCTGTGGTACTGACTGGCCTTCCTGGGGGAGATCAGGGAGGGGAGCGCCCTTTTCAGCTGGCTGGGTTTGGGTGTCCTGTGGAAAGAGTGGGGAGGTACTGGGGGAAGCAGGAAAGGGGATGATGGAGGAAGGTCAGGAGGCGCTGGTGTGAGCGCCATGTAGGGACCCCTAGCTGTCGTCCTGCGACCAGAAATGTCAGAAGGAGCCCTGCTCGTGCCCTGGACTCTGGACCCAGGAGCCCCTGCCCAGTGAAGAGGGGTGCACGCTCCTAAGTGAACAGGGGTGTGTGTTCCTAAGGCAGCCTCACCATGAGGGGTTGGTGTAAGTCTGCTGGGGACTCTGGGTGGCCAGTCTCAGGAGCCCCCAGCCACCTGGGCTCCCCCTTGACCTGGCAAAACTACCGGATGGACTGGTGGGGCTGTCTGACTGGGGGGCTGGCGCTGCCGCGTTCCCTAAGAGCCCCCCTCCTCTCCCCCTCCCCCCCCCCCCCCCCCCCAGCTCATCGCTTGGTGCTGACCTGCAAAGGAGGCCCAGGGGAGAAGCTGTCAGTCTGGGGCAAGGTACGGACAAGCTCATCTCTGCTGAGAGGGCAGGGACCCCAGACGCGATCTTCTGAGAGGCAATACGGTGTGGTGGGGAGGGTGGGGTGCAGATGCCAGGCGTGGCTGACAATCTTGGCTTTTCCACTCTTAGCAAGGGTAACCTAGGGCCTAGTCGTGCTCACCCGTCTCTGGGTGTGTATGATGGGAGTAATGATAATACCTGATGGTGGTTCATATGCCCACACTTGGAACCTTGCCGGCCAGTGGAAGTGATTTGTAAGGAGGCAGAAGAGCTTAAGTGATGAAATCAGACGGTCCTGGGTATGCAGCTGGGCCCCATCCCTTACTAATGGTGGGACCCCGCGCAAGTCACGTGAACCAAAGCCTCTGTTCTCTTACCTTCCAGGGGTAAATGGTGCCCATCTCACAGGCCGGCTGGGAGCCCGGGAACACTGCAGTGTATATAAAGTGCCCGCTGCACAGGCTGGGACATAGAAAGACAGTGGCTTGTCTTTGGTGCCATTAATCAGCCTTGCTGAGTCTGGGCCCTCCTTCGACGTGATGTGGTGGTGAGGCAGGGATCTGACACCCCCGAAGAAAGTACCTCCAGTTGCCCTGGTTTTGTGAATAAGTATAACATTGTGGACATGATATTGAGTTTGGTATCAGAAGACCTGAATTCAAATCCCCACTTTATTACTTACTAGTGCTCACCACCATCCCCCTTCCTCCCGCCTCCCCCCCCCCCCCCCCCACCGCCATCTCTTTCTCCGCCTCAGTATCACGTGTGAAGTAGGGATGGTAATAATGACCTTCCTCAGAATCGCAGCGAGGACAAAACGACCAGACACATGCACCAGCGAGGATGCTCCGGATGGCGGGAACCGGCAGCCCCAATTCCAACCAGCCAAGCAGTAAGAACTTGCAGAGCTGGGACAGGCTGCGAGGTTGATTGATTCAGGGCTCCGTGCCCTCGGGCATCAAGGGCAGGCTTGGGACTGTCTTGGTTCCCTGAGGACAGTGGGACTCTGGGGAAGGGATGTAAGAGAGGGGAGAGGGATGGTTAAGAGGTCAGACTGGGATTGCTGCCTGCTACAGTTCATTCATTTATTCACTCAATAAACGCTCCTTGAGCCCCCACTGTGTACCCGTCATGGGCTGGGCCCTGGAGTGCAACACGAGTTAAGGAGGCCCCACCTGCATTAGTGACCTGTTGTCGTGTAACCAGTCATCAGGACACAGGGGCTTAAAACAACAATACTCTGTTGTTACACCTCCTGGTTTCTAACGGTCTGGACTTAGGACAGGGCATGGCTGGGATGGGTCACCTCTGCTCCATGATGCTAGAGCCTCAGCCAGAAGATTCCACGGCCGGGGAGGAGAATCATCTGGAGATTCACTCCCATGTCTGGTGCTTGATGTGCGCTGCGCTCCTTACTGGGGCTGTCTACTGGAACGTCTACACAAGGCTTCCTCGCAGCCTCATGTTCCAAGAGTGAGTGGCCCGAGAGAGAGAGCCAGGTGGGAGCTGTGGCCAAAGCCAGGCTTTCTGTGGCCAAGCCTTGGAAGTCACAGGACATCTTTCTGCAGTCTCAAGCCTCCCCCCCACTCCCCCGCAGTGTGTCATCCGTCAGCCAGAGTGTGACGAAAGAGCAGGTGGGGTGGGATAAACCCATGTGTGTGGCCATCTCAGGGAAGCACAGTCGGCCACACTCCCCTTGAACAACGCGCCCATCTAGCTCACAACAGTAAAATACTCAAACTCTGTCACCATAGGTACCAGGTAGCATCTACTCGCCGGGGGAAGCAATGGCACCGAATCCCTGGATGAGTCCGATTTGACCAGGTGCAGCTTGGGAGGAAGGTCTCCGAGGGAACAGTGTGAGCAAAGGGGTGTGCCCTAGTGGGGGCAGGGCTCGGGCTTGGGCTTGAAGGCCAGGTACGGGGTATCTGAAAGCAGGTTCATTACTCTCTGCCCTGCTCCGTTCCCCACCCCTCTGCACACGAGAACGTCCTTCTGTGTGCTCAGACGCCCCTGAGCTCGGGGGCAGGATGGCCCTGAGCAGCAGAGGCTGGCAGGATGGGGGCCGCCCCGGCATCTTGCCTGTCTCAGACCCTGTGCGGCAGCCTGGGAAAGTCCTGGGCTTGTCTCTGGGGGCGGGGGTGGGGATGGGGGACGGGTACCCTGTGCCACGGCAGGTCAGTTCAGTGGGCTGACACTTGGGGCTGAGATGAAAACGTCGGGTTCCAAAGCCCAGAACAGAGGCAAAGTGGAGCTGGAAGGGGTCCCTAGGGACCACCACGGCTGACCTCAGGGAAAGTGACTTGCCAAGGATCATTCAGCCAGTTGGTAATGGTCGGTCTGGAATCAGAGTGGAGGTCACCTACTCCCGGGCCAGTGTCCCGCCATTCCTGCTGCCTGTGGGCCACCTCCCCGGGCCATCTTGGCCTGGTGCTAGTTTGTGGCCCTCAGCCCAACTACAATCCCCTGGCCTGGCACTGTCCCATATTCTCGCCAGGCACAGCTAACTCGGGTGGCAGGAGCCATACCAAAGGCTTTTCGGATTTGAGGGCCTCTCCCGAGCCCCTCAGATACTGACATGAACTGGCACACACATTGCCGGCTTGTGATGTCCCTTAGGGGACGCAGACGGCGATGGACAGAGCCCATGACCATGGCTGGAATGGTGGGTTCCAGAGCAAAACCTGGCGGTAGGTGTCATTCTCCCCGTTACCCACTGAACTATATCTCATCCATCCAGAGTCAGTTTCTATGGCAACAGCAGAGTCCTTACCCATCATTTTCATCTGTAAAGATCCACCCCAGCTGCCTGAGGCCGGGCTCCCTGCCCAGCTGCACAGCAGGCCCAGTTCCGCATCCCAGGTGTAATGGTGAATCGGCAGCCTGACAGCCGGGACCTCCTGGGAGGTGTCTGGTAACCGGCATAGCCCTTGAAAATGACCGCATAATCACTTCTTAACCGGGTTAGGAACTTGCTCCCAGTGGCCCCCTCTTGCTTCTGCGTCAGAGTCACCTCCCTCTTCTCCTCTGGAGCTTAGCATCGGAGACTTTCTCCATTCCCCTCTGCGCAGCCTCCAGAGCAACATAATGCTAATCGAGGCTGCTCCGAAGCCAGCCGCTAACCCGCTAACCCGGGGGAGAGGGGAGCCTCCAGTCTGTGCGACCCGGGTACACTCAGGGTGTGGTCCGCGCACCCCACCCGCCAGCCCTGTTCTCGGCCTCGGCGGGGTGCTTCCCCCTCTAACCACCACCACCTTGACAACCCAGCTCCAAGCCCACGCCTGCCAGGAAGTCTTCCTTTCTACACCGTTTTCCTCTGCATCCCCTCTGCATGCCTGCATTTGGTTTCTGCAACATAACTTTGTATATATTGTTTCAGGGACGGGGAGATTCCTGAACCATTTTTCCCCCCCTGTATGAAGCTATTTTTTGGTATATTTTCTGTACCAGAAAATTCTCGTAGTGGGTGGACCATGTTTATCTGCTCAGCATCCCACCTTTGGACTACAAGCCCTTAGCCCCTTTGCTGGTAACATAATCTCTTTCCTGTGTGACACCTGTTCCACGGGCTTCAGCCAGAGCTGCCTCCTCCAACAGGGGACGCACCTGAAACAGGCCTGGTCAATCCGAGGACTCTGTCCTTGTGCTTGGTTCGGGGATGACCACATGACCATGCAGAGCCAGTCAGAATCTTCCATGGTATTCTCATAGACGCTGCTGGTCCCCTGACCACTGTCCATTCTCCCTTTCGTTCTCACTAACAGAAGCATAATTTTGTTAATCTAGCAGGAAGCCCAATTAAAAATACTTGACCTCTCTCAGGGCGCCCGAGTGACCCGGTTGGTTAAGCATCCGACTTTGGCTCAGGTCATGATCTCACAGTTTGTGAGTTCAAGCCCCGAGTCAGGCCCTGGGCTAACAGCTCAGAGCCTGGGGATTCTGTGTCTACCTCTCTCTCTGCCCCTCCCCCACTTGCACACGCACGCTCGCTCGCTCTCTCTCGCAAAAATAACCATTAAATTTTTTTTTTAAATATCTCTCCAGACTTTCTTTCTGCTAGAAGTGGTCATATCACCCAGTTCTCATCCATAAGATATGGGGAGAAGTTGCTGGGTGGATCTTCTGGAAAAGGATTTCAAAAGGAACCGACCCAGCTGGTATGGCCCCCTTTAGTAGAAATCCTAAGGGATCAGTGTCTCTATGAGATGAAGACGTCTTCTGCTGGAGGTCTTTCTTCCTGCTGTGTGGAGAGGCTGCCTGAGAATGAAACCCTCCAAGAGATGGGGGCTGGAGGGCGGACAGAGAAGAAGACAGTATCAGCTAGGGCCCCGGATTGAGCCACGCCTGAAGCCTCAGAATTTCCTAATTTGGGGAGCCAATAATCCCATTTCTACGTAAGCAGATTCACATTGAATTTCAGTCTGTGTCGGTGAAGGAGCCCCAAAGGAAACTGCATAAGACCCACACCACGTCTGTGTCTCTGCTCTCCCCTCCCCAGCTACCCACAGTATGAGATGTTAGGTGCAGAGCTGGCCCACCGCGAATAGACTTTGAGCCCCTCAAATCCTTTTCTCGACCAGAGTCAAATAAGAGCTTGAAAGCACTTAATATCTGAACTAGATGATATCAGGAACAGACTCTCCAGTTTTTATGGCCGGCTCCGCCCAAGCTCACCTTGGAGGCACTGCATGGTGTGGCGTCCCTTCAGCACTCACCTCTTCCAGGAAGCCTTCCAAACCAGCCCTTGACTCCATCATCCTTCCTACCTTTCTGATTACTTCCTTTCATTAGCCCTTGGGTCCAGCTGTACTCGGTCAGATGTATCATTTGAGCAGAGCTCAGACAAGAAAAGAGGGTCTGGACCGCAACCCTGCAGAGATGGAGAGTGGAGGGAAGAGGGGGAAGTGCAGTTAGCAGGAGGGTGCGTCTCCGCCTCCAGGGAAAAACCGAAGAACAGCCCCTAAGATTAGTCCTGGATCAGCAGCCCTTACAGTATTCTAATTCAGATCCTGTCTCCTCCTGTGTAGCAATACAAACAGAAATCTTCTCCCCACATAAGGCCAGAATTCCGCCTTACAAGCTTTCTTATTTCCCCTGTTTCTTAACTGTTGTGTAATGATGGATCCTTTATTGGGAAGCTGGTCAAATCCGAGTAGGGGCTGAGGGGGCGGCCATGTGTGGACTGGCTCATGGCCCCCGTGGGTGGCAGTCAGCTATATAGCCGATAGTATCGCGGGAACAGGATGGCACCGTCCTGCTGTCTTCCAACGTGCTGCAGTGTCCTTGTACTGTCTCGCCCCCATCCCTACGCTGAAGCCTTTTAAACAAGCCAGCTCAGTAAGGAGCAGATGTACATGAAGGAGTCAGGGAGCCATTCATTCTGGAAGGACAGATAACCTGGGGAAAGGCAGTGGGAGTGAGGTGGGTGAGGCTCCCCTCGGGGAACCACTGAGAGCTGCTTACTCGCAAGGAACCACTGAGAGCTGACAGCGTAGGTGGGGAGGGGGAGGGCAGAGAGGACGTTAAGCGTCCCTTGGTTTGGTGGGAGAGGAGGGATTTGACGGGAGCCCCTGAATGCAAATTGAGTCTGTATTTGGTAGAAGAGGCAATGGGGAGACGAGGGCAGATCTTGGCTAGGAAAGAGACATGATAAAAATAGCGCTAATGATCCCATCATCTGCGTGTGGGAGGATGAGCGCTCAGGGGAAACGGAGGCGAGGTGCGAGGCCAGGGTTCCACACCGGGGATCAGTGTGCATGGTGACATTTACGGAAGCTGGATGGAGTTGAGGTCTGCGTGAGCGACCCCTCAACTTGTAGACGGGCTTTGTCTCTTGGAGGAAGGTGCTGGGAGCTCTGGCTCTGTTCCCCGTGCAGGGACTGGTGGCTTTGGAGATCGGCTGCCACCAAATGTCGCTGGATCTGGGCCCACCCCATGCAGCCCACAGAGTGCAGGTCTCCTTGTCCTCAGGTGTCCAGGACTTTCCATTGGCAGTGACTGCCCAGGGGGCCTCAGGGAGGACGGAAATGGGAAGCAGGCTGCGAAGAAGCTTTGGCCCAGGCAAACCAAACCCCTCCTTCGCAGGGCAAAGCAGAGAGGTGAAGAGCCTTTAACCTCACCATTTTGCAAGCATCCGTATCACACAACAAATGAGGGAGACGGGACACATTTGCGCAATAACTCGAGGCAGAGTCTCCATGGCAACAATTACCCAAAAATCCACCGCTGACAGCTGCAACAGCGGGAGCTAGCCAAGAAGACTCTGGGGGTGGGAGGCATGCGTGGGGCTCAGAGGACGGCTTCCTTTTATTCTTAAACTGAAGGAAGTGCTGACGGCAGGCACCGAGGCATCTCAGAGCCTAAGCCAAGAACAATTGGAAGCTGAAGCTGGAAGGAGCCTCCAAGATGAGCCACTCTGAGGCCTGAACCACCCCAGGAGGATGTGCTGGCTCCGGGGTGGCGACTGGGCCACCAGGGCATTGCCCTTCCCCCACTCACTCCTGGGGGACAGGAGTTCTCCCTGCCTCCAGTGGTCTTGGGATGGGGACATGGGAGGGACCCAACTTTCTAGGAAGCCAAAGGCTCTGGGGAGTTTGAGTTTGCCTCAAGACTGAGTCCAGTCCTTAAAAACCTCACGCTTGATTCGGGTTGGGAGAACCCAGCTCTAGCCACTCAGCCAGACCCCCACCCCGACTTGCTGTATGGCCCTTCAGCTCCCCAGACAGTGAAATGTGCCGCCGACTTTGAAGAGCTGTTCCGAGGCTGTGTAGGTAGCGTGACACGGGAACTGCTTTACCGAAGTAAAGCCCAATGCAAAGATAAGACAGGTCTGTAGGGCCGTGCAGGGCAGCCTGGCACAATTAGCTGTGGCACTCAAGGCTCTCCTCCTCAGGCAGAGACAGGTCCCAGGACAAGTGAGTCAGTGTCAAGAATGCAAGGAGGGACCTAGAGTGTGGCCGGAGAGGGATACGAGGAGGATGGTGGGAAGGTGGGGCAGTGACTTAGCAGAAGCATCGTCTGCTTCCTACCAGTAGACAGATGGACAGACTGAATGACAGAGGAAACTCAGAGGAAGACAGCAGAGCATACAACCTCCAATGTTTACATTTTTCAATTTTTAATCAATTAAAAAAAATTTTTTTAAAGAAGTTTGGCTCAAAGGGAACAGTATTCTGCTCTCTTTTTAGAAAAAGCCGAATCCACCCCCCCCCACACCCCCACCTCTTTTCTACATTTCTTTCCCCGTGCTCCAGAGTCGTTGACTATTTTTCAGCCTCTGTAGCTCAGGCTGCATGAAAAACTCTAGAGAAAGGAGAGGTTTTTCATCATCTCCTTTAGAAAAGAGGCAATTTGTCTATCTTTAGAACAAATGGAAAGACTCTGCTGGGTCTCACCTGCATTTGGAAGTGAAACTTTGTGACCAACTCCTGTGCGTGGCAAACCCCTTCCGGTGAGTTTGGTGAGAAGGGATTAAGCTAGAGCATCTCGAGCACTTTTCCTGTTCCAGCCTCCCCCCTGTGCCATCCCACCCTCCACCCCAAACCTTTTCCCTTCCCTTTTTCTCCCCCTAACCATGGAAAGTCCTCCCAGCCCTGGATGTCCTCAGAAGCCATTGTTTTCCACTCTCCCTTCTGAACTGAGCAGGGAAGAGAGAGATACAGGAGTGAGGCCACATCAAGAAGACTGGCTGCGTCCTCAGGCAGGAGCCCCCAGGGCAGGATGCAGAGGGATCGCTATGGTCCAGGCTTCGGAAGAGTCCAGAAGCTCAGCTGGGTCAGGACACTCAAAAGAGGCCAGCCTCTTAGGACTGACCAAACTCAGTGATGAACCACCAGAAAGCCGCTTCCTAAATTCGGAACGGAAGGAATGAAGGATGTCTGTTCAGTCACTTAGGCTACACATGCTCACTGTTCTGGGGACACATGGCCGGGTGTCAGGAGACTGACGAAGCCAACACGGAGATGGGAAGATCACTTGAAGGACAGAAACCAGAGCAAGGAGGCCGCAGTCCTGAGGGCTGCAGTATGCAGTCACCTCCTCAGTGGCCCAGAAAGCTTGGCTCTCCCTTTCATTCATTCCTTCACTCATTCAGCAGATATTTGTGGCATATCTACTATGCAGGTCCTACCTAGGGACGGCGGACACAGTAGCGGGAGGGAAAAAGGCAGGTGTGGAACTGTGCGCGGGACACTGTTAAGAGAATGCAGAGACAAGCCACGGATTGGGAGGAAATATTTGCAAATCACGTATCTGCCAAAGGACTATAACTATCGTATGTAATGGATTCTCAAAACTCAGCAATGAGAAAACAACCCCACTTAAAAAATGAGCAGGGGCACTTGGATGGCTCAATTGAGTGTCCCACTCCAGCTCAGGTCACGATCTCACGGTTCATGAGTTCGAGCCCCACATCGGGCTCGCCGCTGCCAGTGCAGAGTCTGCTTCAAATCCTCTGTCCTTCTCTCTCTCTCTCTCTGACCCTCCCCTACTCATGCTCAGTCTCTCAAATAGGAATAAACATTTATTTTTTAAAAATGAGCAAAAGACACTTCACCAGGGAAGAGATACAGATGGTAAAGAAACTCCTGAAAAGCTGTTCAACATCATCATTCACTAGGAAATACAAATTGAACCCACAATGAGATACCATTACCCACGTGGAAAGGCACACATACAAATGACACACACACACACACACACACACACACACACACACACACCTGACAATACCAACTACTAGTGAGGGTATGGAGTCACTAGAACACCCATACATTGCTGACAGGAATGCAAAACGTAATCGCTGCCGTGGAAAACAGTTCGGCAGTATTTTTATAGAGCTAATCATACACTTTCCGTGTGACTCAACAAAGCTCCTCCAAGGTATTTTCCAAAGAGAAATTAAGACTCTTGTTTGCACGTACACACAAAAACCGTGTGTGAATATTCATGTTGGCTTTATTCGTAGTCACCAAAAACTGATTCAGCCCATATGTCCTTCAGCCGAAGACAGACGAAAATAAAAATTAAATGAAAAAAAAAGAACGGTGATACATCCATATGACGGAATGCCGCTCAGCAACAAAAAGGAATGAACGGTCGACACTTGCAGCAACCTGGATGTATTAGGCTAAGTGCAAGGAGCCAGACTGAAAAGGCTACATGTTGTATGATCCCACTTATCTGATATTCTGGAAAAGAAAAACCACAGGGACGAAGAACAAATCAGTACTTGTCACAGGCTAAGGGAAGGAAGGGGATTTGACTACAGAGTGGGAGCATGAAGAAGCTTGTTTGGTAGAACTGTATCTTGATTATGTTGCTGATTACACAACCCTGAACATTTGTTCAAGACTCATACTACTGTCCATATCCCCCCCCAAAAAAAGTGAATTGTACTGAATGTAAATTTAAAAATAAAACATACAGGGGCACCTGGGTGGCTCAGTTGGGTTGAGCCTCGGATTCTTGATCTCAGCTCAGGTCTTGATCTCAGGGTCGTGAGTTCAAGCCCTGCACTGGGCTCCATGCTGGGCATGAAGTCTGCCTAAAAATAAATTACTTAAAATAAATTTAAAAACTAAATAAAAATTTAAATAATAATAATAAATAAGTAAATATATTTATAGGGGCTCCTGGGTGGCTCAGTCAGTTAAGCGTCTGACTCTTGACTTTGGCTCAGGTAATGATCTCATGGTTCGTGAGTTCAAGCCCCACGTCAGGCTGTGTGCTGTCAGCACAGAGCCTGCTTGGGATTCTCTCTCTTCCTCTGTCTCTCCCTCTGTCCCTCCTTCTGTCCCCTCCTCTGTCTCTCTCTCCCCTCCTCCCCTGCTGGCTCGCTCTCTCTCTCTAATAAATGAATTTTAAAAACATGAAAATATACCAGTAAAAATATTCTATTTTTAAAATCCAGCTGTATTGTATGTGCCTCACATATCGACAGGGAAAACTTGCAAGGAAAAGGTTTTCAAAAAGATACACGAAGAAAATATTAACCAAAATAAAGCTGGTATAGAAATATTAATACCCACAAAAGGTACAGCTTCCATTTAATACTTAGTATGCAGAGTCCTGTCCGAGGCCTCTGGGGGGATATGGGAGAAAAAAACTTGATACCCATTCCAGGGGACTATAGTTCGGGAGGTGTCCACATGACTCTAAATTATATGGGCAACAAATAATTTTTAGTAATTCTGTGCAAACCCAGAAAGAAGTGGTACTTCTAAAGAAGAGACAAGGGAG
This sequence comes from Panthera onca, assembly GCF_046562875.1. Classification (NCBI taxonomy): domain Eukaryota; kingdom Metazoa; phylum Chordata; class Mammalia; order Carnivora; family Felidae; genus Panthera; species Panthera onca. Next base: position 117,184 of record NW_027675816.1, on the reverse strand, counting down.
TGAAGAATTCTTGGAATTCTGATTGTAAAAATCATTTATTGATCAATGTAGCCATTTGTTTCCAAAGACACCTGCCAGTGAACCATGCCTCCAGTATTCATGGCCTTGCATAGTCTGTCCTCCCACAATGCATCTGGACTGGCTCTGTGAGTCATATTAATAAATATGATGTGGCAGAGAAGAAAATACCCCAATTCTGAGCCTAAGCCTTATGAAGGCTTGGCAACTGTCCTTCTGAGCTTTGGGGACAAAAGCTGGGCACTAGACAGATGACCTCTAGATGGCTGCAGTTCTTGATGACAGAAGATCTGCCCAGCTGGCCGACAGTCTCCCAGTCAACCCACAGAACCATGAAGACATAATAAAGTGGTTATTGTTTCAAAGCTCAAATTTTTGGAGCTAGTTAGTTATAGATAGATAACCAAAACAATCACTTCTGAGGTGTGCCAGACATCGTGTTTGCTAATCATTTTCATAAATGATGTTATTTAATCCGTTCAACAAATACTTAGAGATATGTGTCATTAACCCCCATTTTACAAATGAAGAAACTGAAGTTTGGAAAGAATGTCTTACAACTAAGAATGAGCAGAAGCAGGGCTTGAATCCAGGGCCCTTCTTGATGTGGACTCGACATTCCCAACCATCACATTACATGGCCAAGTGGGGAAGTCGAAGGCTGAAAAACACAAAACATTTTGGAGTGAATCACGATGTCTCCCCTAGTGTGAGCTCTTTATTTATTTATTTATTTATTTACTTATTTACTTACTTAATTATTAAAAAAAAATTTTAATGTTTATTTTTGAGAGAGACAGAGACAGAATGCAAGTGGGTTAGGGGCAGAGAGAGAGAGAGGGAGACACAGAATCTGAAGCAGGCTCCAGACTCTGAGCTGTCAGCACAGAGTCCAATGCGGGGCTCAAACCCACGAGCTGTGAGATCATGACCTGAGCCAAAGTTGGACGCTCAACCGACTGAGCCACCCAGGTGCCCCTAGTGTGAGCTCCTTTTAAGCTTTCCCCTCATTGTCTTTTTCATCCTGGACTACTGAGAAGTGAAGAAGATTCTGGAAAGATGATCAATAAGTAGGCGGATGGTATAAATTGGAGATTTTATTATAGTTTTGACACATTTCATAACAAGGACTAATCATCATCCTCGGCGTTCAGTTGTCATTTGAGAAAATGTAAACGCCACATCTGCTCACTGCCTGCCTTTTCTTCCAGACAAAAGAACACATGTTCCTAACAAGGGAGTGTATTTTCTTCCTCACCCTCAGTCACCACTAGAGAAGCCTGAACTTTGAGACAGGTGAGGAATGACCTCTTCTTTATAGGCTCTCCTCTCCCCCACAGCCCAGGCAAGCTTCCAGAACCACTCTGGGCCCTCCAGGTTTTAGAGATCATCTTGGTCCCCACCTCAGGTTCATAGATGAGAAAACAAAGGTCCAAACAAGGAGGTGTGGCTTCATCAAAAATATACTGAGAGCTGGCTGTGGCAGGGTCAGGCTAGGACCACATCTCCAGGTTCCTTTTCCAGTGCTCTCTGAAGCCCAAGACCCTCTGGAGTCTCCTCTCTAGCTGCAAGCAAGCCCTAGACTCCTGATGGAGGTGACCTGAGTCTAGAAGTCTGGAAGAGTGCTGAGAACAGCCAGCTCTTTTGAGCCCAAGACCTCAGCAGCCAAATGTTCAGCACCATAGACAGCTCCACCAGGCTATTTACTTGGGAAGCTCTTTGCCCTATGAGGAAGTGTCAAGGGAGAGAAAGAGAAAATTATTGGAATGATTTTGGAGAGAATCTAGTCCACCTCCCTCACTTCGCACGGGAGGAAACCCAGGAAATGATTAGTCCAAGATCACACGGCAAGTCAGTACGAAGCTAGAGAGGAGGCCCAGTAGCCCATCTCACACCTCTTCAGGGCCCACATGACTTACTAGTGGCACAGCCAGAGCTTGAATCAAGGTCTCCAAAATCTACATCTCTTGTCTTTGGGGATGGCAAGGAACGAAAAGAAAAAAAGAAGTAAAAAGAAACTGAAAGAGCACCCGGCCCTGATGGGAAGGCCTGTGATTTGGCCTCTAACTTCAAGTCCTGGACAGGAGCTTCCTACTTCCCTAAGGTGATGTGGCCTTTTAGAAACAATCTAGTTACCACGGCAACCTCATCCCAGGTTTCATCTCCATGGCAATTCACTTTTTTCACCCGTCTGGTAAGTCCACATGTGATTGCCCATATGTACATTGCAGAAAAATTAATATACGATCACATTTTTAGAAGTGCAATATCTCATTATCCCAGGCTGCAATCAGGAACATAAGGCAGGATCCAGGGTAGACAGAGTCTGTGGCATCAAAGACCCAGAGCAGTCTTTGGGGGCCTCTCAGCCTTCTCACTACCATCGCGAACCTTTCCTCATCTTTCCAGATCAGCACACCTTAAGCTCGCCCTGGGTATAAAAAAGTTCTCCCTTTCCGTATCCTCCCTGGTGTCCTGCCCATGACACAACCTCAGAGTGGCCTGGGACAGGAAGGAGGCTGATCCTTCTGACCGCAACCTCTGCGGGACCCAGGAAGGCCTCCTCCTGCTTGCTTTGGCCCTGCATCTCAGTTGAGGGCATCCCTGTTTCCGCCTTTTGTGACAGACCACGTTGCATGCCTGAACTGCGGACTGTGGGCACCTTCTTCAATACGACCTAATCGGCCAACTACTGTTTAGGAAGTCGCCATCATTTCTAGTCCACTGAGGGCACCCTTCCTATTTTCCAGCAACGCTATGGATTTTCTTTACTGTCAGTCCTGATGTTCGTAATGATGTAGAGCCGGCTGGAGTATTCTGTCTACCATTTCGACCTAACCCTCTCCTTCTCTCTCTACTTTATTTTTTATAATAACAGTTTTCGCCGTATGGCCTGTCAAATGATGGTGCTGGGTTGTTTCTCTCGCCCTCATCTTCTTCATCATCCGTAATAGTCCCTTTCATGCACGGGCGTTGCCCTCACATGTGCAGCGGAGAAAAGGGAGAAGTGCTCACAAAAATATTCCTGCAACATCCCAAACAACAAAACAGAAAAATCAAGGCATGCTCTCATTTCCAAAGCTCGATGAAAATTATGAAATGTACCAGTTATTCACCTTCCAAATACCTTTTGAGCTCAGATAGACCTGAATCTGATTCTACCAATGATTAGCTGTGGTCTTAAATGAGTGATCTAAGCAATCTGAGCCTTGCTTTCTCAAAGATGACAGCAATATCTGCCCTGCAGAGATTATTAGATATGGGCTATAGAAAAATCAGAAGGGATTATGAGATAAAATAGGAAAACTGCTTCACACCATTTCTGGCATGTGAAAGATCTTCTCTAAATGGCAAGTATGCTTATTAGCACCTAAAAGGGGAATCATTCCCGTGAAAATTTTATTTGTCTCTGACTAAGGAGAACGCCCACCCTTCTCCTCGTGTTTGATTTGATCACATATCCTTGGTTCCTATGATGAGTGCGGCCCCTTGAAAGCAGGGGGCTGTGTCCTCAGCTCAACAAAGGTTTGTGATATTCCTAAACTAAATAAGGCACCATGGCGAGTGCTGTAGAAAATACATACACAGGGAAAAAAGCTCTGGTCCTCAGGGACAATGCAGTGAAGGAGACAGACATGAACACCAGAGTCCATAACGCAAGGCAGAGAGAGGCCCATGCCATCCACCTTGGCAGTGTGCCTGGTGGTCAGGAGTGGGAGCTCAGAAATCAGTCTGCCTGAATTCGGGATCCCAGCTCCACTTACTGGTGGTACAACCTCAGACTAGTCTCTTACCCTGAGGCTGGGCCTCAGTTTCCTCAAATGTAAAATGAGGATGCTACTAGAAGCCACCTCTTAGGACAGTTAATATATGAACAGAACACATAGAAGGGCTCAGTAAACATTACTGTTATGTAGATATACGAAGATATGTGATAGAAGCGATCAAAATTCTGTTTCATGGATGAGGCTGCACTTGAGCTTGACCTTTTGGAGAATGAGCAGTTATAAGAGACAACGGAGGGGAAGAAAAGCTTTTGAGGGAAGCAGAGCACCGGGAGCCGCGGAGTGTGAACTCCGCCGTAGCATCTTCAGAGTGGAGACTGGGGGCCAGGTCACCGGAGCCGAGAGAGAAATGCCGTGAAAGGGGCTGGCACAGAGGTTTAGGACAGCCCTTGCGAGGTCAACCAGCACCAGCATGATACTCGCAACCAGTTATCCAACACCTCCCGTGGGCAGAGCACCGCGCCCAGCTCAGCCATCGTTGTCTCCTGGAATTTTCTCAACAAACACAGGAAGCAGGCTTTATGATCCCAATTTGACAGATGAACAGTGTGACTCAGAACACTTCATTAACTTGCTGCTGGTTCTGTAAAGCCTAAACTCATTCCCCTCCCTTCGCCTGCTCCCCGACACCAGCGCCCCTGCACGGATGGTCACACGGGTCTTCAGGACACAGGTGGCAAGCAGGGACTACATAAGACCGAAACACCAAGGGCTTTCTCTTGGGATCAGCGCCACCTGACGGGTCACTGAACAAGGAAGGGCCTCCTGATTCTGAAGCCTGTTTCCACCCGCAGATGTTCTGCTGCTGTTGGTCTGGGGGGTGCGATATGAGCAGCAGGGCTTTGAAAGCTCAGCCGGGTAATTCTCACGAGCTGTCAAGTTGGAAATCATGGGTCCAAGGGGAGGGCTTGCACCAAAAGCATTGCTGCTGACGCCTGGCCCTTGCTGTGGCTCTCCAGACCTGCTCCAATGGCTCTGTACTGGGCCTCTCCTGCAGCAGGGAGCGGGGCCATGGTGCAGGCCTCCACGGCTGGGCCTCCCTTCAGCCCTCCACTGCTCTGGGTCCCTCTTCCTGTCCCAAGTCTTTCCTCCTCATTGCCCTTCCCAGGTCCCCAGAGCCTTCTTATGGCCCAAACTTCCCCTTCCCCATGAGGGACCAATCTGGCTGCCCTCCTGGAAAGGACTCAAGACCCCCAAATTGATCCCATTTCCCTCCTTGATCCTGGCCAGAGCACCACCCTCATTTTCCCCTCTGTGGGGCCCACACAGAGCAAGGCAGGGAGACTGGCTGGTTTCAGCAGGAGGGACTGATGGCATTTCTTTCCCTCCCTCTCCCGTTCCACAGTAGGGGTGAAGCTTTGGGAAGCAGAGAGAGGGGTAGAGCCCAGGGCCCGGTTTTGAGGAAAGGTCGCCCTTCCAGGGAGGCCTGGGCCTGGTGTGGTGGAAACCAGACAGCAGAGTCCACGTGGGGAGGGGAGGAAGCCCCCTCGAGGCTGGTAACTGCTTTTTCTTCGAAGCCCAGCCATAATCACCCTCAATGTTGTTACGGTAACAGGACCTGGAACAGGAAAGGAACCCCAGCAAGAAGGTGAGGGTTGCAGGTAAGATCCCTGGAAGCCTTGCTGAACTTCACCTTTGGAGCGCATGTCTGTCAGCCTGGCCCAGCTCAGCAGGAAACCAGCAGTTTGCACAGCATGACCCGCAGTGATGGAGGCTGTCCCCTGCCTGGGTGGCTGTGGCGTCAACATCCGGGTCCCATGTCCTGGGCTTTCTGCCCAAGCTTTCCCCTGCCAGACAGGCCCCAGGAGAAACGCAGGTTCACAGCCAGCCTGCAAGCTCCCATCAGAACCCTGTACCCCCAAATAGATTTCGTCTAAATAGATTTGCTGGTACCCGCCCCCCCAAAATAGAGGTCATCATCAGTAAAAGGTAAAGGGGGAATAATGCTAGTATCTGCCCCAAAGGGTTGGTATGAGGATGAATTTAGATAATGCCCTTAAAGTGAGCAGCATAAATAAATAAATAAATAAATAAATAAATAAATGAATAAATAAATAAATAAATGTAGGTTACCATCGTCGTAATCTGGTTTGTGGAATACAGCGCCCTTTTGGGTGCAAAGGAAGATTCAAGGCTCTGGTGTCCGAGGGTGTCTCTGCGTCAGAAGCTGTCCATTGGCCTGCCCGGCTGGGCCAGCCTAGGTGTGGATAGCTCCAGGGGTACCAGTCCCCCGGTGATGTGGTCTTTGACTCCTCCATGATGGTAGGACACACGTAAAGCCAGACGATCGTCTTATAGGAGCTGGTTTCCTGACTCTTGCTTATTTTTTTTTTCCTCAGCATTCCAGAGTGTTCCCCATGGATTAAACTCTCCATTTCTACGCACTGGAGTTACAGATTCCTCTGAGTTTGGAGGCATATGGCGGCAAGAGTAAGCAGGTGCTTCCTCAGGGCACTTCCCCAGTGGCCATGCCAGAGGCCTAGATGCTTGCCTGGCCTCTGGAGTTCAGGGATCTGGACATCCCGCATATCCCTCGTGACCTTGAGTAACAAGAGAGAATCATGAGCTGCACTCAAGGGATGCTATTCAGAAATCCTTCTAAAGTCCTTTGTATAAAATGTGTGTGTGCACGTGCACACATACCTTTTGCCCCAAATTGGAATGCTGGACGTGGGCTATTTTTGTGGGTACCCACAACCATCACGCTTCCTTCTTTCCCTCTGAAACCCCCCTTAATGCTCAAGGCTGCTCTTGGTCTGCTGCTGAGTCGGGGTCTGGGGAGGTTCAGGGAGGGTGACTCCCGGCAGCCAGCCGAGCACGGCTGTGCCAAGTGGGCTCCAACAAACAAGTGGGAAAGTGAGTAGGTGTTGTGATGTGAGCCCTCCCTCCTGTCCTCCATTCCAGGGGCCATCTTGCTAGTGAGAGCACCCGACCCCAGAAATTGCATCCCTTGGGACACCCGGCGGGGGCAGGGGGGGCTCAGTCTGGTTGAACATCCAACTCTGGATTTCCACTCAGGTCACGATCCCAGGGTCATGGGATCAAGCCCCGCGTTGAGCTCTGTGCTGAGCATGGAGCCTACTTAAGATTCTTGGGGCGCCTGGGTGGCTCAGTCGGTTAGGCGTCTGACTTCAGCTCAGGTCACGATCTCGCGGTCTGTGAGTTCGAGCCCCGCGTCGGGCTCTGGGCTGATGGCTCAGAGCCTGGAGCCTGCTTCCAATTCTGTGTCTCCCTCTCTCTCTGCCCCTCCCCCGTTCATGCTCTGTCTCTCTCTGTCTCAAAAATAAATAAACATTAAAAAAAAAAGAAAAAAAAAAGATTCTCTCTCTCTGGGCTGGCATGTCACCTCCCCCACCCTTTAGGTACAGGTGTGACCTTGAGCCCCTTGCCTAACCTCCTTGGGCCTCAGATTCACCACCAGTGAAAGGTAAAGTAGGGATAATGCTAATATCTGCCTCAAAGGATTGTTATGAGGACGAAATTGAATAATGCCCAGTTTTAGCCCTTCCCCAGATCAGACGCTTGCAGACGGTGGAGCCACGCACTCGCCCTTGGCCGATGAGTGGCATCTTTCTAGCCCGTTAACACCGCTTTACTCTAATTCTGCATCTCCAAGAGGTGCCTGGGTTCTGGGCAACGGGGTATCTCAAAATGGGGGACTGAAAATTCCCTGAATACAGCTGCATATGGAGGTCATTTTCTGCATTTTAAATGTCCTGGGTCCTCCGCGCCACAAAGCCCTCCCTCCCCCCCCCCCCCTCCCCCGGCAGCAAGGGCATTTCTTCCCACTACTCCTGCTCCACACTACAAGGACGGTGTCCAAGCAAGCCCTTAGATGGGGCTTTGGCCTTGTAATTTACCTAGATCTAGCGCCCCACCAACCCCCCGATTAACTTTTTATTCACTGTTCTGATATATTAATTTTGCTTTTCTTCCCTTTTGCAGGTAAGTCACTGATTTTTCTTTTTTTTTTCCCCTCACGGAATAGATTCCAATTTCCCAAAGATTTCAATAATCTCCCCAGCTGTCTGGCCACCCCGCAGGACCTGCCCATTCCCCTCCAGGACTACGGCCTCCTGGCCTCCTCCAAGTGGGGTCTCAAGAGCCCCCCACCTACCCCCCACGGCTCCGCAGTCAGGCGGCCAACCCGCCTGTGAGGTACACAGCGCACCCACCCCGCCCCAGCCAACACACCTTACACTTACACACACACTCCGTGAAGAGTTGCGAATGGGAAGCCGCCGGAAGCCCGACGGCAGCAGGTTTATTACCACGGTTCTTTTCAAATGCAAAATCCGGCCCACGAGCTCAGGGATTCGGATTCCTCAACTTGCCCGACCCCGCAACTCACCAGCACGCGGACGCGTCTACGTACGCACAAAACTCCCCCGCACGTGACCTCAGCCCCACGCAGCCTCCCACGACCTCTCCCACCCCGCCACGCTGAGGCGCACACTGGACCGAGCCGGGTGTGGAAGTCCCTTCCCGCGCCACCGCCTCGAGTCTCACGGTGTCCCCGGGCCGGGGCGCCCCGAGGCCCGTCGCTGTTCCTCGGGCGGGCCTCCAGGCGGCGGCGGCAGAGCCCGGGAGGGGCACGAGGGTCCCGGTCTCCCTTCTCGTCCGCTTGCGGCCGGGCTGGCGGGGACGGGCCGAGGCGGCCTCAGTACAGCCCCAGGATGGCGGCGCCCACGTCCCTGGAGGGCCGGCGCTCCTCCACCAGAAAGTTGATCATACTCTCCGACTTGATGAGCAGGTTGCAGCCCAGGAAGAACACGCCGAAGACCACGGTGAGCGACAGCACGCAGAGCACAGCGATCTGCGCCACGCGCGACACCCACAGGCTGCGCTCGTCGGGCGTCAGCCCCGCGGGGACCCCGTCGGTGGCGGCCAGCGGCGCGCCCCCGGGGCAGCAGCCCAGCCACGTGCCCAGCCCGTGGCTGCGGTTCCCCAGGGTGGCCCCGCCGCCGCCGCCCAAGCCGCCCGCCGCCTCCAGGCCGCTGTGGTTCAGGAAGGTCGCGTTCATCGCGGCTCGGCGCCCGGGGTCTCGGCGCGCCGGCCGGGGCGCGCGGGGAGGCTGGCCGGCGCCCGCGCTCCCGGAGATGCTGGGGTCCAGCCGCGGGCGGGGAGAGGGGAAGGCGGGAGGCCGCCCGCGCGCCGGCACCCCTCGGGCCCTCTGGCCCTGGGCACCGGGCGGGAAGCGGCGGCCCGAAGGAACGAGCAACAGGCTGCGCGGGAGCTGGAGCCGGAGAGCCGAGCGCGGGTCGCGGTTGCCTGCTGCGCGGCTCGCCGGCCCCGCCGCCCCTCCCCTAGCAACGGCCCCGCCCCCTCCCGCCTCCTTCCTGCTCCCCCCCGCCTCGCGGCGCCCCCCCCCCCCCCCCCCGGAGTCCTCTGGGTCCGAGAAGCGGGCAGCCCCGCCCCGGGGGCAGTGGCGGAGGGTTTCGGGCTGGGAAATCTCCCCGAGGCGCCCATTCCGGGAATCGGTGCTCGTGGCCGTTCATCTCCTCCTGAAGTCGGCCCTTAATTTCTGCTCCGCTCTTTGGCTCCCAGTAAACCTTCCTGGACATCAGAGAATTAGCTCTCACCCCCGGCGTTGGCTGCCCTCTCCTCTCTCCCTTCTCCATTGGGGCGGTGGCGCTGGGTCCGAGCGGTCCCGCCACGCCCCTACCCACTCCTCGCTGCTGTCCCCAGGCTGAAAGCTGTGGCTGCGGGGCGTGCTGTCTTCGTCCTTCCCACCCCACCCCCATCCTGCCCCATTTGATTTTTTGTTTTTAATTCAAAAAGAAGTTATTGAGGTCTCCCCCCCCCCCCCCGGTTCCTTTTGGCAAAAAACGCACCATTGCAAACTAGAAAGTATGGATTAGCAAAATGAAAAAAAATCGAAAACCTCAAAATCCTACCCCCCAGAGTGTCGACGTTACCACCTTGGTACAAAATCTGGGCTTTTTTTCTTTGCGAGTCTCCATACATTTATTCAAATAGAGATGCATTGTTTTGCCATTTAATTGTGTATCTTTTCGTAGTGATAAATATTCGTCTACAACAGTGGTTCTGAATATTCTGGAGGACTTATTATGTCGGGGTTGGGAGCCCCAGAATGTGCATTACTAATACGCTCACAGGTGATGTTCATGCTGCTTCCGGGTCCTGCTTTGAGAACTACTGATCTGTAATACAATTTTTAGTGAAGGAATGGTGTTTCAAGGGTAGAGACTACTACCATGTATTTAAGGAAGATGTTTATTTTTGGATATTTTAGTTGGCCCCCTTTTTTTGCATCAGAACCAATATTACCATAAAGAGCCTGTATCAAAGTGTATGCAAAAACTATTTTTTTCCTGATTTTTTGAACAATGGACCCACAGAATCCAAAGATTACATCCTACCAAATTGCTCTGCAGAAATGAACCAGTTTACACTGCAGCCCTATGGGGAAGGCGGGGGGCATTGCCCCCGATCCTGGTTATTGTCATTATTTTCATAATCTTTGCCTGTGTTTATGGGATGTGGGATGGTTTCTCATCCTTGTATAATTTGCATTCTTTGAGCTGTGGAGAAGGAAGGAAAGCATCTAGGAGTCTTTGAGTCCAGGCAGAAGATCCTATGGGAGGCTTAGATTCCGCTGGTGGTGGCGGAGGGAAAGACCTGAGGATGGAAAGGGCTTGGCAAGTGGGTGTGAGGGTACCCAGGATGTCCTCAGCATGGAGTATCTCAAAGCCACCGCTCCACCATTAGAACTAATTCACGTGTGTGTGTGTGTGTGTGTGTGTGTGTGTGTATCTCCTGGGAAGCTATTAAGTTTCTCATTTTAAACATGAAGAAGGGTGCCTGGGTAGCTCAGTCGGTTACGCATCAGACTCTCGGTTTGGGCTTGGGTCACGGTCTCGTGGTTTGCTGAGTCTGAGCCCCACGTCCGGCTCTGTGCTGGCAGTGCAGAACCTTCTTGGGATGCTCTCTCTTCTCCTTCTCTCTCTGCCTCTCCCCCCACTCACAGTCTCTGCCTCTCTCCAAATAAATAAACTTTAAAAAACATTTAAAGATGAAGAAACTGACACACGTAAATACACACACAGAGACACCCAGGAGAGATTGACGGATAGACCTGGCTCACTTTCCTCCATCCTGGAAAAGCCGCTTGGGACAAGGGCACTCACAATTTTCTGGGCAGGAGTCTCCCTGCCCTGACTACCCCCCAGAGCCAGGATAGAACAGGGAGACAGCAGGTTCCTGATGAGATATTTTGTTCCCTGCTTTTGACCAGTTGGATTTCTTTAGAGAAATGCTTGGTTATGTCCTTTGTCCATCGTTCTCCTGAGACCAACCCCCGACCTTGAATAATATACTCTGGACGTGGAGCCCATATTCTTGACTCCATCCGGCTGAGGTCAGGCTGCCTGTGGCACAGAAAGCAGGGGCGGGAGGAGTAAAGGTGGGGTCTAGGGGCCTGCGTACTCCAGCAGGAGGCTGTGAGGAGACAGATGGCTGACCTTCCCTTTATTAAGCACCTACTATACGCTCAGTGCATTAAATATATTACCTCACTGTTAACCAGCCCTTGGTTCCACTGGACTGTCCTCTTGACATGAGAAAACAGAGGCTCAGAGTGGTTAATTGGCTTATTGAAGATCACACAGCTAGTTAAGCATCAGAGCCAGAATTTGAGCCCAGCCCTGTCCTGTTCCAAAGCTATGTTCTTAATTATTCCCACTCCCCTCTCTTCCATCATCCCTGCGCTGGTTTCTGTAGCTACCTGCGGGGAAGAGGAAGGTGCTGTCTTTTTGACCTGTGGTCAGGAAGGGAGAGAGAGAACATGGGCTTGTGCAAGTAAGCAAAGACCACCCAAGTGAGAGCAAGCAAAGGCTGTGTTTTCAGAGCTCGCTACCACAAGGGAGTCAGCCCCCATCGCTTGAGTTTGGAAGAGAATTGAAGGCCGGCCTAGGAATAGGAGATCTTTATAATGGGAGACAGGGAAGGCTTCAGGTTCTGCTCAGAGGCTGTTGGCATGGAACCTGTGGATGTGCTCGCTAGAAAGGGGGGTGCCCTATGTGATTGGGTTCGGGGAGCATGTTTGGCTTTTCCCAGTTTGTCCTACGGTGGCAGCAGGGGCAAAATGAGGGAAGCTGTCGGCTGTTGGTCCAGTCTCGGCTGCGTCTGGGCTATTACTACACGGGTATGCTTTGGCTTCCCAGACTAATGGCAGCAGAGAGTGGTTTCCCTCCTTGGCTGTTGCTACAGGAAGTGATCAGAGTTCTGTTTTTCTGTATGGCGTGGCCCCTGTTTGTCTGTGTATCTGGTCTCTCAGACTCCTCCCCAGAGTCCTGGAGGAGGGGCCTTCCTGGCCTGGTGCTGGCCAGAGGCTCCCTGCCTCGGGCTCCCTCCTGCCTTCTGCCCTTTCTGGAGCCCCTGGTCCCAGTAAGTCTCCTTGCTGTTTGCTGTGCACCGTCTCAATTCTCATAATAGCCCCCAAAGGGAAATTATATTCGTTATCATTGCCGCATCATAGCTCATCCCCAAATTTAGCAAATATTGATGATTTCACAGTTTTCTGAGGGCCAGGAAGCCAGAAGCGGCGTAGCTGGGTGGTTCTAGCTCAGGGTCTCTTGTGAGGTTGTAGCCCAGGGGTTGGTGGGGGCCACAGTCACTTGAAAGCTCGCCTGGGGGTAAAGGGTTGGCTTCCAAGATGGCTGCCTGACACAGCTCTTGTCTTGAGGCCTCAGTTTCTGCCCAGGTAGACCTTTCCACAGAGCCCCTCTTGAAGAACGTGCTTGGCGGTGGGCCACGCGTGGGAGGGGTGGAAGAGTGAGCTTGTAGAGGGCAGTGGGTTAGCTATCATTGTTATGTAAGCTTCATGGCAACCTCATAGAGAGAAACCATTAGCCCCATTTGACAGATGAGAAAATGGAGCCTCTGGAAGGAGAGAAATTTTGCCTGAGGACACAGCCTGTAGCTGATATGGCCAGGATTTAAGCCCTTCTCTACCTTAAAACCTAACCCTAGCTCTTTCCAGCCCTTGGTGTGCGTCTAGGGGGGTGGGGTGGGCTTCGTTGTTAGGGAAAGACGCCCCTCCCCCAACCCCCAGAGCCTCCAGGAGGCCTCAGGAGCCTGAGAAGTTGTCTGTCAACTGGGTTGCCTTCTCTGCTCTAGAGACAAGGAAGCTGGTGCTTCTGGGCCCAGCTGCCACCCACACAGGACTATTTTTACCCTTCACCTCAGTGACAAGTCTGCATCTCCCCGCTCTGGAAAGGCCATCTGGGTAGTCTGGCTGTCCCAGGAAGAGCCTCCACCCTGAGGCCACCGTTTATGCCCCGCTGTTCCCGCAGCTGTTTCTAGATGAACCTGTAGCTCTCCGGCATGCCTTGGCCAACCGAAGTCAGTACGATGCCTCCATCCCCTGGATTCCTGTCAGCACAGAGCCCTACGCAGGGTTCGAACCCACGCACCGTGAGATCGTGACCTGAGCCCAAGTCGGACACTTAACCCACTGCGCCACCCAGGCGCCCTGGGGCCATTTTAACGATACGAATGATTTTCAGACTACACACAGAAACACTTGAAAACTGCAAATACATGACTGTTGTATAACATACTTCAGGGAGTCTGAGAACCTTTGGACATAATTTATTTTCTGAAGTGGTCTCAAACAACCCCCTAGGATCCTGCGTGTGCTATTCATTTGTTTGGCAAACTCTCCCTGAGCCGGTAAAGGTTGCCTCCTGCCAGGTTCCTGTCCAAATGATCTCATGTTTCACCCTGGCAGACGGGAAGTTAATAATGTTTTACTGCCCCTCTCACAGAATTAAAATAAACACAATTGTCAGGTTCAGCCTTTGTCCCCCATGCAAAGTGGAAAGCAGAGGAGCCCCCCCCCCCCCCCCCCCCCGCAAAGCAGCAGGAGGGAGAGACACGGAAGGGGTTTCTGTGCAGTAGTAGAAAGGGGGCAGTGCCTGTGTCAGTAGCAGGGCAGACAGCTGAGACACAGATCATGGGGGATGGTGGAGCTTCGCACCCCCCTCCCCCCACCTCCCCTCCCCCCACCTGTCCGATTTGTGTTTTGGAGAATACCTGGATATGGAAGACCTAGGATCTATTTCTGCTTCTGCCCCTAATTGACTGTGTGCCCTTGAGCAAGTTAGTCATTCTCCCTGGGCCTCGATTGGCTCATCTGTAAATCAAGGGACCTGGATCAGATCATCTTCAGTAAAACGGCATTTACAAAAACAGGTAGTGGGTCATACGGGCCATGGTCTGCCTTCCTCGGCTCTACATTTCCTGAGGGGTTCAGAGAGCACGGCGCCCAAGATCTGTGCCTGGTCTGCACCTAGAGTGCTGCCTGGGCCCCCATTACCCCAGCTGTGAAATAAGGAGCATGATTAATACCTGCGTCCCGTGAACTGCCCCTTAGAGGTGACACTGACCAAAAGAGGTCTGTTTAATACAGGACTTCTCAGAGCCTTTAATATGTTGGTGTGCATTGTGAATTTCCCGGGGCGGGGGGGGGGGCGGGGGGGGGCGGGGGAGGGGATGCAGGATGCAGCATTTAACTAACACAAACTAATATTTTTTGCACGATGTACCTTTCAGCACAGTTTGGGAAATGCCCTGTCATCTCCCTAGAGTCTCAGTTTTCTTCCTTCCTTGTAAAACAGGGATGATGACAGCACCTGCCCCCTAAAGTGTCGGGATGGCTGAACGGGGTAGTGCCTGGAAACAGGCCTGGCACAGAATAAATGTTCAATAAATGCTGGTAGCTATTATTTCTAATAAGCTTCTTCCTTTCCAGCTCTGGCATTCTTTTCTTCCAACTGGAGCATGTAATTAAACTCCAAAGCATCTGGCCTCCCCTGTTGAAAGAACAAGCCCAGAGGAAGGAAAAAGGAAGAGAAAGATCCCTCTGGATTGTCCATTTGTGCACCGGCCTCACCGCCGGTTGTCACAACAGGGGAATGTAGCAAGATGCCAACCCCTAACGACAAGGCTTGGGGGGGGGGGGGGAGTCTGGGGATCCCTGCTCAGCTCAGATGCGGTGGGGCGCATTTGAAAGGCACATTGGGGAGAGGTGGGATCAGTGTCGCTTTAGAGTCAAGCAGAGGAACCAACCCCATCCTGCGTGGATCAGCTTCCCTTTCCCACTGTCCTGGGCACAGCGATCCTGGCCACGTTTAGGTATGTGTGACATGCTAGGGGAACAGTGACAGGGAGAGCTGAGTGAGAAACGGCACGTAGGAGAATTCAGGCAAGGAAAGGCAATCCCAGAGAAACAGCATCTGCGGTGGCTCAGAAGCTCACGGGAGCTCGGGCTGTAGTGGCAGGGACCCAGGGGTGGGGCGGTAATGCAGAGGACTGTCAGGGGAGAAGGCTAACGAGTGCACAGGCCAGGACACCAGAGACTTTATTAAAGTCGGCCGTAAATGTCAGGTACGTTCCCCTGTAGGAAACACACACACATACACACACACACACAACTCACTCACCCTTTTCTGCATTTTTCAAAATTTTGACCGTGAACATGTATAGCTTTTATAAGAAGCACGTTCATTTATTAGAAGAAAAAAATAATATTTTTGAAAAAGAAAAGAAAATGATCACCCTTGCGACCATGCGGAGACCAGTCGGGGGTGGGGGGCTGCAGTTGACCAGGCGAAAGGCAGTGATGAGCAATTCCACTCACAGGTATATACCCAAAAGGGTTGAAAGCTGGCACAAATGCACGTTCATGAATGTTCATAGCAGTGTTACTCACAATAGCCACAAAGTAGACTCAAGGCACCAAATATCCATCAACAGATGAATGGGCAAACAAAATGTGATCTATCCAGACAATGGGACATGATTCATACAAAGTACTGACACGTGCCACAACGTGGACAAACCTTGAAAATGTTCTGCAAAGTGCAAGAAGCCAGACCCAAAAGGTCGTATGTGGTACGACTTCGTTTATATGAAATCCCCAGAGTGGGTTAAGTCCACAGAGGCAGAATGCAGACCGATGGTTGTGAGGGGCTGACAGGAGAAGAGAACGGGGAACAACAGCTTGACAGGTATGAGACAAAGTCCCAGCACTTGGAACCCTGAGCTGTCCCACAGTTTGGTAACACAGCTTGGTAAGCCTTTCAGTCCCTCTTTGTGAGTTAAGCTACCTCAAGCTGACTTTTGGTCACTTACATCAAAAAAGTTCTATCTTCTTCACCTGATACATTCTATAAGCCTCTTCGCCAAAGTTCTGGAGTCGAGAACAAGGTGATCAAGGGGCTCCTGGGCAGCTCAGTCGGTTAAGCGTCCAGCTTCAGCTCAGGTCACGATCTCGCGGTCTGTGAGTTCGAGCCCCGCGTCGGGCTCTGTGCTGACAGCTCAGAGCCTGGAGCCTGCTTCGGATTCTGGGTCTCCCTCTCTCTCTCTCAGCCCCTCCCCTGCTTGTGCTCTGCCTTCCTCTCTCAAAAATAAATAACCATGAAAAAAAAAAACCCTTTTTTTAAGTATACCTTTTGTTTTGAAATAAAATACAGGAACAAGCACCTCATCCATACAAGGTGCTCCCAGATTGTCTGTGACGCCTGCCACTGCAGCCCAGCAGGGAGGCAGGCTCATGGAGACACCGGGGCTCCGTGAGTTAGGCAGGCTGAGTTAAGCCTCCTCCAGTGTTTCCTGGGGTGAGTGTGCCCACATCACAGAATCAGAGGCACGAACGTGCAATTTCCGGCACGAGGTAGGTGCTCAACCACGTTTGCTTCTCTCTCCGCAAGCAGCTCACAGTGAGAGCCTGCAGGCAGTCACCTTAGTTGTTCTTGCAGAAGGAAAAGGATTGGCTTTGCCCAAAGTGGGTCCATAGCTGCCGGTCCCCGGTGCCCGTGCAGCTGTGCTAGCCAGCAGCCGCTGCTCATCAGCTCTGGCTCGGAATCCCTGCTGCCCTGGAAATTTCCCGTGCTGCCCGGAAAGACTCTGGCTTCTCATCATCACTACCTGTTGACCTTCCTATCAATATGCCCTGCATCCACTATCCCAGATTGGGTCCCATCAGCATAAAGAAGGGCTCTCAGTCTTCCTGGGGCTGTACCCCTTTAATAAAAAGGACAGTAGCAGCTGCCATATACTGACCCTACATGTGCCTGAACTTACATCCCACACGCCCCGCCCCCAGCCTCAACTCTGCAGGGTGTGTGACAGTATTCGAATGTCACAGGTGAGGCTCAGAGAGGTGAAGGAACTCGTTCAAGGTCACACAGCTGGGACGTGGCAGGCCTGTCTGGCTCCCAGGCTTCTCCCCTGCACCACACTGCCTTCTTAGCTGTCCCTGTCCTTCCACCTCAAAACGCAGACGCTCGCCCACTTGATGGGCAGCCAAGTTTGATAACCATTGTTATAAAGGCAGCGATTCTCAGCATTGACTATAGAATCGCCTGGAAAGATTTTCTAGATGCTGGGAGCAGGGTGGGGGGTAGTAACAGGAAGGGGACGCTCGAGGCCTTTTATAGGGTTGTAATAACGTTCTACATTTTTTTTTAATGTTTATTTATTTTTGAGAGAGAGAGAGAGAGAGACAGAGCACAAGCAGGGGAGGGGCAGAGAGAGAGGGAGACACAGAATCCGAAGCAGGCTCCAGGCTCCGAGCTGTCAGCACCGACCAACGTGGGGCTTGAACCCACGAACCGTGAGATCCTGACCTGAGCCGAAGTCGGCTGCTTAACCTACTGAGCCCCCCAGGTGCCCCCTCCGCTTGATTTTATAATCTTCATAAGAGACAAGATGTTCAGCACTAGATTGTAACCATACTAGACTCTAACCCTAACCCCAACCCCAACCCTAAACTTAACCCTAACCCCAACCCCAACCCTAACCCTAACCTTAACCTTAACCTAAGCCTCATACTTTTTGATCTGTGTGTTGGATACTTGGGTGTGTCCACTTCTGTGAAAATTGTGGAGGTATACGTTTAGGATTTGTATACTTTTCTCTGTGTAGGTTATTCTATAGCAAAAAAAAAAAAATTTTTTTTAAGGAAATAAAAAAAAGCCGTTGTCCTCAGCGCCTTCGCTGCCTCCTGAGAAAAGGCAGTCTGTGGCCCCAGACTCAACGTCTTGAAGATGCTTTTCACAGCATTGAGCAGTTGTTGGCCTTTGAGTGTGTGCCTGTCCTTGACAATGAACACACCTGCTTTCTTACCGCTGCTGCTTCTCCCTGGGCCGGTGCCGGGCTTAGCTACAAATTGCCCGCTGTTGTGCGGTGACAGGTACTCAGTGGTCAGGCCCCATGGCTAGGCTCCACAGCGTCTCCCTCCCACAGTTGGACTGAGAGGACCCCATGCTGCCCAAGTCCCAGGACTTAGGGCAGCAGAGACATAAGCAGCTACAGCAGGGACATAAGCACCTGCGCCTAAGCTGGGAGCCCTCTGCTCACGTCTGCCTTGTATCCTAATGAGTCCCTGGACACATGCTCTCTGGTCTTCACGTACAGACCCGCCAGTGGGCCCATGGATGTTGGAGATGAAGGGTCTGTTTCTCATCATCATCTGCAGCGAGGTGTCGTCACGCGACTCAGTTCTGGCCAAGAGAATGTACGTGGAGTAGTCTGCACAATTCTGGAAATTGCCCTAAGGAGGAGAGTGCTCTTTTCCCTCTGTTCTTTCCTGTTACTTGGGATATGGCCTGGAAGGGCTGCGTTCCAGCAGCCATATTGTGCCGTGGAACAAAGTCATGCTCGAGGATAAGAGAGCGACAAGACAGGGGAGGCTGGGTCCTCGCTGTCATCTTTGCCCCCTGGAGCACCCTGCTGGCTGTGGGCTGACTCCCTCAGGGCATTTAACATGAGGGAGAAATGAGCTTCTACCCTATTCGAGCCGATGACACTTGGAGTTTTTCCATTCCTGTCAACTCAACTTAATCCTAAGTAATACTCAGGGCTTCTGACTTGATCTTTGGCCTGAGTTCCTGCCCAGCGTGAGGAGCAGGGTCCTGGCTTGCTCCCCCCGTGGACTGGAGGGCTGCCTCCACCCCATCTCCGCAGCTGGACCCTGCCAACTGCACCCCATCCGTGCTGCCTGCAGGATTTTGTGTTGCTGGGCTTGCCTCTTGCCTGGGTGGACTACACCCCATCATTCCAGTTGCTTTTCTGGGGTAAGCCCTGCTTCCCTCTCATTCTTTTACCCTTGGATCCTTCCTGTGCCTAACAGGCTGGCCGCTTTCTGGAAAACTACAGCAGGGCCAGTGCCTATAATACCTTCCCCCGTGGACAGTCCAGGAGCAGCCAGTTTCTGAGACATAAAAACAATGGTAAGGTCATTCATTTATTCATTCAGCAGACGAGTGTCTATCACAGGCCCTGGGATCACAACGGTAAGTGAGATGAGGTCGAGAGGCAGGCCTAGCATGGTGGGTACAAGCACAGGCTGTAGAGTGAGAATATCAGACACAGCCATCCAAGGCACTGGAACTGATCACAAGCATTTTCAGTGGTTTCCTTTAAGAATATGTCCATGGCCTTGGCCGTGTGTGCAAGCCCGTATGAGTCACTACACCTGCCTGGTCCTCAGCTTATCTGAACACAACATGGCTGAACTGGATGATGTTTAAGACTCTGTGCAGGTCTGTCCTCCTATGGTAGTCTTGCAAAAACAAAACAAAACAAAGCACCCAAATCTTGATCTGACCGAACCTCTAGATTCAACTACAGGAAATGCAGAAAACAGAGCAATGTGTGAAGCCACGTCATGGGTTTGCAATCACAAAAACCCACACTGCGGACAATCTGCAGGATACACGACATGCCTTCTCCGGTGATAAATCGCAAGCAAAAAGAGAAAGCTGGAGGAGGAACCTGTGGTTTAAAAGAGATTCAAGAGACATCAGCCAGTCACATCTGAGTGCATCTGATCCCAATCTTGATTGGATCAAACTGTTCGAAGTGTTTTTTGACCGGACACCATTGGAGATTTGAACACTGAATATGTGACGATGTTAAAGAACTGTTGTTTCAAGAAAGATACTAGTGATTGACAAAGCGCAGAGACGCAGCCAGCAGCAGGGGCCTATTATGAAATAGGGCCGGGGAGTAGGGGAGAAGAGACTGCCAGGAGTCTTACCCCCAGCTCGCCCATTAGCTCACTCGAGTCCCTTCCTCTCCCCAGGCCTCGGTTTCCCCATCTAGGGAATGAAGCAGGTGGACCCAGTGTTTAACCTTGGCCTCCTTTTGCTTTGTCTTCACGTGGGCAGCCCTGGAGCCTTTACTCGGTGCCGTATCAACCCCACCCTGTGGCCACAGCAGCATAAAAGCAGCAGGAAGGCCGGAAGGCCAGAACCGCTGGCTCCTGCAGAACCTAGAAAAGTCCACCGCCCTGGGGCAACTCGCTTGAAGGATCAAGCTGCAGGATCCCAGGCGGGCTGGTCCAGTCCCGAGGGAAAGGATGAACTTCACTTACTCACGAACCATGGGCACGAGTTATCTGCTCACTGGGATGCTTTGGCCTTGTTCTGATAACTGGGCGTTCTGGTGAGTTCTCTTGGCCTGCATCCTGATCTGGTCAAGCTGCTCAGGACTCCAGCTGAGGTGGGGTACCGCTGCCTCTAACACACTCCTATGGACACACATGAACAATGCCACCGCATTGTTACAGGTCACGTGCCCCTCGATTCCTCGTGCTGGCCTCTGTTAAAGGCCATACTTTCATCGCTATGAACGTATCAGTCTTAACACGGAACCTCACGCAGTGCAAATGCTTAGCAAATAAATAGGGAAGATTTCCTTCCTGGACCATCAGAGACGCTTAAAATTCTCTGGAAGCATCAGGAACTTTATCTCCAGGAGGATAAGCTGAAATACTCATCGCCTGCTACCAACACCAACCAGTTTCACACATGAATTAAATAATACCCCAGCCCCAAAGAGAAAGAAAGACAATTCTGTTATAATGAGCAGTAAGAGCAGGCACCTGGGTGCCTCAGTTGGTTGAGCCTCCAACTTCGGCTCGGGTCACCATCTCGTGGTTCATAGGTTCAAGCCCCGCATCGAGCTCTGTGTTGACAGCTCAGAGCCTAGAGTCTGCTTCAGATTCTGTGCCTCCCTCTCTCTGCTCCTCCCCTACTCTCTCTCTCTCTCTCAAAAATAAATAAACATTAAATTTATTTGTTTAATAATAAATAATGTTTGTTTATTTTTGAGAGAGAGAGAAAGAGAGAGAGCAGGGGAGGGGCAGAAAGAAAGACAGGGAGAGAGGGAGAATCCTAAGCAGGATCCGCGTCAGAGCCTGACACAGGACTCAGTCCTACGAACTGTGAGATCATGATCTGATCTGAAACCAAGAGTCAGATGCTTGAGTGAGCCACCCGGGTGCCCCTGACCATTTCTTTCTTTCTTTCTTTCTTTCTTTCTTTCTTTGAGTGTATTTATTGTTTAATTTACATCCAAGTTAGTTAGCATGGTGCAACAATGATTTCAGGAGTAGATTCCTTAATGCCTTTTATCCATTTAGTCCATCCCCCCTCCCACAACCCCTCCTGTAACCCTCAGTTTGTTCTCCATAGTTATGAGTCTCTTCTGTTTTGTCCCCCTCCCTGTTTTTAGATTATTTTTGTTTCCCTTCCCTTATGTTCATCTGTTTTGTCTCTTAAAGTCCTCATATGATTGAAGTCTTATGATTTTTGTCTTTCTCTGACTAATTTCACTTAGCATAATACCCTCCAGTTCCATCCACATAGTTGCAAATGGCAAGATTTCATTATTTTTGACTGACGAGCAATACTCCATTGTATACCCCGTCTTCGTCATCCATTCATCCATTGATGGACATGTGGTCTCTTTCCATACTTTGGCTATTGTTGATAGTGCTGCTGTAAAGTTTGGGGTGCATGTGTCCCTGCGAAACAGCACACCTGTATCCCTTGGATAAATACCTAGTAGTTCAATGGCTGGGTCCTAGAGTAGTTCTATTTTTAATTTTTTGAGGAACCTCCATACTGTTTCCCAGAGTGGCTGCCCCAGCTTGCACTCCCACCAACAATGCGAAAGAGATCCTCTTTCTCCGCATCCTCGCCAACATCTATTGTTGCCTGAGTTGTAACATTAAAAAAAAATTTTTTTTTTAAACTGGTAAAAAATGAGCAGTAACAGCTACACCCGCCATATTAGTATCAAACCCGGTTTCAAATCCTTGCTCTGCCTCCCACTAGCTCTGTGACTTCGGGCGAGTCACTTAACCTCTCTGCAGCTGATTTCACAAGAGTGCTGTGAAGGTGAAATTGTTCACTGCATACGGTGTTTGGCCTCATGCCCCACACGCTGGGAAGGCTCAGCCTGTGTTAGCAACAGTTCTTACTGGGAATCCTCCGTGGTGGCCTCCCACGGGTGCTCCCCATCTCCTCCCCACCCCCAATTCCACCTCGTCTCCTTTCCCTCGCCCTTATAAAAAATCTTTTCGGCGCTTCATTCTTTAGCTTCGTTGGCTGACGGAATCTTGTCGTGTTTTATGGTTTTTCAGGCAAGGCGGAGAGCCGATAGGGAGGCTACTCCAGGCCTAGGTCTTCCAGAGGCACCTTGAGAATCGCAACTTGCTGGGGCCATCTCCAACTACTCCGTATCAGCCCTGCAGATAACTCACGTGGAGCTATGGCTACCCGCCCACCTCCCCAGGAGGGGAGCACGCTGGAGGGACTTCTTAATTGTGGGTGCCGGCGACTCACGCTTCCTGTATGTGGGCCGCTGCTTCCCCCTAGTGGCCACTGGATAGATTGCACAGCGAGTTGGCCTGAGGACAACGATGTGGGAGAAGTACCTCCCCCCGCCCTGCACCGGGGAGGGGGGCGGTTCTCAACCGTGACGGACCTGTAACTCTCTTCTCATAAAATGTATTGTGTGTAACTATAGTATACCTTATTCAGGTATTGGCCTACACTGAACGACATATTTCTAAAAATACGATTTGGTAATCTTTGACATACGTATATACCCATGAAACCGCCATCACAATCAAGATAGTTAATATCTCTTCGCTCCCCAAAGTTTTCTTGTGTCCTTCAGTAACCCCTCCCTCCGCCCCTTTCTGCTCCCCCATCCCCAAGCAACTACTGGTCTACTTCCTGTCATTATAGATTGGTTGACATTTTCTAGAGTTTCTTATAAATGGAACCGTGCAGTATCTGCTTTTCTTTCTCCTCCTCGTCCTCCTCCTCCTCCTCCTTCTCTCCTCTCCCTCCCTCTCCTTCTCTTTCTTCTTCTTTTTTCGGTCTGACTTCTTTCCCTCAGCATAATCACTTTGAAATTTATCCATTGCATGGACCAGTAGTATATTCCTTTTTATTACTAGGTAGTATTTCCATTGTATGAATGTACTGCCATTTGTCTGCCCATTCAGAATGTTGGTACTTTTAAAAATCAGTCTACTGCCCTAAATATAATAGGAACTGAAAGAAAGGAATAAAACAATAGGTAAATCCCATGTAAATGCTCAGACATGATCGCCCCGGAACATACAATGATGTAGTCAGATACTTCACCTATACATACAGTTACATGGACCCGCTTCTTTGCCGGAGGCTTTGGTTTGGCTCCAAAGGCCAGCGGTTGACCCCTCCACACAGGAGGGGACGATGCTGTGTGGCCTGACGCGTGGGGCCCGAGACTGAGCAGGAGAGGTGGACACAGGCAGATGTCAGCTCCGTGGAAAGATTTCTCACAGGGCTGACCATCAGGGAGGCATGGCCAGTCTCATACGCTAAGGTCCCTATTTGATTTCTCAAAGGTGTGTTTGTATTTTACTTACCTTGCATTTCCCAGCGCAATACCGGGGCTTTCTGTTGGCACTTTTCTGAACCGAGACTTAAGACTTACTTCCTGCCCTCTGCTCTAAAGGCCAGTAGCTGGCATTGGCACATCTCTATCCTGCTGGGAGCCTGTCTCAGGACGGAATATACTTTTATGGAAGAAAGTGTTTAGTGGTGCTTTTGAGGCAACAAGACTTTAGAAACTTCTACTACAGAGGCACCTGGGTGGCTCAGTCAATTAAGCATCCGGCTCACATCATGATCTCATGGTTTCATGAGTTCAAGCCCCGAGTTGGGCTCTGTGCTGGCAGCATGGAGCCTGCTTGGGATTCTCTCTCTCTCTCTCTCTCTCTCTCTCCCTCTCCTCTGCTCACTCTGTCTCTCTCAAAATAAATAAACTTAAAAAAAAAAAAGAAACTTCTAAAAATAAAGCCTTCAGTTATACTTACCTTCTTGGATAATCTATCCACCATGTTATTATTAAAGGAGTCTGTTGTTTGGTGGTAACCCTTGACTTCAGACTGGCTTGTTCTTGCAAGGAACCCATTCCAGAAACTGAAGAATTTCCTTTAACCAGCTCTAATGCTACAGAGAAGTATCAAAGTCCATAGCAAGTATGGTGGGACATGTAATATGCGAGGTCTCTAGTCTTTGTTTCTTTTCTTTTTCTCCTTCTCCTTCTCCTTCTCCTTCTCCTTCTCCTTCTCCTTCTCCTTCTTCTTCTTTTGAAAGAGAGAGAGAGAGAGCACGCCTGTATGCACCCATGCATGTGAGTAGGGGAGGAGCAGAGAGAGAGAAGGAGAGAGAATCTTAAGCAATCTCCATATCCAGCGTGGAGCCCAATGCGGGGCTCGATTTCGTGGTTCGTGAGATCATGACCTGAGCCGAAATCAAGGGTCGGACGCTTAACTGACTGAGCCACCCAGACCCCCTTCTAGTCTTCGTTTCTTGATTCCGTTTTTAACACGCCACCCACACGTCCCCCCCCCCCCCCCGCCCCCGAAGTCCCTTAAATATCTTAATGCTTCCATTCTTATTCTTTGCTTCTTGTTGTTTGCCTTGGAAATGTTTTCCTTCTTTTTTCTAACTTCTCATTGCATGATCAGTCCGTTTGTTTTGCTTTGTTTGAAGGAAAGCAGTTAGGACTACACATTTGCTTCTAAATACATTTTGATTAAGTTTCAGAAACTGCCTACGTTCCTTCATTCTCATCGTTTTAGAAACCTGTTATTCCAGATTTTAATTTGCCTTTGACCTAATAATTATGCCGGGGGGAAAAGTATGTGCGTGTTTCTTTGAAAGTCATAAGAAATTGGGTGGTTTCTTTTACACTGTAGCCTGAGTGTGGAGTCTATAGAATTCCTCCTTTGTGGAGAGCTTGACGTGTTATTTGTAGCCTAGTTTAGAGTCAAATTGTGTAAATATTCGTGAAGTAGTTGAGAAGGTGTGTATTCTGTGGGATAAAGTACAAGCCCAATAATAAAGCCAAAAATTCAGTCTTCTAAATATATGGTTTGAATATATTCCAAAGACAGTGGTGGAACATCTCTGGTGTCTCCGTCCCTGTTTAAGTCTAGAAGCTCTGTGGTCTGTACTCATTCTCTTTGGTCTCATTGTTTTCCACATGCCTTTCCGCTCTGCACTTGGAGAGCTTTTCAAGTGTGTGGCTCCAGCCTCGAGGAACTTTTCTGTGCTGTGGACTCTGCTCTTTGAGCCTTCAATGCAGATCTCATTCCCGGCACTGGGTTTGGGTTCCTTGCATTCTGCGTTTCGGCAAGCTGTATCCATCTTTCTCATATTTTATGGAGAACTCAAAGCAGACATTTCCTTAGGTAGAGCAATTTATTTCCAGAAGCATCCTCTTCCAGCATTGCCCTGAGAACTGGCAAGAGAAGTCCCCAAGTGGGCCCTGTGCTTCAGAGTTCCCCACAACGGGGGCGCCCGGGAGGCTCAGTTGGTGAAGCCTCCGACTTGGGCTCAGGTCGTGATCTCGTGGGTCGTGGGTTCAAGCCCCGCATCGGGCTCTGTGCTGACATCTCGGAGCCTGGAGCCTGCTTCGGATTCTGTGTCTCCCTCTCTCTCTCTGCCCCTCCCCCGCTCATGCTCTGTCTCTCTCTCAAAAATGAATAAACCTTAAAAAAAAATTAGAAAATAGAGTACCCCCCAACAAAATAATCAGATTTATTAAGGACCGCACAATGCCTCTGGCGCTCAGCACTCGCACAGCAGGACCTAACCCTAAACATCCGTGCTCTTCAACAATGTTCAGGCCCCAGGGAGATGCTTCACATCTGACCCTATATTGATGGGGAGAAAAATGCATCAGCTTTGAAAAGTTTAACGAAAGCTTGATGGGCCCCTGCTAGGTACTATCTCTCGGAGGGCAGAGAGATTTTCAGCAGAGAAGTACTTAGGTAAGAAAAAAGACAAATTAACTTGCCAGATCTTTCCTCTCAGCCGGAATGCAACAGATTAAACACAATGAAAGGGCATTTTCTAGTCGTGCTGACTATAGTTTCTTGTTTGCATCTTCTTATTCGTGGTTCTGGGGGTACTACACATGAATTAGGACGGCATTTGCATCCGTTGTAAATGGAAACTGAGGACATTTTTGCGACATTACATAAGCCATGTTACACATTATTCAAATTTGCATTTATATCTAGACTTTAGACATAACGATACTGATTCTTTACACAGGCAGCGAGATGGACACTGAATGCTAGAATTATGAATTTTAACATTTTTATTTAAAAACTCGGGGCACCTGGGTGGCTCAGTCGGTTAAGCGTCTGACTTCAGCTCAGGTCATGATCTTGCAGTTTGTGGGTTCAGGCCCCGCATCGGGCTCTGTGCTGACAGCTCACAGCCTGGAGCCTGTTTCAGATTCTGTGTCTCTCTCTCTGTCTGGCCCTTCCCCTCTCGAGCTTTGTCTCTCTCACTCTCTCTCAAAAATAAATAAACATTAAAAAAATTTAAAAAATAAATTAAAAAAAATAAAAACTTACTTATTTGGGGGGGGTGCCTGACTGGCTCAACTGGTAAACATTAAACATTTGAAAAATAAACGTTTTTTAGTATATGTGCTGCCGAAGCGAGCACAATAAACGTTTTTTAAAAATTAGAAGAGAAAGAACATGTGACTCTTGATCGCAGGGTCACGAGTTTGAGCCCCATGTTGTGGTTAAATTTACTAAAAATAAATATATAAAATAAGTAATAAAAAGTTACTTATTTATAAATCAAATTTTAAATTAAATGTATAATTTAAATACAATTTAAGTTAAACTTTAAAATTAAGTTATTTAATAAAATTTAATTAAGGTTTTAGAGAGTATAATGATATACAGTATTTGGACTTACGTATATTTGATATAAAAATTTGATATTCAGTAATTCTAATCTTTATTTTGCCTTCTGCATTATTAGATACTTTTCAATGTTTAAAAAAAAACCCTAACTTTTTGGAAAAACACTGGAAAATTTTTTCATAAAAAATTGTCGCAAAAAAATTAATAAAAAATAAATATATTTACATTTTTGTTCTTTGAATATAATTGTTTTAATCCTTAAGTAAATTTTAAAATCTTTTTTTTTTAAGAGGAAGTGTGTGAGTGGAGAGGGGCAGAGAGAGAGAGAGAGAGAGAGAGAATCTTAAGCAGCCTCCAGGCTCAGTGCTGAGCCCCAAGCAGGACTCCATCCCAGGACCCTGGGATCATGACCTGAGCCGAAATCAAGAATTGGGTGCTCAACCGACTGAACCACCCAGGCACCCCTAAGATCTTGATTATCATAACATAATTAGGGGCGCCTGGGTGGCTCAGTTGTTGAAGCATCCGACTCTTGGTTTCCCCTCGTGTCATGACCTCACAGTTCTTGAGTTCAAGCCCCGCATCAGGCTCTGTGCTGACAGTGAAGAACCTGCTTGGGATTCTCTCTCTCTCCTTCTCTCTCTGACCCTCTCCCACTCGCTCTCTCTGTCTCTGTCTCTCTCTCTCAAAATAAATAAATAAACTTAAAAAAAATAACATGATTAGCGATTTTGCTGAAAGGAAGAGAAGAAAAATTCCATGGGATCGTCATCATCATTTATGAATGAGGTATACGTTTCTTACTCATCCCAACATCGTCAGCCCAAGCTGCAATGTCCTCAGGAAGAAAAGTCTGGAGGCGGAAGGTACAGGGCAGCACTGCCCACTTAAAGGCTCTTCCTGCTACCTTCTTTCCGCCAGCCCCTACCATCCTGTTTCAGAGGGTAATGTAGCCACCGGTAATAAAACTTTCCTTTGCCTCCTTTCTGCTACAGCAGGTGGTGACTAATGACACTAGGATGTGTGAGCTTCACGGGGAGGTGACAGATTGTCAGGTCACCGCTTCACAGGTGGTTAACCCCACGCTCCCTACTAAGCAGGCCTCTCTTGGTTGCAATTGACAGAAACTCACCTCGAACTTGTTGGCGCAGGAAGGGACATTTATTGAATTGCAGGACTGCAGTAAGGGCAAGACTGTGTTTGGGTCCCGGAAAGGGTAGACTCTAGGAATGGAATCCTGTCTGGACTCTGCTCCCTCTTCAAGGAAGCTTATGCTCTCAGATGGGCTGTGTCCACATGATTCCAAACTGTAGGCCTCTGGCCTCACTCCTGAAGGCTTCCCCTGTAAAGCTGAGCTGTTCCACTTAATTTCTATTCAAAATATAGTGGTGGGGGCCATAGGCACACCCTGTCACCCGGAACACAGTGTCCTGTGACTGGCACTCTCCACTACAACCCCATGGGGGAAGGAGTTCCCCCAAAGGTGGTACCACCCACCAAAGGGAAGGGAGGTGAGGAGGCAGAACAACTAGGACCCTCTGTGCTGCCCCACCCAGGGGCCTTCATGACAGCGATCACCAGTCAGTGCTTTGTACTTTCTGCGGGAAGCTTGCATGGGCCTCCGTTTGCATGGTTTGGACCCAAGTATGTCCAGGAGAATGATGACGTCACAGAACTGAGGTTCCAGAAGGCAGAGTGGCCCAGCGCTCCCACCTTCTTTAGAGCATGGGGAGCTGTGAACTAGGCGGGGCTAGAGTATAGTTCATGAGGAAGAGACTCTTCGTTCTACTGATTCTTGAGGAAAGCCCTGGCTGTCTGGGACCTGGGGTCAGAGAGGGGTAGGAGAGAGGTAAGCTTCGGAAGGGGAGGTGAGAATGCATCTACCAGAGGCACCGTATTCCCCATGGAGACCCCAAGGGGGGACTTCATGGGTAGAGAGAGAGCTCACCCGCTTCCCAAGGCTCAGTGACCCCTGGCAAGTCTTGGAAGGAACCTCCTGAGTCAGGGTGGAGCAGGGTTGCATGGGACACACTCATACTAAAAAATTATTTGTTGTTTGTCTGAAATTCTAATGTAGTTGGGCATCCTGTAAAACTTTCTTTACTAAATCTGGTAACGCCAGGGGGAGGGAGACAAGCAAAAGAATGTTCACAAGCTCAGGCTGGTACGGAGTGAGCTTAGAAGACATCTGTGAGGAAACAAGGCCATTAGGGCAGCCATCTTGCCCAAGCAGCAGCCTGTGGTTGGAGGAACCTAGGCCTTTGCTCTCAGGAACATACACCTGCTTTCAGGGGAAAGATACGCATGCACACACCCACCACACACACACACATGCACACGGTGACAGAAATAGCCCCATTCTGTGTTTTCATGGCATTGATAGTTTTTTTTTTCCAATGTTTATTTATTTTTGAGAGAGAGAGAGAGAGAGAGACAGAGTGTGAGCGGCAGAGGGGGAGAGAGAGAGGGAGACACAGAACCCAAAGCAGGCTCCAGGCTCCAAGCTGTCAGCACAGAGCCCGATGCTGGGCCTGAACCCATGAACCACGAGATCATGACCTGAGCCGAAGTTGGATGCTTAACCGACTGAGCCAGCCCAGGTGCCCCATCCAGTTCTTCACCAAGCTTCCCACCACCTTAGATTTAATATCCATTGATGATTCTTGCCCAAACTAATCTATGATGGCTGCAGAGTGATGATTTTCCAACCTCATGACCACCTCCACGTTTATCACTCACCATCTTATTGTCAGGAAGAGCTCCAACCCCATCCCCGTTATGTATCTGTTTGTCTATTTATTACTATTAAGGACTCAGGGATTCCTATCTCTTTCACTAGATTATAATCTGTCCCTATCCTTATTTTTTTCAAAGACGCTCTAGGCCCAAGGTGGGGTGCTAACTCATGACCCTGAAACCAAGAGTCGCTCGCTCCACCAACTGAGCCGGCCAAGCTCCCCTGTCACTATCTTTATTTGTGTTGATGGCCAAACTGTCCCAGACTACCTTAGAAACCATTCTGTATTAATTCTGTAGCTACGATACCAAAAGCGTAAGCAACAAAAGAAAAGATAGAGAAAACAGTCTTCGTCATCATTGAATTCTTTTGTTTCTAAGAATACCATCAAGAAAGTGAAAGGCAACCCACAGAATGCGAGAAAATATTTGCAAGCCATGCATCTCATAAAGAATTTTTTATTTTTTATTTTTTTTAATTTATTGTTTTTAATTTTATTTTTTATTTGTTAAGAGTTACATCCAAATTAGTTAGCATCTAGTGCAACAATGATTTCAGGAGTAGATTCCTTAGTGCCCCTTACCCATTTAGCCCATCCCCCCTCCCACACCCCCTCCAGTAACCCTCTGTTTGCTCTCTATATTTATGAGTCTCTTCTGTTTTGTCCCCCTCCCTGTTTTTATATTATTTTTGTTTCCCTTCCCTTATGTTCATCTGTTTTGTCTCTTAAAGTCCTCATATGAGTGAAGTCATATGATGTTTGTCTTTCTCTGACTAATTTCACTTAGCTTAATACCCTCCAGTTCCATCCACATAGTTGCAAATGGCAAGATTTCATTCTTTTTGCTTGCCGAGTAATACTTCATTGTATATATATATACAGTCATCCATCATCCATCGATGGGCATTTGGGCTCTTTTCATACTTCAGCTATTGTTGATAGTGCTGCTATAAACATGGGGCTGCATGTGTGCCTTCAAAACAGCACACCTGTATCCCGTGGATAAATGCCTAGTAGTGCAATTGCTGGGTCGTAGGGTAGTTCTGTTTTTAGTTTTTTGAGGAACCTCCATCCTGTTTTCCAGAGTGGCTGCACCAGCTTGCATTCCCATCTGATAAAGAATTTTTACAACTCAATAAAGAAGGACAAATAACCCAACTAGAAAATAGGCAAAAGATCTAAATACTGAATTTCCCCAAAGATATGCAAATGGCCAAAGAGCACATGGAAAGATGCTCAGCGTCATTAGCCACCAGGAAAATGCAGATCCAAACCATCATGTGTACGACTTGGCACCCATTAGGAGAGCTTTGATCAGAAAGACAGTTAATAACAAGTGTTAGCGGGAGGGGGGGGGCCCGGTGGGCTCCATTGGTATAGAGCATGGTGACTCTCAACATCAGGGTCATGGGCAGAACCTACTTTAAAAAAAAAGAGTAAATTGAATTAAAAAAACAAACAAGCGTTGGGGCACCTGGGTGACTCAGTCAGTTGAGCCTCTTGATATCAGCTCAGGTCATGATCTCACAGTCTGTGGGCTCAAGCCCCGCATTGGGCTCTGCGTTGACAGTGAGGAGCCTGCTTGGGATTCTCCCTCTCTCCCTCTCTCTCTGCCCCTCCCTAGCTTTTGTGCACCCTCTCTCTCTCTCTCTCTCTCTCTCTCTCAAAATAACTAAATAAACTTTATAATTTTTTTTTTTTTAAAAGTAACCAGTGTTGGTAAGGATGTGGAAAAGCCGATGGCAATGTAAAATGGTACAGCCACTTTGAAGTCAGGCAGTTGCTCCAAAGTTGAAACTTGAAGTTACTCTATGGCTCAGCAGTTCCATTCCTTGGCGTATATGCCCGAAGGAATGAAAACATTTGTCCACACAAACACTTGTGCGTGAATGTTCACAGCACCGTCATTCATAATAGCCCCAAAGTAGCCCAAAAGTCTATAAAACGATCAATAGAGAGACAAAAGAAGGATTCATCACAAGGAATGAGATCCCAGTGGCTGCCACAACATGAATAAATCTTGAAAACATTGTTAAGCGAAAGAAGCCGGGCTCAAAGGCCACCTATGGTGTGACTATTTGTGTGCAGTGTCCAGGTTAGGTAAATCTAGAGAAATGGAAAGTAGGCTTGTGGTGGGCAGGGGTTGGAGGAGGGGTGGATTAGTGACAGCTAATGGGTATGGGGTTTCCTGTTGGGTTGATGAAAATGTTTTAAAATTGACCGCGATCATAGTCGCACGGCTCTGCAAACACACTATTGAGCTGCACGCTTTAAATTAAGTGATTGTGCGGTATGTGAATTATGTACTGTGAATTTTATCTCAATAAAGCTGTTACCAAGAAAGTGTTCCAGATTTGGCCAGCGGGTGCCCCTCTGAGCTGGCTCTCATGTCCATTTGACGTGCTCCAATCCATATTTTGAGCACTTTCTTACTTTCTAGCACAAGATAATTCAGACTTATTTTATACCCTTTCCTAACTCCAGCCTAGGAATCAACCTTTGTCCCAGAAGTCTTGCTTCCTATTTGGGGGGGAATGCAAAACCAAGATTTAGGCATTTATCATTTCGTTTAATCATCATGACAACCCTAGTAAGTGGGTACTGGCATGTCTTCCTTTTACAAATGAGGCCCGGAGAGGTAAAGTATATTGCCCAAGGTCACACTGCAGCCCAACCTTTGAAAGCAGGCGACGTGAATCCAGGGTCCCCGCCCCTTGCACCTCCCCCTACACACACACAAACACACACACACACACACACACACACACACACACACACAGAGTGTGAAAGTGAAGTTTATTTCTTCAACAAGGTCACTTTTACTTGAGTGACACCAGTTTTTTTTTTTAATTTTTTTTTTTAACGTTTATTTATTTTTGAGACAGAGAGAGACAGATCACGAATGGGGGAGGGTCAGAGAGAGAGGGAGACACAGAATCTGAAACAGGCTCCAGGCTCTGAGCAGTCAGCACAGAGCCCGACGCGGGGCTCGAACTCACATACCGAGAGATCGTGACCTGAGCCGAAGTCGGACGCTTAACGGACTGAGCCACCCAGGCGCCCCGAGTGACACCAGTTCTGAGTGGAAACAAAGGTGTAGAGCTTATAAGACAGCCTCTCAGGAATTGCACAAGGCAGGGTATACCCTTGGGAAAAGTCACATATCATGCGTCTGGGAGCGTGGGGTTGAGGGCAGATCAACACCCAGTGGCCTGGCCCTTCCTACGAGAGCACATGTTCAAACCCACACACGCAAGTACCAATAAAGTCCAGTGCTCATCAATCTCCTTTGCCAGCCTCACTCCCCACCCCTGTACCCAAATGCTGCCCATAGCCAGGTGTCCTTTACAAGAGTGAGAATGGCTAAAAGAGGAGAAAACCTATAGATGAAAGGAGATCAGCCTCGGTTTTTCACTGTTGACGCTGGGCAATGGCTACATGGAGATTCATGATATTATTCTCTCTTATTTTGTAAATGTTTGAAAGTTTCTGTAGTAAAAGAAAGTATAAAATGGTGAGAGGAAAGAGAAATAGCCAGGCGGGGAGCCGTGAGTGAGCCGGGACATTTGGCTGCTCTCTCCAGATTCCTCAGGTGCTCAGAGGAGACCAGCAGCACGTCTGGGAGATCCTCGGGACCACAGGCCCTCAGCTGCACCTTCTCCCCTCCGAAGATGATGAGGATGCTACTCATGTCCTTGGTCAGCTGCCTCGTTGCCATAAATGAGGCCAAGCTCATCAGTCGCTGTGACTTGGCCAGAGTGCTGCACAAGGAGGATCTGGATGGGTTTGAGGGCTACTCCCTGAGTGACTGTGAGTGCCGCTTTCTCACACTCCCGCCCCCCCATTCCTCTTCTGCTCCTGGTCACCTCCTATGTGGCCATCTTTCCATCATTCATCTTTCGAAGCCAAGTTCAAAAAGCAGCCCTCCCCGAGAAGCCCCTCCCAACATTCTATATTCCTTCCACTGAATATTATTAACTGAGCACTTACTATGTACCGGGAACTATTTTAGGGGCTGGGGACAGAGACATCAACAAAGCCCCTTCCTTCACAGTGTTCGCATTCTAGGGGGAGAGGCGAGTCCCAAACAAACACACAAACATATGAAGCACTTCCTGGTGGTGATAAATGTTATGCAGCAGAATAAAGCCAGGGGAGTGAGAGGTAACCTTGTACTTGAAGGGGAAGTCAAGGAATACCTCTCTGAGGAGGTGACATTGAGCAGCACCGAATGAGGCAAAGGACCGGGTCACCCAAATGTCTGGGGAAGAGCATTCCAGGCAGAGGGAGCAGGCAGTGCAAAGGCTTCGTCCTCCTCCCTGGTGGGGCTAGCTTCCTTTTGCCCAGATTTTGCACACACCTGTCTTGTGCCGTCCTTCTTGTTTTATCTTGTCTTGTGGTCCTTTAAGGGGTGCGTCTTCGTTCTTGCTGAAGGCACCAGCTGCCTTTGCCCCAGCTGAATGTCCCTCACTGGGCTTTGCACGGGTCATGGCACACAGTAGGCGATCATCAAGTGCAGGAGATGCGGATGGACAGCGGGATGATGAGCGGTTGTACTGAGGGGCAGGTGGATGGACCGAAGGGCGAGGAGAGAAGCTAATGGGTGTTTCCGGCCAGCTCGCCCCGTCTAGCCTCTTAGGCCTTGTTCCTTTCTTCTGCTTCCCCGTCTCCCTTTCTCCTCCGTGTCCTTTGTCCCTCAGTTCAGAGCCCTCTAAAAACCTTCTTCTCCCTGTTCTAAGGGCTGTGCCTGGCTTTTGTGGAGAGCAACTTCAACCTATCAAAGGTAAATGAAAATGCAGACGGCAGCTTCGACTATGGCGTCTTCCAGATCAACAGCCACTATTGGTGCAATGATCACAAGAGTCACTCGGAAAACATTTGCCACGAGGACTGCAAAGGTCTGGCCGGGGTCTCAGGGTGGGAGAGGGGAGAGGATGAGTGGGGTCTACTCACAGGACTTCTCGTCCCACTCCAAGCCTGGGAATGCACCCAGGAGTGCCTTTGCTGAGCAGAGGATTTCACTAGTGGCTACGATGCCCCTCCGGTTAGGAGATTCTCCGGGGTGCAGGCTCCAGAAAGGCTCTGCACACCCAGTAACAGAGGACAGCAGCGGCCAACATTTAGCGAGAGTGTGTTGTATGCTGAGCACTTCACATGCCAGCTTCTCATGCGGTGGAAACTATTATGATCCCCGCTTTACAGACGAGCAAACTGAGGCTCATAGAACCAGTGCTGAATGCCAGACTGGTGGCCCTGAAGGCTCAGCTCTAACCATCAAGTCCTGACTTTGGTCAATGGCCTGATTGATTCGAGGCCAAGGGCAAACTCCCCACCTCAGAGCCACTCGTGGAGGCTCCACAGGTCCATGACTTTGCCCCTTACTCCCTCTTTCGTACTCTGATCAACATCCCTGCACTCTTCACCTGAAGAGCCTCTCTCATTAGGCAAGGTTTACCTCGGCCTCTGTGCTGCCTGTTTTGACATTTCCTTTCCCTAGAAACCCTCAAACGTGGCGCGAACCAGCATGTACCCTAGCTAGGATGTGTGGTAGTAAACATACATTTACTCCTGCCCCTCCTGCCCCCACCCCTAGCCACCCTTGACCTCTAGCAGCCATCGTAGGGATATCTCCATGGGCCTCTGGGAGGGAGCCCTTGCCTAATCTGGAAGGACTCAGCCCCTGGGGGGCGGGGAGAGCCGGTGTCTGCCTCAGTCTCTGGGACTGTCCTCTGTGTTCTCACAGGTATTCTCTGTCTCCCCTTCAGAACTGCTGAGCCCCGATCTTCTCTCAACCATCAACTGTGTGAAAAAGATTGTGTCTGGAGCAGGGGGAATGAAGAACTGGTGAGGAGGTCACTGTGGGACTAAGTCAGCAGGCAGAGCCCCAAGAAGGATGTAGTGACAGGAGGGGACAGGAGGCAAGGACTCCACCCCTTCTAACCATCTAGAAAAATGGGGGAGAGCGGCGCGGCTTGGAACTGGGACTTACAAGACTTGGGATCTGGGTCTTTGTCTGATGTTGTATTAAAACTGTTTTGGGCACAGTAGCAAAGGAACTTGAGTTAGCTGAGGGAGATGGCTTCGGAGGGGACAAGGTGTCTCACCGAGCTTACCCAAGGGGTCTCTTCTCTGGAAGAGAACGGAGGCGGAGCTGGGAACTATCAGTGTGGCTTTCCTGACAAGTTTCTGCCTCCTCGTGCATTTCCTTCACTACTTTCTTTGTAGAGCAGTATATTCTGCTCCCCATTCCAGAGGACAGACTGTGGCTGCCCCCAAGTTAACGGGCTAATGTTCTGAGCAGTCACGGAGACTGGCTAGTCTCAGCCCCAGAGTCCAAGGGGCTGGGATAGAGAATCTGATTGGCTCAGCTTGGACCCATCATCCCCGAGCGGTTCAATGAGCTGTAGGTGTGGGACCAGTTAAGCAGCACCATCATGCTGGCCACGGGTGGGGGGTGGGGCTGGCCCTCTCCATAATTCGCAGCAACATTTTCTATAAAAGGTGCGTAGCTCCTCAGCTGAGCAAATACCCCCAAAGCTGTCAGCTTCCCAGTGGTAGACAGTGCAATGGTTGCTTCACTTTTCTGAGCTTCAAATTGGAGATAGATAGATAGATAGATACATAGATAGATAGACAGATAAGTTGCCTCTACAGGTGTCTGTGAGGAAGGAGGGGGTTAAGTGCCTTGTCTACTCTAAGAACACCATGCGGGAGAGACGCTGACGGCTACTAGGGATGACCCTCTCTGGAGGGAGAGTCGATAGTTGCCCCTGAGATTGACGGATTGGTTATTTATTTATTTATGTATGTATTTATCTTTCTGTTTGTTTAGTGCCTCTCAGCCTTGT
The DNA here is from genome assembly GCF_046562875.1 of Panthera onca. Classification (NCBI taxonomy): domain Eukaryota; kingdom Metazoa; phylum Chordata; class Mammalia; order Carnivora; family Felidae; genus Panthera; species Panthera onca. The sequence continues at coordinate 80,742 of NW_027675816.1, read as the reverse complement.
AAAATGGTGCACTCCCCCTTCGGGGCCAGAGGAGGATTTGAAAACGTGGGGGCATGCTGGACGGGGGGAGGAGCCAAACACCACAGATAAGAGAAATTTAAAGGAAGGCTCAGAGGGGCCACGGGGGGACAGACCAGAGAGCGAGCAGTGAAGGGGGTTCTGTGCATTGCCGTGCTGTGCCGTGCGTTCACTAAGTGCTGGGTCATGGATGTGGAGAAGGAGCTACTAAGTAGGAAGCAAGAACCCAGCCTTCTTCTCTCCACAGGGTGGCATGGAGGTTGCACTGTGCGGGCCGGCCACTCTCCTACTGGATGACGGGGTGTCACAAGGAATGAGACAGGCGTGGAGTCATTCCAGCGTTCCTCTTCTCGCCTGGGGATTCTTCATGTCTTCTTCCTCTTGCCTCCACTTCACGTTATTTGCTTTCCTTCCCATGTTCAAAAAGGACTGACCGGAGCCCCAGGAATAAATGGTTTTCTAGGGCTTTCTCCTTGCACCCATCCAGGCCCAGGCCCCTGGTTCCTGACTGTCATTCGCGAACCAAGAGAGGACCACAGTGAAGAAGTTGTTATATTTGGGGAATTATTAAAGCATTCCTTGTGCAAAGAATGTGTTGGTTTCTTCATTTTTCATTCCAGATATCTTCGAGTACCTAGTATGGCAGGAGGGTGGTGGGCACTAGAAGAAGGAAGGTAAATCATAACTATTGTTCTTGAGGTGTTCACCATCTGCCTGGAGAAGCAGCGACATACACGAACACTGGCTACAGCGAATGAGTGGATACATACAACGAATACACGGTGCTGACGTGGAGTTGAACCCGCAAAATGACAACGCAAAGACAGAAAAGGGGCAGTTGGAGGAATGTTCTACCTGTGGCTACAATCGGAACTGCCTGAATAAACTGTCCCACCTGGGCCACTGCTGTCCCTACTTCTGAGCCTTAACTGCTTCAGCTCTGAAGTGAGAGGTTTGACATTTGAGTGGTTCCCAGAGTTTTGGATTTCACAGACCAGTAAAGCACGAAAAAAGTTAAGGCCATGTTAACATGTCCAACTTTTTATTTTAATGCCCTAGAAAGAGTATGAATCACAACAACTATCCTCTATCAGCATCTCCTCATAAAACAGTTTTCAGCATGAAAAATGAAGGTCAGTGTGCCCGGGTGGCTCGGTTGGTTGACCGTCGGTCTTCGGCTCAGGTCATGATCTTGCAGTTTGTGGGTCTGAGCGCCGGCGAGGGGCTCTGTGCCGACAGCTCAGAGCCTGGAGGCCGCTTCGGAGTCCGTGTCTCCCGCTCTCTCTCTGCCCCTCCCCCATTCGCACATGCATGCTCTCTCTCAAAAATAATATTAAAATAATTTTTTAAATGAGGGTCAGATTTATAGGATAATGGAATGGATTTCGTTTTATGAAAATATTTTTTTTAACCCTGCTTATATTACCTTTTCTTGCTTTGGCAAGGACTGGTGAAACCTTCACCACAGACCAGCAGCAGTCTGAAGGCCACTGCTTAGAAACCTCAGGAGACTTGTTTTGTAAGGCCCCTTCTGGCTCAGACATTCTAGGATTAAAATAAGGATCATTAGGACCTACTTTCCCTCTCAGTGTGTTAGTCCTCAAAATAGCTATTTGGATGCCGAGAGCGGCCCTTCTGCACAAGCACCATGAGCTCCAATATTGGTGCCCTACCTGGCCTCACTCTGGTTTTTTCAAATTTATCTCTCCTTCTTACCCTGCTTGCCAAACTCCCACATCATCTCACCCCAACAAGCACACACGTACACCAATTCATCAAAATCACGTAGGGAAATCAGGGAATGCTTTTTAAGGATTTCATTAATGGCTTAATGAGTTATAGTTTGATTTGTATATTTAACATTCATGAAAACATTCTTAAGCCAAAGGATTGCATCTTTAGTGGTCATTGCCCACACAACGTAGAGAAATCCAAATTTTTAAGTTCAGTAGGTAACTTACTAACTGCTAGTAGTCTAAATCTTCTCCCGGGGTGAAGAGGAAGAAGGCTGCCATAAAATTGTCCACACCCAGGGATCCTGTAAGCTCACCCTTTAGACCCTACTGTAAAAATACACTTGACTAACGGTGCCTGGGTGGCTCAGTCGGTTAAGCGTCCGACTTCAGCCCAGGTCGTGATCTCACAGTTTGTGAGTTTGAGCCCTGCTTGGGGCTCTGTGCTGACAGTCTGGAGCCTGCTTCGGATTCTGTGTGTGTGTGTGTGTGTGTGTGTGTGTGTGTGTGTCTGATTCTCCGCTGCTTGCACTCTGTCTCTCAAAAATAAATAAATATTAAAAAAAAAATTTTTTTTTAAATACACTTGACTAGAAGCACTAAATTCTACGACATTGAGACAATGGAGCTGCGGGAGGGGAAGTAGAGGCAGAGACCCGCCCCAGAGCGGGAGGGGCGAAGGAGAGGTCCGGGGGACAGCCCCCGCCCCACCCCGCGGCGAGCTGGCCCCGCCCCTCGTACCAGCCCCTTTTTAAAACGCGCGGGCGCGCCTTGCGCAGGCGTCGTGCCACTCAAACCTTAGTCGCGCCTGCTCCTTGGTGGTAGGATGGCGGAATTGGTCTCTTTTACGGTTCCCACCGAGAGTGACAAAACCTTGCTGGTGTGGGAGCTGAGTTCTGGACCCACGGCCGAGGCCTTGCATGTGAGCCGGGCCAGGAGGGAGGGAGGGAGGGAGACACCCCCACCTCCCCGTGACTGGGAGTCTGAGTCTGGCCTTGAGCACCTCGCGCGCCTTGTAGTCTCCGCCGAGAGGAATCTTAGTTCTAGAGGGGAGCTTTGCAGTCTCAGCCCCGACAGATTTTTGAGAGGTAACTCTCAACAGCCGGCACATGTTGCCTTCTAATGCTTCTCGAATCCCGGGATTTCAAAGGGAAATCTTTTCAACGAAACGAGAAGTGCTTTGGGTTGCGTGTGCAGGAGGGCTTAGGGAATAGAAGGCAGTTTTGTTTCCTGGGCGTGAAATTTCATGCACTTACTTGGCGTGGGACCACCCCACAGCATTCTCTGTTCGCAGTATTCTCCCAGTTTGGCCTTCTGTATTCGGTCCGAGTCTTCCCGAACGCTGCAGTGGCCCGTCCTGGTTTCTACGCCATCATCAAGTTTTACTCAGCAAGGGATGCTCACAGAGCCCAAAAGGCATGCGACCAGAAGCAGCTTTTTCAGAATTCTCCAGTGAAGGTGGGTCCAAGTAGGAAATTCCTAACACCACTGGGACGAAGTGTTGAATTCAGCAATAATAGACCAGCGTTGGTATACCACTGTGGTTTACAGAATGCTTTTAGATGCATTGCTACACTGATCCTCCGGTTTCCCTGGGTTTTTTGGTTGTTTTGTTATGTTTGTTTTGTTTTCAGATGAAGAAACTCGAACTCAGGATAGTTAAGTGACTTACTTAAGGTTCATGACAGTAACTGGAAGGGAGAGGTCAAGCCCAAACTTACTGATGTTCAACCCTGTGTCATTTTTTGGTGCCCCTTAATTTAACAAAGCTTCACAAGAAGTCTTGTTTCTGTTTACTATTATGGGGATTAAAAAAAATTTTAATAACGTTTTTATTCAGTTTTGAGAAACAGGGCATGAGCAGGGAAGGGGAAGAGAAAGAGGGAGACACAGAATCAGAAGCAGACTTCTAGGCTTTGAGCTGTCAGCTCAGAACCCGATGTAGGGCTCGAACTCATGAATCCTGAGATCATGACCTGAGCTGAAGTTGGACGCTTAACCGACTGAGCCACCCAGGCCCCCCTCTATTATGTGGATATAAAATGACAAACTCTTTCATCAGTTGTATTATAAAGGATGCTTCATCGTCATTATCGTCGTCATCACTCTCAAGCTGCCTATTCAGAACTCCCTTCAACTCCCGGGAAAATGGTTAAAACATTCTTTAATACACCACAGAAACTTTATTCCATACCAACATGCTGTCCATTTTGCTTTCCCAGAGCCCCAGAATTATATTTCATTATGTGCCTCAATTCAATCACCATGTCCTTATCAAGGGCCATGTCAATTCCTTTGAATAAGTTGAGTGAGGCTTAGATTGCCAAACCTTTCACTTTATAATTGTATGTTTTCATCAGCTTTGTCTAACTGGCTTCTTAATCTAGCTACTTCCTACGGACTCGACTGCCTATTCTTACCCATATGCCTTTCCTTACTGATTTAATCTGGATCGAATCTAAGAATCCTTCTCAAATGTCTGAGTATACTGTCTCCACTTGTTCAACACTGTCTTCAATCCTGGCTCCACTCCCTATGATTGAAATGATCACCTGTCAGGCATTCCTGAGTTTGCAAGCTTCTAGCCTGTGAAGATGTCACCCAGCCACTCAGCTATCACAGATTATGAAATAATTACTTTGTATCAGTTGTGAGTAATGAGGTGTTTTTCTCTCATTGGACATTAAGACCATTTCACAAATGGATTTTGAGATTTCACAGCATAAAGCCCAAAGTCAATATATAGCTGACAGGAGAGAGCATTCATATTAAATTTCTTTATTTATTTAACACAGAGCCTTGGGTTACCACCACCACCACCACCACCCCCACCCCGCCGCCTACTGAAATTGTTGCCCAATTTACTTATGTGTTCCTTTATACTTTGGCAAGTACACATAGTTTCTGGTTGTTTTTGTTTGTTTGTTTACCTTTTATAAATACATATTTAAAAAGAACATATTAAAATTTTTTTTTTAATGTTTATTTAAAAAAAATTTTTTTTAATGTTTATTTAAAAAAAATTTTTTTTAACATTTATTTATTTTTGAGACAGAGAGAGACAGAGCATGAACAGGGGAGGGGCAGAGAGAGAGAGGGAGACACAGAATCTGAAACGGGCTCCAGGCCCTGAGCTGTCAGCACAGAGCCCGACGCGGGGCTCGAACTCACAGGCCGTGAGATCATGATCTGAGCCGAAGTCGGACGCTTAACCGACCAAGCCACCCAGGCGCCCCTAATGTTTATTTTTGAGAGACAGAGTCAAAGCATGAGCGGGTGAGGGGCAGAGAGAGAGGGAGACACCTAATCGGAAGCAGACTCCAGGCTGTGAGTTGTCAGCACAGAGCCTGACACGGGGCTCGAACTCACAAACTGTGAGAATCATGACCTGAGCTGCAGTCGGATGCCCAACAGACTGAGCCACCCAGACGCCCCAAGAATAACATCTTACAGTAAAATCAAGGAAAGGCCTAAGGAATCTGAGAGCTTTTTTTCAGTAGCATGAAGGAAAACGGTCGCCAGCAAGAACTGTGGCAAGGTTATCTAAGGTGACAACTGTCTCTACCACTCAGGGGCTCAAGGCCCTTCTGAAGCTTCCTGGTTGTCCAGAACAGCTCCACTCTGCCTCACCATTAGCCTGTGCTGTAGCACTCAACATTTAAAAGTTCATCTTCATTTCTCCTTCCTAGCAGGCAGCTTCAGTTGGAGAAAGTAATTTCACTTTTTCATCTACTCATTCATTCACTTAATCCATAGACCTGTGCTTGATTCTAGGAATGAGAAAAGAATAAAATATGGTTCCTTCAAGCACTTAAGGAACTGATAAACTAGTGATAGAGGACGTTGCACAAACAAATCAATAAAGAGTTAATAATACTTTGACTTTATTTGAATTATTTGAATTTTTATGAATATGCGAATATACTACACCCCACTTGAAATAGACATTTAAAAAAGAACTAGAGGATGTAAGAAATACACTGTAGCGTGTAAGTTATTTAGAGAGTTAACACTGGAGGTATTTGCATTCTCAAAGAAGCTTATTAAGGCAAATGAACCTCTTATTGTTTTATTTGCTTATAAAATTTACAGAAGTATGTATATTCCTTCTTCTAACGGGGGTTAGTAACTTGCGGGGGGTGGGTGCTGCTGATTCAGGTCCTACTCAGGTCCATGTTATCTGCTCTTGAGGTCATATTCTCAAACAGGAGCTACGGGATGAGACAGCAAAAAGTTTTCTTCCCTTGCTTACCTACAGCCCTATAATTTGCTTCCAGAGGGCTTCCTTAGTTGCTTTCGTCATCACTTTCAATATCAGAGATCACGGAAAGCCGATTAATCAAGGGCCCTGGAAATGATGCATCAAAGTCTATAGCGTAAAAATAGTACATAGCATTTATTTAGGGTTTATTAGGAGCTGATTTCTTAAAATGTTTCTAGTTTGAGCTTCACAACCTCTCTATGAAATAGGTATTGATAAATCTCAGGTGTATCTAAAGGAAGCCTCTGTGTCAGGTTATGATATTTTCAGGTCTATTTCTTATGTCTTTAGGTTCGTCTTGGCACCAAACATAAGGCGGTTCAACATCAGGCCCTTGCCCTAAACAGCTCCCAGTGCCAAGAACTGGCAAATTATTACTTTGGTTTCAATGGATGGTCAAAAAGGATCACCAAGGTAAACTTTATAGATTTTCTCTGACTAATTAGAATCATTTCAACACTGAAATTCTGGACTTCAGAAAGGAGAAAACTGGGTTGTGGGGAGATGTGAGAGGGCTCTAACTGGAAGTACCTGAGCCTGCCACCAAGAATTCATAATAATCTCAGTAACTTGGGTGGTGGTGTCCATAATCTTCTCCAGTATTTGTATGGTGTATAATAAAAACCAATTGTCTTCATCCATTTGTAAGTCTTACTTGATTTTGAAGCTATAGGATATCTCCATTGTGGGCTGGGATTGCTGGAGTTTAGTTGCATTTTTTTTTTTTTTTTTAGAGAGAGGCAGATTGCAAGCGGGGGAGGGGCAGAAAGAGAGGGAGAGACAGAATCGGAAGCAGGCTCCAAGCTCTGAGCTGTCAGCACAGAGCTCGACGCGGGTCCCGAACCCATGAACAGTGAGATCACGACATGAGCCGAAGTCGGAAGTTTAACCAACTGAGCCACCCAGGCGCCGCCGGTTTTGTTTTTAATAACAAAACATCTTGAAGCTTACATTCAGATCCAAGGAAGGACCTTCCATTTAAAATCCTAACAGCTCGGGGTGCCTGGGTGGCTCAGTCAGTTGAGCGTCCGACTTCGGCTCAGGTCATGATCTCACGGTCTGTGAGTTCGAGCCCGACGTGGGGCTCTGTGCTGGCAGCTCAGAGCCTGGAGCCTGTTTCGGATTCTGTGTCTCCCTCTCTCTCTCTGCCCCTCCCCTGCTCATACACTCTCTCTCTCTCTCTCTCTCTGTCAAAAATAAACATAAAAAAATAATAATAATAAAATCCTAACAGCTTCAGGATCTTTCTGACCTTGAAGAAAGGGCAAATGAAGATACTGTGCCACCACTTCAGAAGCAGAGCCTGAAATTCTTCTGTGCTTTAGAGGTGGTGTTGCCATCCTATGAGTGCCGGAGTCCCGGAGCTGGCATGGCCGAGGAGACTTTGGATGACCTGGAGGAAGGTCTGTTTACAGTGGGGGTGGGGGTGGAGGGGAGGCAGAATCCCTCTTTCTTTCTAAAAACTCATCTTTTCAGATACATCATCCAGCCCTCCCCTTTGCTAAGCTCCTAAAGCCCTAGGCAGAGTTTTTCTGGCCTACAGTACAGGCTTTTATCTCAGGCAATACCTGAAAGAACCTTTAACTTTAAAATTCTAAAGCTGACTTTCTGCCAAGAAGTTTAGGAGGAGGGAAGTAATGTTTTTCCCATTTTTGGTTAAGAATTCGCCTTGTGCTAAAATAGTCCTTCAAATACATATCTCTTGCAGCCTGCAGTTATCCCAGCAAAGTAATCATCTAAAGATTTAAACAAACTCTTGTGTAGATGTTGAGTCCTTTGCCTCCTATAAAAGGGCTGGAGTGTAAAGAGTCAAATACAGATGCCTAGAAAAGGTATTCCCATTGGTACTGTGTTTTTTCCCAGTGTCTACAGCACTTAGGCTTAGGGTTTTCAGGGAGGGGCAGGGCTGTTAGCAAGGCTAAGGGAGTAAGGCTCCCTTGGGTGATGCCCGGGAAGAGACCAGGCGGTCACGTGCACTACCACCGAACCCTTCTCCCCATGTGACTCCAGCCCTTGATGCACAGGAGAGTAGGGTCTGCAGTAGAGTCTGAAACTATAGTTTCAGCTTGTCCATTTGAAATCTACGAGCGATGTGAGATCTGTGCCACTTTCTTGGCTTGTGTCTCCCTTTTGGTACTTCCGAAACTTCTGGAGTAGATCAGGGCAGTAAAAATGTGCCCTGCCAGGATATACCTACAGCAGAGTCATTCAACCTTGTGTTGTGCCTGCCCTTACTTGCTAAGATAATGAACTACGAATCATGGATGTATTTTCACTTTTACACATATAACCCCCAAATCAGTTATCATTCAGATAGGCATGTTAAATCCATTTGTTTTGGTTGGATGCAGGGCCATTATCATTTCTTATGAAAAGGAGGACAACCCAGAAGCTTGCTATTCAGAAGGCTGTGTCAGATGCATTCCAGAAGCTGTTGATTGTGATTTTAGGTAAGACTTATTTGATTGTCCTTACAGTACATCAGTTTCAACGAGCAAATAAACTCATTTTGAAAAGTTAATTGGATGAAAACACTTCATATTCTTTTATTCACCAAATGCTTTCAAAGCGGTAGTGTCAAATTTGTTCTTTGTGGCATCTGTGAGAAAAATGACCACAAATATTTTTGTCCCCAGTATATAGATATACAGTGACTTACCTCTGTCCACACAGAAAGTGTTTGACCCAGTCTTCTTTCTTGATTGTTTGCTCATAACACAGAATACTATTGTGAGTATAAGCTTTGGGGGCACCTGTGTGGCTCAGTCAGTTAAGCGTCCAACTGTTGATTTCAGCTCAGGTCATGATCTCACGATGTGTGAGATTGAGCCCCGTGTCGGGCTCTGTGCTGACAGCGTGGAGCTCGCTTGGGATTCTTTCCCTACCTCTCTCTCTGCCTCTCCCTGACTCTCACATGCCATGTGCTCTCTCTCTCAAAATAAATAATAAAAAAAATAAACTTTGAAGATTTAGACATCTGGTGTTGAATCTTAGCTCTGTCTCCTAGATTTCTTATGCAGTTTTAGGTTTTATAGTCAGATTTGAAGTATGTAATCTCTCTAAGCTGCAATTTCTCTATCTGCCAAGTAAAGGTAATAATTCAACTCACCTCATGGGGGATGAATTGTAAGAGCAAATGAGATGATGGAAAAGTTTAAAACTATCCCTGAAACATGGTAAGCAGAGAAAATATGTTCACTTGTTATCATCGTTTTCCTGTTGGAGAATTTATAAGATTATGTTTTTGGAATCAATTCAGCTTCAGTTTTTGTTTTTGGCACTGACCTATTGGGTGAATATGATTCTTTTTTTTTTTTTTTTTTTTAATATATGAAATTTATTGTCAAATTGGTTTCCATACAACACCCAGTGCTCATCCCAAAAGGTGCCCTCCTCAATACCCATCACCCACCCTACCCTCCCTCCCACCCCCCATCAACCCTCAGTTTGTTCTCAGTTTTTAACAGTCTCTTATGCTTTGGCTCTCTCCCACTCTAACCTCTTTTTTTTTTTTTTTCCTTCCCCTCCCCGATGGGTTTCTGTTAAGTCTCTCAGGATCCACATAAGAGTGAAACCATATGGTATCTGTCTTTCTCTGTATGGCTTATTTCACTTAGCATCACACTCTCCAGTTCCATCCACGTTGCTACAAAGGGCCATATTTCATTCTTTCTCATTGCCACGTAGTATTCCATTGTGTATATAAACCACAATTTCTTTCTCCATTCATCAGTTGATGGACATTTAGGCTCTTTCCATAATTTGGCTATTGTTGAGAGTGCTGCTGTCAACATTGGGGTACAAGTGCCCCTATGCATCAGTACTCCTGTATCCCTTGGGTAAATTCCTAGCAGTGCTAGTGCTGGGTCATAGGGTAGGTCTATTTTTAATTTTCTGAGGAACCTCCACACTGCTTTCCAGAGCGGCTGCACCAATTTGCATTCCCACCAACAGTGCAAGAGGGTTCCCGTTTCTCCACATCCTCTCCAGCATCTATAGTCTCCTGATTTGTTCATTTTGGCCACTCTGACTGGCGTGAGGTGATATCCGAGTGTGGTTTTGATTTGTATTTCCCTGATAAGGAGCGACGTTGAACATCTTTTCATGTGCCTGTTGGCCATCCGGATGTCTTCTTTAGAGAAGTGTCTATTCATGTTTTCTGCCCATTTCTTCACTGGGTTATTTGTTTTTCGGGTGTGGAGTTTGGTGAGCTCTTTATAGATTTTGGATACTAGCCCTTTGTCCGATATGTCATTTGCACATATCTTTTCCCATTCCGTTGGTTGCCTTTTAGTTTTGTTGGTTGTTTCCTTTGCTGTGCAGAAGCTTTTTATCTTCATAAGGCCCCAGTAGTTCACTTTTGCTTTTAATTCCCTTGCCTTTGGGGATGTGTCGAGTAAGAGATTGCTACGGCTGAGGTCAGAGAGGTCTTTTCCTGCTTTCTCCTCTAGGGTTTTGGTGGTTTCCTGTCTCACATTCAGGTCCTTTATCCATTTTGAGTTTATTTTTGTGAATGGTGTGAGAAAGTGGTCTAGTTTCAACCTTCTGCATGTTGCTGTCCAGTTCTCCCAGCACCATTTGTTAAAGAGACTGTCTTTTTTCCATTGGATGTTCTTTCCTGCTTTGTCAAAGATGAGTTGGCCATACGTTTGTGGGTCTAGTTCTGGGGTTTCTATTCTATTCCATTGGTCTATGTGTCTGTTTTTGTGCCATGAATATGATTCTTATATTAGGGTCAGCTATATTTTTGTGAACCTTGAAAGTGGTCAGGCTATTGAATAGCATCGATTGTGTTCTCTATTGAGTTCTACAATGGTGTGAATGTTACAGGCTGTGCTCCAAGGGAATTTCATAATTAGTAACGAGTCCCCAAACAATTGCCCCCCCCACCCCGCCCTCGCCGCTTCACAGTCTTGCAGGCTTAGAGACTGAGAAATCCTAGCTAAGTTTCAGAGGCCTTATTTGCCCATAAGAGTTGACCCTGGATTGGTCTCAGGCTTCCAGCCTGGACAGCTCTTGCAGTGAAAGTTGACTTCCCTGGTCATCAGGTAGAATCTCCATTAGCTGTCAATTCTGAGTAACAACCTTTAAGAACCAAACTAAACCTTTGGGTTGCTGACCTCTCCCTAACATGCTATGGTATCCCTTGTACACGATCAAAATGTTGTAGCTGTACTTTGCCTTAAGGGGAATTGTATTGTCTATAAGGGACATGGGCCATTTCTGCCAATAAACTGTCCAAGCGCATTCTCTCCCTCCCCCTCCCCCTCCCCCTCCCCCTCCCTCCAAAGCATTGTTCATCGTATCTGGTGGGATTTTGTTTCCGGGGAGTAGACACTTGCCTTGTTTCTAACATGAAGTATCAGCTATAGTCCATGGTCTGTATTCCAGAACTCACACTGACCTCTACCTAATGCCTTACTGTCTAGTCATCTGATTTTGAACATTGTTGTTTCCATAGTTTTAACTTCCTGTGTCATTATTCCTTAGTTCCTATCTCTTAAGATGATAGCGTTTTTGAACCACACAGTTGTTAACTTCATGTGTATTTTTTCACACATAGTTATGATTAAAAACTGAAGTGTGAGATGAGAAAACTTCTAGGGAAATGCTTTTATTTTCTGCTTTTATAAATAAAAAGAATGTGTAGTTATTGGGTGCTATCATTGTATACAGCTAGTTTTAGAACAAGGAAAATTCTGAATTGATCTTGTTAACTTTATTTTTTAAATGTTTATTTTTGAGAGAGTAAGCAGGGGAGAGGCGGAGAGAGGGGGACAGAGGATCTGAAGTGGGCTCTAGTGCTTACAGCAGAGACCCCAGTATGGGGCTTGAACTCATGAACCATGAGATCATGACCTAAGCTGAAGTCAGACGCTTAACTGACTGAGCCATCCAGGCGCCCTCTTTTTTTTTTTTTTTTTTTCCAATCCTTATTCACTTTATTTCAGAAAGTGGTAAAATAGCTGTGGAATACAGACCCTGTGAAGAGATCACAGATGCCAGTACTGAAGACGAGCTGCAGGATTTAATTCAAGTATGTGGAGATTAAAGTTCAAGGGTGACATAGCCACTGTAGCCATAATGTAAAGCAACCAGCAGAATTTGGAAGACTTTGGCATTAGCTCTATCATCCTTTGGGAAATGTGAAACTCAAAAACTGCTTTTGACTGCAGGGGATTTCTGGGGCTTTTCCTGAAGTCCTGACCCTTGGCTCTGACCCCTTATTTGAAATATGGAGAGCAAATTTCATCAGAGCACTCCCACAGTTGTGGACATAGGAGAGGACACAAGCCTTTTAGAGCTCCCCTCAAACAGAATCTCAAGGATTTGGGAACAGAGTAACTATGGCCTTAAATGTGATTATACTACAGCGTTTGAAACCATTATGCCATTCAAATAGGATGTATCACCCAGATGTCGGCATCTCATATATATCTTGCGTGAATATCTTGCTGAAGAACTTTTCTGTAAATCACTCACATGGATGTCCTGAATTAGGGATTAAGTTGCCAAAATAATTTCTAAAAAAAATTTTTTTTTTACATTTATTTATTTTTGAGACAGAGAGAGACAGAGCATGAACGGGGGAGGGTCAGAGAGAGAGGGAGACACAGAATCTGAAACAGGCTCCAGGCTCTGAGCTGTCAGCACAGAGCCCGACGCGGGGCTCGAACTCACGGACCACGAGATCATGACCTGAGCCGGAGTCAGCCGCCCAACCGACTGAGCCACCCAGGCGCCCCGCCAAAATAATTTCTAAAAGAGAATAGTAATGTGCCACATACAGAATGTTAAAAAAAAAAAAAAAAAAAAAAAAAAAAAAGCAAAAATGTGTTTCAGGTCATTGAGAGCTTAATTTGGGGCTAGATTTGTGAACTTTTTTTTTCGATTTTTTTTTTAATGTTTATTTATTTTTGAGAGTGAGAAAGAGCGTGAGCTGGGGAGGGGCAGAGAGAGAGGGAGACGCAGAATCTGAAGCAGGCTCCAGGCTCGGAGCTGTCAGCACAGAGCCCGGCGCGGGGCTCGAACTCACAGACTGCGAGATCATGACCTGAGCCGAAATCAGGCACTCAGCCAGCTGAGCCACCCAGCCGCCCCTCGATTTCTGAATATTTAACTCACCCCACAGTTGCAAAGTTTGTTTTGAAGGGAAGAGAGTGGAGAAAGAGAAGATGGTTACTTTCTGAAAAAGCACTGGAAGATTTTTCATGCAAAATAATAATGTTAATTGAATCTAAATCAAACCAGTCGAGGAAACTTCAGACGTTTCCAAGTTTAGGCTTTGAGAAGTCTCGCTTCCTGGGGTGCCTGGGTGGCTCCATAGGTTGAGCATCCGACTCTTGATTTTGGCTCAGGTCACGATCCCAGAGTTTGTGGGGTCAGCCCCACGTCGGGCTCTGTGCTGAGCGTGGAGCCTACTTGGGATTCTCTCTGTCTCTCCCTCTGTCCCTCTCCTCCGCTCACGCTTTCTCTCTCTCAGGAAAAAAAAAATTAAAAAAAAAAAGTCTAGCTTCCTGAAAAAGGTGAAAAGATGAGAAAAAGATTCAGCATTGATGCTAAAGATTTCAGAAACCTGATTATAGCAACAGATCCATTCCTGCATGAGGCCAGTCTTGGAATCAGTTCCATATAAAAACTATTCCTGTGTGCTAGACATTGGGATTAAGATAAAAACCCCCTCTCTCTTGCATTTTACATGCTAGAGGTTGTGCCAGACTATAAGCAAGGACTAAAAATACATTAGAAAAGGGGCTGTGAAGGAAGTAAACTGAGTGCTAGTTGCAGTATTTCAAGAAAATTGTTTAACACGCTGACTATAACATCCTAAGTGCCTTCTCCATGTGGGCGCACAGAGTGGACCTCTGAAAAGTGGCGTTGTTACTTTTTCTAGATCAATGGCTATGTCCAGTCAAGATGAGATGGGGGAAGTTTTCCCACCCAGTGTAAATAAAGGGCTAGAATTGGTTTCCGGCCCTCTTTCCCAGAATGAATTGCTTAGCACTCCCCCCAAACTCCTCCTACAGACATTTAGGGGCCATCGCAGATTCAGTGGTAGGCCCCCATCTAACAGAGTGGTGAATTAATAATCAGCCATGGGTACTGAGAATTTAGAGGAAATGGCAACATTTTAGAATATCTGACTGTGAAGTGTGTTCTCCTCCCCATCGCCCTAACTGGTGCTTATTTTGCAGGTCAGCTACTTTTCTTGGAAGCAGTATGGCCAGGGGGAGGAAGAACGTCTCTCGGATTTAAGCTTTGAAGAGCAAGAGTTCAAATTGCTAGAGCTGGACTAGCATTTTTTAATTTCCCAGGATGCCAGGTCCTGTGGCTTCCTTGGAAGCTCTGCTCCACTCCCCCACCCTTCCACCCCTCAGAGCTGCGGGAGTGCGGGGCCACCCAGATCTGAGTCCAAGTACTACCTTGCTGTGAGCAGCCCCGGGCCGGGGAGGGGGGGGGAGGGGGGAGGGGGGAGGGGGGGAGTGGGGGGGAGTGGTGGCCTTTGCAGGGTGGAGGGAGGCCTGGGCCCCAAGTGATTCTGGGAAAAGGGCCCGCTCTGCTGGTGCGGAGCCCATCTCCAGGGAGCTAATAAAGGTGGCGTAATTAAAGACGTCATTAAGGGTGGGACGTGGGCGGGGAGGGCGCACAGTTGCTAACTGCGCGTGCGCATCACGGGGCTGCCATAATGGTTTGGCTCCCGCTCAGGGCCCAGCGCCAGTACCCCACTCGCCTGGGTCGCTGCACCCCGGAGCCTCCGCGTGTCATGTCCCGGCTGCGCCTGTTGGCCCCACTGCTTCTCTTTATGTGGCAACCGTTGTGGCTGCTGGTCCAGGCAGCTCAGCCTCCGGAGTGGGCCCTGGACCCTGCCCAGCTGACTTCCGACCCCCTGGAGGCGGCTGAGCCCTGGTCTTCTCGCTCCTCTGATCCCCCGCCCGAATCGCCCCAGGCACTTACACGCCCAGCTGAGCCGGGGGGCTTTAATTACCCGGGGTCCTCTGCTCCAGCCCAGATGTTGGCCCCGCCTAAGGAGTTGACCGAGACTTTGGTTCCATTCCTGGACACGGTTTCGTTTGGAGAACTACCCCCAGGGCCAGATGAGGATCTGAATGACCAGCTAACCCAGCATCAAAGGCTCCCAGAGGTGGTTCCAGTGCCAGGTTGGGATCAGAATCAGACCATAGCTCCGCCTCCTCAACTCAAAAGTAAGACTAAAACTGTAGGTTTATTTATTTTTTATTTTTTTATTTTTTTTTATTTTTTTATTTTTTTTTTTCCAATGAAAATTATTTTTAAAACAATTTTATGGCTTTTCGGTAATTAACAGTATTATGAGGATAATCATGTGATTTATATGCCAAAATGCTCTAGAAAAGTATATTCACCTAGAAATCATAATTTACTCAGAAACTAGTTTTAGAAAGGAGTTGTATTTTAATAGGTAAAAGCCTGGATTCTGGAGCCAACTAAGTCCCACATCTGTCACTTCCCAGCACTGTGACCTAATGCAGGTTACTCTGGGCATCTTCCATACTCCGGGTTTCTGTGGGGAAAATTGATGAGTATCCATATCATACAGTAAATGTGGGCATTAAATAAATGAATATATGTGAAGTATTTGGAATACTTCCTGGAGCATAGAATGCAGTATGTATATGTTAGTAATTATAATTTTTATTAGATTCGTATGTAAATAATTCTGTACAATTGACCAAGCTTCATAGTTTTACTTTTCTTATCTATAAAATGAGTATTATGCTAGATTGTCTCCGTGAATCTTTTCTGAAAGCTAAACTCTTTTACCTTTAGAGAGGAAATTAGTTAATGAATCCTCTGGTCCCTTAAATTCCCCACTATTCATCAGTCCTGGCAAGAAAAGGACAATCTGGTTTGAGTTTTTGACATCTTAGCCACAAATCATAAGTACTTATTTTTCATTTAAAATAAAGAATATAGGTAAGCAAAACTAAATCAGCATCATTGCTCTTCTTACTTTGTCACCAAATTTTGGCCTATAAAAATATTTTTAATGATGTTATTTAAAAATTATTTTAAACCCATAAAATAATCCAATAAGTCCAATCAGTTCATTTTTGCCAATACTAAACATCAGCATGTTTTGTCCCTAAATGAATAGAGAAAAATGTAGATGAGGTTTTTATAATAAATATTTAATGACCCCTAAAGTGACATACTTTGCGTTAAAGCAATTACTGTGAACACCTGGGAATCACTTAATTGACTGCAGATGGTGTAGGACATATAAAAAGTAGAAGGTTACAGATTATTCTCACGTACCAAATTTATGTTTTTTGTCATTGAGTCTTTTTTTATTTTTTTTATTTTATTTTATTTATTTTTTTTTTATTTTTTAATATATGAAATTTACTGTCAAATTGGTTTCCATACAACACCCAGTGCTCATCCCAAAAGGTGCCCTCCTCAATACCCATCACCCACCCTGCCCTCCCTCCCACCCCCCATCAACCCTCAGTTTGTTCTCAGTTTTTAACAGTCTCTTATGCTTTGGCTCTCTCCCACTCTAACCTCTTTTTTTTTTTTTTTTCCTTCCCCTCCCCCATGGGTTTCTGTTACGTTTCTCAGGATCCACATAAGAGTGAAACCATATGGTATCTGTCTTTCTCTGTATGGCTTATTTCACTTAGCATCACACTCTCCAGTTCCATCCATGTTGCTACAAAAGGCCATATTTCATTTTTTCTCATTGCCACGTAGTATTCCATTGTGTATATAAACCACAATTTCTTTCTCCATTCATCAGTTGATGGACATTTAGGCTCTTTCCATAATTTGGCTATTGTTGAGAGTGCCGCTATAAACATTGGGGTACAGGTGCCCCTATGCATCAGTACTCCTGTATCCCTTGGATAAATGCCTAGCAGTGCTATTGCTGGGTCATAGGGTAGGTCTATTTTTAATTTTCTGAGGAACCTCCACACTGCTTTCCAGAGCGGCTGCACCAATTTGCATTCCCACCAACAGTGCAAGAGGGTTCCTGTTTCTCCACATCCTCTCCAGCATCTATAGTCTCCTGATTTCTTCATTTTGGCCAGTCTGACTGGCGTGAGGTGGTATCTCAGTGTGGTTTTGATTTGTATTTCCCTGATAAGGAGCGACGTTGAACATCTTTTCATGTGCCTGTTGGCCATCCGGATGTCTTCTTTAGAGAAGTGTCTATTCATGTTTTCTGCCCATTTCTTCACTGGGTTATTTGTTTTTCGGGTGTGGAGTTTGGTGAGCTCTTTATAGATTTTGGATACTAGCCCTTTATCCGATGTGTCATTTGCAAATATCTTTTTCCATTCCGTTGGTTGCCTTTTAGTTTTGTTGGTTGTTTCCTTTGCTGTGCAGAAGCTTTTTATCTTCATAAGGTCCCAGTAATTCACTTTTGCTTTTAATTCCCTTGCCTTTGGGGATGTGCCGAGTAAGAGATTGCTACGGCTGAGGTCAGAGAGGTCTTTTCCTGCTTTCTCCTCTAGGGTTTTGGTGGTTTCCTGTCTCACATTCAGGTCCTTTATCCATTTTGAGTTTATTTTTGTGAATGGTGTGAGAAAGTGGTCTAGTTTCAACCTTCTGCATGTTGCTGTCCAGTTCTCCCAGCACCATTTGTTAAAGAGACTGTCTTTTTTCCATTGGATGTTCTTTCCTGCTTTGTCAAAGATGAGTTGGCCATACGTTTGTGGGTCTAGTTCTGGGGTTTCTATTCTATTCCATTGGTCTATGTGTCTGTTTTTATGCCAATACCATGCTGTCTTGATGATGACAGCTTTGTAGTAGAGGCTAAAGTCTGGGATTGTGATGCCTCCTGCTTTGGTCTTCCTCTTCAAAATTACTTTGGCTATTCGGGGCCTTTTGTGGTTCCATATGAATTTTAGGATTGCTTGTTCTAGTTTCGAGAAGAATGCTGGTGCAATTTTGATTGGGATTGCATTGAATGTGTAGATAGCTTTGGGTAGTATTGACATTTTGACAATATTTATTCTTCCAATCCATGAGCACGGAATGTCTTTCCATTTCTTTATATCTTCTTCAATTACCTGCATAAGCTTTCTATAGTTTTCAGCATACAGATCTTTTACATCTTTGGTTAGATTTATTCCTAGGTATTTTATGCTTCTTGGTGCAATTGTGAATGGGATCAGTTTCTTCATTTGTCTTTCTGTTGCTTCATTGTTAGTGTATAAGAATGCAACTGATTTCTGCACATTGATTTTGTATCCTGCAACTTTGCTGAATTCATGTATCAGTTCTAGCAGACTTTTGGTGGAGTCTGTCGGATTTTCCATGTATAATATCATGTCATTTGCAAAAAGCGAAAGCTTGACTTCATCTTTGCCAATTTTGATGCCTTTGATTTCCTTTTGTTGTCTGATTGCTGATGCTAGAACTTCCAGCACTATGTTAAACAACAGCGGTGACAGTGGGCATCCCTGTCGTGTTCCTGATCTCAGGGAAAAAGCTCTCAGTTTTTCCCCGTTGAGGATGATGTTAGCTGTGGGCTTTTCATAAATGGCCTTTATGATCTTTAAGTATGTTCCTTCTATCCCGATTTTCTCAAGGGTTTTTATTAAGAAAGGGTGCTGGATTTTGTCAAAGGCCTTTTCTGCATCGATTGACAGGATCATATGGTTCTTCTCTTTTTTTTTTGTTAATGTGATGTATCACGTTGATCGATTTGCGAATGTTGAACCAGCCCTGCATCCCAGGAATGAATCCCACTTGATCATGGTGAATAATTCTTTTTATATGCTGTTGAATTCGATTTGCTAGTATCTTATTAAGAATTTTTGCATCCATATTCATCAGGGATATTGGCCTGTAGTTCTCTTTTTTTACTGGGTCTCTGTCTGGTTTAGGAATCAAAGTAATACTGGCTTCATAGAATGAGTCTGGAAGTTTTCCTTCCCTTTCTATTTCTTGGAATAGCTTGAGAAGGATAGGTATTATCTCTGCTTTAAATGTCTGGTAGAACTCCCCTGGGAAGCCATCTGGTCCTGGACTCTTATTTGTTGGGAGATTTTTGATAACCGATTCAATTTCTTCGCTGGTTATGGGTCTGTTCAAGCTTTCTATTTCCTCCTGATTGAGTTTTGGAAGAGTGTGGGTGTTTAGGAATTTGTCCATTTCTTCCAGGTTGTCCAATTTGCTGGCATATAATTTTTCATAGTATTCCCTGATAATTGTTTGTATCTCTGAGGGATTGGTTGTAATCATTCCATTTTCATTCATGATTTTATCTATTTGGGTCATCTCCCTTTTCTTTTTGAGAAGCCTGGCTAGAGGTTTGTCAATTTTGTTTATTTTTTCAAAAAACCAACTCTTGGTTTCGTTGATCTGCTCTACAGTTTTTTTAGATTCCATATTGTTTATTTCTGCTCTGATCTTTATGATTTCTCTTCTTCTGCTGGGTTTAGGCTGCCTTTGCTGTTCTGCTTCTATTTCCTTTAGGTGTGCTGTTAGATTTTGTATTTGGGATTTTTCTTGTTTCTTGAGATAGGCCTGGATTGCAATGTATTTTCCTCTCAGGACTGCCTTCGCTGCATCCCAAAGCGTTTGGATTGTTGTATTTTCATTTTCGTTTGTTTCCATATATATTTTAATTTCTTCTCTAATTGCCTGGTTGACCCACTCATTCGTTAGTAGGGTGTTCTTTAACCTCCATGCTTTTGGAGGTTTTCCAGACTTTTTCCTGTGGTTGATTTCAAGCTTCATAGCATTGTGGTCTGAAAGTATGCATGGTATAATTTCAATTCTTGTAAACTTATGAAGGGCTGTTTTGTGACCCAGTATATGATCTATCTTGGAGAATGTTCCATGTGCACTCGAGAAGAAAGTATATTCTGTTGCTTTGGGATGCAGAGTTCTAAATAGATCTGTCAAGTCCATCTGATCCAATGTATCATTCAGGGCCCTTGTTTCTTTATTGACTGTGTGTCTAGATGATCTATCCATTTCTGTAAGTGGGGTGTTAAAGTCCCCTGCAATGACCACATTCTTATCAATAAGGTTGCTTATGTTTATGAGTAATTGTTTTATATATCTGGGGGCTCGGGTATTTGGCGCATAGACATTTATAATAGTTAGCTCTTCCTGGTGGATAGACCCTGTGATTATTATATAATGCCCTTCTTCATCTCTTGTTACAGCCTTTAATTTAAAGTCTAGTTTGTCTGATATAAGTATGGCTACTCCAGCTTTCTTTTGGCTTCCAGGAGCATGATAAATAGTTCTCCATCCCCTCACTCTCAATCTAAAGGTGTCCTCAGATCTAAAATGAGTCTCTTGTAGACAGCAAATAGATGGGTCTTGCTTTTTTATCCATTCTGATACCCTATGTCTTTTAGTTGGCGCATTTAATCCATTTACATTCAGTGTTATTATAGAAAGATACGGGTTTAGAGTCATTGTGATGTCTGTATGTTTTATGCTTGTAGTGATGTCTCTGGTACTTTGTCTCACAGGATCCCCCTTAGGATCTCTTGTAGGGCTGGTTTCGTGGTGACAAATTCCTTCAGTTTTTGTTTGTTTGGGAAGACCTTTATCTCTCCTTCTATTCTAAATGACAGACTTGCTGGATAAAGGATTCTCGGCTGCATATTTTTTCTGTTTAGCACACTGTAGATATCGTGCCAAGCCTTTCTGGCCTGCCAAGTTTCAAAGGAGAGATCAGTCACGAGTCTTATAGGTCTCCCTTTATATGTGAGGGCACGTTTATCCCTTGCTGCTTTCAGAATTTTCTCTTTATCCTTGTATTTTGCCAGTTTCACTATGATATGTCGTGCAGAAGATCGATTCAAGTTACGTCTGAAGGGAGTTCTCTGTGCCTCTTGGACTTCAATGCCTTTTTCCTTCCCCAGTTCAGGGAAGTTCTCAGCTATAATTTGTTCAAGTACCCCTTCAGCACCTTTCCCTCTCTCTTCCTCCTCTGGGATACCAATTATGCGTATATTATTTTTTTTTAGTGTATCACTTAGTTCTCTAATTTTCCCCTCATACTCCTGGATTTTTTAATCTCTCTTTCTTTCAGCTTCCTCTTTCTCCATAACTTTATCTTCTAGTTCACCTATTCTCTCCTCTGCCTCTTCAAGCTGAGCCATCGTGGTTTCCATTTTGTTTTGCATTTCGTTTAAAGCGTTTTTCAACTCCTCGTGACTGTTCCTTAGTCCCTCGATCTTTGTGGCAAGAGATTCTCTGCTGTCCTGTATACTGTTTTCAAGCCCAGCGATTAATTTTATGACTATTATTCTAAATTCACTTTCTGTTATATTATTTAAATCCTTTTTGATCAGTTCATTAGCTGTTGTTATTTCTTGGAGATTCTTCTGAGGGGAATCCTTCCGTTTGGTCATTTTGGAGAGTCCCTTGCGTGGTGAGGACCTGCAGTGCACTTCCCCTGTGCTGTGGTGTATAACTGGAGTTAGTGGGCGGGGCCGCAGTCCGACCCGATGTCTGCCCCCAGCCCACTGCTGGGGCCACAGTCAGACTGGTGTGTGCCTTCTCTTCCTCTCTCCTAGGGGCGGGATTCACTGTGGGGTGGCGTGTCCCGTCTGGGCTACTTGCACACTGCCAGGCTTGTGTTGCTGGGGATCTGGCGTATTAGCTGGGGTGGGTAGGCAAGGTGCACGGGGGGTGGAGGGGCAGGCTTAGCTCGCTTCTCCTTAGGTGATCCACTTCAGGAGGAGCCCTGTGGCAGCGGGAGGGAGTCAGATCCGCTGCCGGAGGTTTGGCTCCGCAGAAGCACAGAGTTGGGTGTTTGCGCGGAGCGAGCAAGTTCCCTGGCAGGAACTGGTTCCCTTTGGGATTTTGGCGGGGGATGGGCGGGGGAGATGGCGCTGGCGCCTTTGTTCCCCGCCAAGCTGAGCTCTGCCGTCCGGGGGCTCAGCAGCTCTCCCTCCCTTTGTCCTCCAGCCTTCCCGCTTTCCGAGCAGAGCTGTTAACTTATGACCTCCCAGACGCTAAGTCGCGCTTGCTGTCGGAACACAGTCTGTCCGGCCCCTCCGCTTTTGCCAGCCAGACTCGGGGGCTCTGCTTGGCCGGCGAGCCGCCCCTCCGCCCCGGCTCCCTCCCGCCAGTCCGTGGAGCGCGCACCGCCTCGCCGCCCTTCCTACCCTCTTCCGTGGGCCTCTCGTCTGCGCTTGACTCCGGAGACTCCCTTCTGCTAATCCTCTGGCGGTTTTCTGGGTTCTTTAGGCAGGTGTAGGTGGAATCTAAGTGATCGGCAGGACGCGCTGTGAGCCCCGCGTCCTCCTACGCCGCCATCTTCTGGAACCTCTCTCCTTCCTTTGTTTTATACATATAGCATTGTGCTTGTTATTGTGAGAAATAATTCAAAGAATGATAAGATACCAATCCATTCTTTCAGTCCATCCATGAATTATAAGTTATAGTTGATATAGGAGATGTATATGTGGCAAATAAAAATACAAGGCAAATGATTAATGCCAGTTGAATAGTGAAGACAGTAACAATGGTGGAGACCATACTATACCAAATAGTTGCTAAGTAAAGATTGAGCTCATGAGAGAAGACCTCGAAGAGATTACATCGAGTGGGTTGCTGGGGAAATCTGCATAGCCACCTAATGTCTTCTGAGATGGCTATTTGTCACAAGGTTTCATTTGATTTTTTTTTTTTTTTTTTTTTTTTTAATTTTTTTTTTTTTTTTCAATGTTTTTTATTTATTTTTGGGACAGAGAGAGACAGAGCATGAACGGGGGAGGGGCAGAGAGAGAGGGAGACACAGAATCGGAAACAGGCTCCAGGCTCCGAGCCATCAGGCCAGAGCCTGACGCGGGGCTCGAACTCACGGACCGCGAGATCGTGACCTGGCTGAAGTCGGACGCTTAACCGACTGCGCCACCCAGGCGCCCCTCATTTGATTTTTAACATGGTTTGAATTCCAGGAATGTTGGACATACCACATTCAGCAGTAATTAGTATAACATTTCAGAAGTAAGTGATTTTAAAGTACTATCTCTGTTAAGAATATTAATACTTGCAGTAAAACTTCATGGTATGCAAATGACCCTGAAAATTGTAACAATGTAATATAACTAGCAATGTAATAAATAGCACATCCACTGTAACTCAGATATAAGTAAAAAAAACCTGTGAAAATGCAAGGAATTTTGAAAATTGGTTGGTATGTGATGTGGAAATCTTTGATTTAAAACAGGCTAAGGCATCTTTTGTTTACAATAGTATTTTTTTGAGAGGCGATGTTATAGGGTGCTGAAGACCATGGCTCTTGAGTTAGGCTGTCTGACTTTAAATTCTGACTCCGCTATTTGTTGGCGGTATAATCTTGGACAACTTGATCTGAGTCTTTATTTTCCTCATCTGTAAAATAAAGATAATGATAATTCCTTAAAAAAATATCTGTAAGGAATAAATGAAATAATTTATGTTAAAGTGTTCATCATAATGTCTAGTATATAGTAAGCATTAAATAACATTGGGAATTGCTGCTATGTTAGTAGTTCTGTTTCTCTGGGTTTATTTGAATAAATAAATATAACTGGATTTCTCTGCCTTTTATGTCATTTGTTTTGGATTTCTCTACTTCTTATACCACAAAAGGTAAAATTAAGGTACAGTGTGATCTCCTGCGAATTACAATCTACTAACTGCTTTTTCTAGTTTTTGTACACATATATGGCTTGGGGAATATCTATTTGGTATTATACTGTGTTACATTACAGGGATAACCAGGTAGGTAAATGTAATTAAGTCTCTTAAGCAGGCATATGATTTTTTTCTTATCTTTTTTTTTTTTTGGCAGGAAATCCTTTTGTGCTCATTCATACTTGTTCATCAAGACCTTTGAGTCCTCAAGGGCCGAATTTATCTCTAAACTGAAAAATGGAAAGTAAAGTACCTTTATTCTGCCAGGTATTTTTTTCAAAAATAGTTTCTAAAGGCTGCTGCTGCTGCTGCTGCTTCTTCTTCTTCTTCTTTAAAAATAGTTTACATTAAAAAATTAGTTTATATTTATCTCACACCCATAATCAGTAAGCAGATTCATAGAGCAATATAATTATAGGATCTTTTAATAACTAAGGTGAGTTTTGAGTTCTTTTAGTGGGCATATAATGAACTTTCATCCCAGCAATATCAAGAGGTCTGTGGTGTATGTTGAGAGTATTTTGCGGGGTAGGGGACTGGGATAATTTTTTAGGAGAATAAAGGATTTAAACCTACATAAATGGTTGTAGGTAACATAATTAATGATGTGGGAGTCTAACCAGAAGGTAATCTAAAAGATACCAAGTGTCTCTAGCCTTCTCCCCTGTGATTCAGGAGATGTTCTTATCCATTGGCCAGTATTGTGTCAAACAAAAAACAAACCCGGACTTAGTAAGGAGAGACTTTATTCAAAAGGATTATTCCAAGGGAGGAAAGGGACTATTTATTTATTTATTTATTTATTTATTTATTTATTTTTAAGGGACTATTTATTGAAATAGGAGAGGGAAGGCTGTGACCATAAGATCTTCAAGGAGCTCAAGGGCTAGGCAAAAATGGCTTTTCTTTCATGGAGAGGAGTCAACAAGGCTAGGAACTGGATTGGGGGAAGTGGGATGAAAGAGTGGCATGATGAGATAAACAGATCAGAGAATATTTTAGGGGCCTGGAGGAACGAGGAAAGCTTAACCACATTTTGGCTAATAATCCTTTTGTTCTAATTAATCAGTGGGGTTAAAACAGTTTAGCAAATCATTTCGTAGAGCAAAGAAAAGGAATTTTGAAGATATTTGGCCTTGTCATAGGTAAACAAGGGTGGCATCTGTGAGTTTTATCTAAAGCTTATGGGGGAAAAGGGTGATTCCTTGCAGCAAGCCATTTTTCAGAACACAAAAGGGTGAAGGGATTCCTTTAATCTTCACTGTTTTCCAGGAGCACAAGGCTCAGGAAAAATTCAACATTGTCAACTGAGAGTCTTAACCTTTTAAATATACGCTTTCAATGGATCTGGTGCTACCATATGACATGTACCTATACTGTAATCCGAAAGAAATTAAAAAAAATTTTTTTTAACGTTTATTGATTTATTTTGAGAGAGAGCACATGTGCACTAGAGAGAACATGAGTGGGAGAGGGGCAGAGAGAAGTAGAGAGAGGATCCCAAGCAGGCTCTGTGCTGTCAGCAGACAGCGTGGTGTGAGGCTGGATCTCACAAACTGTGAGATCATGACCTGAGCTGAAATCAAAAGTTAGGGGCACCTGGGCAGCTCAGTCGGTTAAGCATCCATCTTTGGTTCAGATCATGATCTCATGGTTCTTGGGTTCAAGCCCCACGACGGGCTATGTGCTGACAGCTCAGAGCCTGGAGCCTGCTTTGGATTCTGTGTCTTCCTCTCTCTCTGCCTCTCTCCCACTCATCTGTGTCTCTTTTTCTCTCAAAAATAAATAAACATTAAAAAAATTAAAAACAAAAGTCAGATGTTTAACCAACCGAGCCACTCAGGCGCCCCCCCACCCCTGCAAAAAAAAAAAAAAAAAAAAAATTTCAAGGCTTCTTGCTAAGTACCAAGAAGTGTGATATGTCTATTAACCTGTTCCACTTTTTTATACCTAATACTTAGTTGATTGTATCCTCATGAGCTGATTTGGAAGAGCTGATTCTTAAAAGTTAAAATAATTAACAGCATTAATATATCATACCAGTTTGTCTTCCTTAGACTGTGTAGTTTATACTTCACAGACAGTTCACCTTTAACCACAGAATTTCAGAGATTATTTTCTTCCTTTTCTGTATCATCAAAGTTTCTGTTCACTATTTGACTGCTTCTGTTCATCTGGTCTTTGATAACAGGTTTTTGTGCCTCTCTGTCTTTTTAGATCTTCCTCCTTTTATTTTCCTGGTTTCTGTTTTGAGTCATTTTTCTCAACATCTCTAGGAAACTTTTCATCATTCCTAATAAATATTAGGGCAGCAAATCAGATTGCCTTTTTGAAGCAGGTTGTTAAAGGTGTGCCTCTGTTGTAAGATGAATGTATGCAGACCTTAAAAGTCACTGAAATAGTTCCCTTAATTTACATTTTGTGTAGAAATAGAGATTCTCTAAACTCCCTTAGTGATCTGCTTTATACATGGCCTTTGTAATTTGTTCAGGGGTTAAAAACTAATATACCTTTGATCAGCTAGATGCAGTCCAGTTGTTTTAAGCAAGCAGCCATGTTTTTTTTTTTTTTTTTTAAGTTTCTTTATTTTTGAGAGAGAGAGAGAGAGAAAGTGAGGATGAACAGTGGAGGGGCAGAGAGAGAGAAGGAGAGAGAGAATCCCAAGCAGGCTCTGCACTGTCAGCAAAGAGCCCGATGCAGGGCTCGAACTCATGAACTGTGAGATCATGTCCTAAGCTGAAACCAAGAGCTGGATGCTTAACCCACTGAGCTACCCAGATGACCTGCAAACAGCCGCATTTCAAAAGAGTATATTTCTCACTTCATTCCTCTTTTTCTAAACATGTTCATTGCTCGTAGGCCCTAGTTCTTTTTTGGAGGGGGAGGTGTCTGTTTAGAAGAAATATAGCTGCTTTATTTTTTTTCTCGATAGACTTTTATTTTTTAGAGCAGTTTTAGATTCACAGCAAAGTTGAGTGGGGAGTTCCCATATACTCCCTGCCTCTATACATGTGCAGCCTCCTCCGCTATCAACATCGTACACCACCGTGGTACATTTGTTACAATCAATAAACCTACACGGACATATCTTTATCACCCAAAGTCCATACTTTACATTGGGGTTGATTCAGTATTGTGCACTCTGTGAGTTTGGACAAATGTATAGTGACATGTAGCCATTATTATAGTATATAGAATAGTTTCACTGCCCTACGTATCTTCTGTGCTCTGCTTATTCATTTTCTCCCTCCTCCACTGACTACCGCTGGTCTCTGTAGTCTTCATAGTTTAACCTATTCAGAATGTCATATAGTTGGAATCATATAGTATGTAGCCTTTGCAGATGGGCTTATTTTACTTAGCAATATGTATTTAAGTTTCCTCCATGTCTTTTCATGGCTTGATAGTTCCTTTCTTTTTAGTGCCAGATAGTATTCCATTTTCTAGATGTACCACAGTTCATGTACTGAGTCTACTGCCATTCATCTGCTGAAGGGCACTGTTTTTTTCCCCAAGTTCTGGCAATTCTGAATAAAGCTGTTTTAAACGTCTGTGTGCAGGTTTTTGTGTGGGTATATGTTTTCTACTCCTTTGGTAAATACCAGTAAGGTGTAATTGCTGCAAAATATGGTATAAGTATGTTTAGTACTGTCTTTCAAAGTGGTTGTACCATTTTGCATTCCCACCAGCAATGAATAAGAGTTCCTCTTGCTCCACATCCTTGCCAGCATTTGGTTTTGTCAGTATTTTGGATTTGGCCATTTTAACAGATGTGTAGTGGTATCTTGATGTTTTAATTTGCACTTTCCTATTGACATGATGTTGAGCAAATGATCTTTTCATTTGCTTGTTTGCCATCTGCACGTCTTCTTTGTTAAGATCTTTTGCCCATTTTTAAGTTGGGTTGTGCTTTTTCTTATTGTTAAGAGTTCTTTGTATATATTTTTGAATATACAGAATAACAGTACTTTGAGTAAAGCCCATTATCAGATATGTCTTTTCTAAGTATTTACTCTCAGTCTGTGGCTTGTCTTCTCATCCTCTTGATAGTGGATGTAGAGAAGAGTTTTTATTTCTTTTTAATTATTTTTTTAAATTTTACTTTATATATTTTTAATTTGCATCCAAGTTAGTTAGCATATAGTGCAATAGTGATTTCAGGAGGAGACTCCTTAATGCCCCTTACCCATTTAACCCATCTCCCCTCCCACAACCCCTCCAGTAACCCTCTGTTTGTTCTCCATATTTAAGAGTCTCTTATGTTTCGTCCCCCTCCCTGTTTTTATATTATTTTCACTTCCCTTCCCTTATGTTCATGGAGAAGAGTTTTTAATTTAATGAAGTAAGTTTAAAGATGCCTTAAGAACTAGATTCCACAACCGTTAGCTATGTTCACGAATGCTGGGCATTTTATAGCTACATAATGCACTAAGGATAGTTGGTGACATTTAGAACATGTACCTAATGTGAACTAATGCACTGATAATTAAATCCTTTTCAACAAAATTCTGTCTGGTAGCATCACTTTAGAGAAAATATTTATCTACAATGAATTATTTGACCCAGAAGGTCATACTGAACTTACCTGTGCAAAGAGAACATGGTTGACTGTGGCTCTTGGTTACTCCCCAGGCAGAAGAAAATAGCGATTTATCAGATGAAGGCTGTAATTCTCTTGCAACCAACTTGCCATCGAGACATATTGACAACAAGAAAGACATCAAGTTTTCTCAAATGACACAGAAGACAATTTCACATGAAATTAGGGGTTTGAGGCTAGAGCACAAAAAAAGGTAAGTTAAACTCTGAACTCACTTAATGGAATTATACTGCTGCAAGCTTGAGAGAACCAAAAATGTAGCTCCTGTGTTCTCATAAGGTACTAAGTGTGGAGGATCATGCATATTTGTGGCCTTTCTTTTGGTATAGTTTTAACTCCTAGGTAGCCATTCTTTTCATTTTTTTTCTCATTTCTCTCACAGCTATGTGGAAGCCTATAAGCCACCATGGGCTTCTAGTTACAGCAGAGCAATTATCCATATGCCTGCAAGTTTGTCTTTTTTGACAAAATAATGTATTTAAGTCTACAATGTGAAGATTTAATATATGTTTACATTGTGAAATGATTACCACCTTTTACTCATTTCACATGTTTACCTTATTTACTTACTATGTTGGTGAGAACACTTAGGTTCTACTCTCTTAGCAAATTTCCATTGTGCAATATAGTGTTATCAACTATAGCCATGTTATACATTAGGCCCACAGACCTTATTTATCTTTTAACTGAAAGTTTCTACCCTTTTACCAGCCTCTCCCTTTTCTTATTTCCCCCACCTCCATCCCTGGAAACCACCCTTCTACTCTCTGTTTCTATGAATTTGGCTTTTTTAGAGTCCACATATATATAAGATCGTCCAGTATTTGCCTTTCTATGTCTGACCTGTTTTACTTCACATGATGCCCTCAAGGTCCATCCATGTTGCATGGCTGGGTAGTATTCCTGTGTGTGTGTGTGTGTGTGTGTGTGTGTGTGTGTGTGTGTGTGATGACACATCTTTAGCCATTTATCTGTTGATTGACATTTATATTGTTTCCATACCTTGGCTGTTGTGAATAATGCTGTGATGAATATAGGAGTGCAGATATCTCTTTGAGAGTGTTTTCATTGCCTTCAGATATATAGCCAGAAATGGAATTGCAGGATCATATTGTAGTTATATTTTTAATTTTTTGAGGAAACTCCACATTGTTTTCCATAGTGGCTGCACCAATTTACATTCCCACCAGCAGTGCACAAGTGTTTCCTTTCCTCCACATTCTTGCCAATACTCGTTTCTTGCCTCCTTGAAAACAGCTATTCTAGCAGGTATGAGATGATACGTCATTATGGTTTTGATTTGCATTTCCCTGATGATGAGCGATTGTGAGCCATTTCATATACCTGTCGGCCATTTGTATGTCTTTTTTTGGAAAAATGTCTATTCAAGTCCTTTTAAAATTGGATTATTTATGTTATTGAGTTGTATGAATTCCTTGTATATTTGAATATTGACTCATCAGATATATGGTTTGCAAATATTTTCTCCCATTCTATAGATTCCCTTTTCATTTTGCTGATGGTTTCCTTTGCTGTCCAGAAACTTTTTAGTTTGATGTAGTCCCGCTTGTTAATTTTGCTTTTGTTGCCTTTGCTTTTTGTGTCAAATCCAAAACATTATTGTCCAATGTCGAAGAGCTTACTATGTTCTACAAGTGTTACTATTTCCTTTTCAAAATTGCTTTAGCTCTTTGAGGTCTCTTGTGATTCTATACAAATTTTAGGATTATTTATTCTACTTCTGTGCAAAAAATGCCAGTGGAATTTGGACAGGAATTGCATTTAATATATAAATCACTTTGGGTAGTATAAGACATTTTAAAAATATTGATTCTTCCAGTCCACAAACACAAAACATCCTGCCATTTATTTGTGTCTTCTTCAGTGTTTTTCATTAATGTTTTATGGTTTTCAGTGTACTCATCTTTCACCTCCTTGGTTAAATCTGTTTCTAAGTATTTTGTTTTTTGATGCTATTGTAAATGGGATTGTTTTCTTAATTTATCTTTCTGATAGTTTCTTGTTAGTGTATAGAAATACAACTGATTTTTGTCTATTGATTTTGTAATCTGTTTGACTTGGGTACAAATCAGAGGTTCCCATGACCCCTACTCAGGTTTAATTAATTGCTAGAGCATCTCACAGAACTCAGGGAAACATTTATGTTCAGCAGTTTATTAAAGGACATGACTGAGTATACAGAAGAATAGTCACATGAAGATATTCATTGGGTGAGGTTTGGGAGGGTCCCAAGCACAGGAGCTTCTGTCCCCATGGGGTTGGGATGTGTCACCCTCCTAGTCTGTGGATGTGTTCACCAACCTAGAAGTTCTCCAGAGAGGGGAAGGGGACTGGAAATGGAATTAATAATTGATCCTACCTACATGAATAAGCCTCCATAAAAATCTCAATAGTATAGGCCTATTCAGAGATCTTCCAGGTTGGTAAACACATCCACATACCAGGAGGCTGATGTCCTCCCAAATCCTTGGGGACAGAAGCTCCTGTGCTAAGATCCTGCCAGACATTGCCCTATGTGTCCCTTCATCTGGCTATTCACCTGTATCTTTTATCATATTTTAAAAAATAAACTGGTAAACATATGTAACTATTTTTCTAAGTTCTGTGAGCTCTTCTAGCAAATTAATCAAATCCAAGGAGGGTCTTTTGGGAGCCTCTCATTTATAGGTGATGAGTCCGAAGCACAGGTCACAATCTGGAGTTGTGATTGGCACAAGTGGGGTGGGAGCAGTCTTGTGGGACTGATCCCTTAACCTGTGGAATCTGACAGTATATCCAGGTAGATAGTGTTAGAATTGAGGTAAATTGTAGGACCCAGTTGGTGCCACACCCAGTTGGTGTGGCAGAGAATTGCTTGGTGGTGGGGAAGAATACCTCACACATCTGGTGTCAGAAGTGTTGTGAGTGTGGTAGTCATGGAGGAGTAAAGGAGAAACACAGAAGAAGAATGGGTTTTTCCCTATATTGTGGGGTATCACATTTACCTTTTTGCCTATGTTGAACCATCCTTGAATTCCAGAAGTAAATCCCACTAGATCATGGTCTATGATCCTCTTAATGTACAATTGAAATATTAGCATATTGTACTAATACTGTACAATATTAGTATTGTATTGTACTAATTAGTATTAATATTGTATTGTAATAATATTGTACTAATATAATGTACTATTGAAATATTGCGTTGAGAATTTTTGCATCTATGTTTATCAGGGATATTGGACGGCAGATTTCTTTTCTTGTAGTGTCCTTGTCTGGTTTTGTTACCCGTAGTGTTGGCCTCATAAAACAAGTTTGGAAGTGTTCCCTCCTCTTCAGTTTTTGGGAAGAGTTTGAGAAGGATTGGTGTTAATTCTTAAATGTTTAGTAGAAATCACCAGTGAAGCCATCTTGGACTTTGTTGGGAGGTCTTTGATTACTGATTCAATCTCCTTACTAATAATTGGTCTGTTCACATTTTCTATGTCTTCATGATTCAGTCTTGTATGTTTCTAGAAATTTATAAATTTCTTTTAGGTTATCTAATTTGTTGGCATATAATTGTTCATAGTAATTTCTTATGAGCTTTAGTATTTCTGTTATCAGTTGAATGTCTCCTCTTTATTTCTGATTTTATTTGAGACTTTTCTTTTTTTCTTAGTCTAGTAAGATTTGTCAATTTTGATTATTTTTTCAAAAGACAAACTCTTAGCTTCTTTTATCTTTTCTATTGTCTTTTTAGTCTATATTTCTGAGCTTTGTTATTTCCTTCCTTCTATTAACTTTGGGCTTAGTTCCTTTTTCCCTTCCAGTTCCTTGAGGTATAAAATTAAGTTGTTTATTCGAGATCTTTCTTTTTTCTTTTTTTTAAGTTTTATTTTTTAACGTTTATCCATTTTTGAGACACAGAGACAGAGTGTGAGTGGGGGAGGGGCAGAGAGAGAGGGAGACACAGAATCCAAAGCAGGCTCCAGGCTCTGTGCTATCAGCTGTCATGTGAGATCATGACCTGAGCCGATCGGACTCTCAACCAACTGAGCCACCCAGGTGCCCCTCTTTTTTCTTTATGTAGGTGTTTATCTCTATAAACATTTTTCTTAGAACAGCTTTTGCTGCATCCAATAAGTTTTGGTATACTGTGTTTTCATTTACTTTGTCTCCAGGTATTTTTTATTTCCCTTTTGATTTTCTCTTTGACCAATTGGTTGTTCAGGAACATATTGTTTAATCGCTACATATGTCATTTTTTTCATTTTTTTTCTTGTAATTGATTTCTTGTTTTATACCTTTGTGGTCACAGAAGATGTTTGATATGATTTCAGTCTTCTTAAGATTTTAAAGACTTGTTTGGTGGCCTAACAAATTATCTATCCTGGAGAATGTTGCATGTGTGCTTGAGGAGAATGTATATGCTGCTGCTGTTGGATAGAATGCTCTCTATATGTCTGTTAGGTCCATTTGGTTTCCAGTATAGTTGAAGTTCAATGTTCTCCTTCATTTTTCTCTAGTTAGTCTATCTACTGTTGAAAGTGGGGGTATTTAAGTGTCCCTTACTATTGCTGCATTGCTGTCTATTTCTCCCTTCAGATCTGTTAGTATTTGTTTTGTATGTTTAGATGCTCTAATATTGGATACATAAACACTGCAATTGCTATATCCTCTTGATTAATTCACCCCTTTATCATTATGTAATGATTCTTGTTTG
Organism: Panthera onca; assembly: GCF_046562875.1. Lineage (NCBI taxonomy): Eukaryota > Metazoa > Chordata > Mammalia > Carnivora > Felidae > Panthera > Panthera onca. The sequence goes on along the minus strand of NW_027675816.1, from coordinate 47,782 downwards.
TCTCTTGTTGTAATTTTTGGCTTAAAAACATACATTGAGGGACACATGAGTGGCTCAGTCGGTTGAGCGTCCGACTTTGGCTCAGGTCATGATCTCACAGCTCGTGGGTTTGAGCCCCACATCAGGCTCTGTACTGACAGCTCAGAGCCTGGAGTCTGCTTCGGGTTCTGTGTCTCCCTGTCTTTCTGCCCCTAACCCACTTGCATTCTGTCTCTGTCTCTCTCAAAAATAAATAAACATTAAAAAAAAAACAACATCCATTGATGGGAGCACCTGGGTGGCTCAGTCAGTTAAGCGTCCAACTTCAGCTCAGTTCATGCTCTCACGGTTCGTGAATTGGAGCTCCACATGGGGTTCTGTGCTGACAGCTCAGATTCAGATTCTGTGTCTCCCTCTCTCTCTCTGCCCCTCCCTCAATCATGCTCTGTCTCTCTCTCTCAAAAATAAACATTAAAAAAAAAACACGTATTGAGGGGTGCCTGGGTGGCTCAGTTGGTTAAGTGACTGACGTTCGCTCAGGCCATGATCCCATGGTTCATGGGTTTGAGCCCCGTGTTGTTCTCTGTGCTGACAGCTCAGAGCCTGGAGCCTGCTTTGGATTCAGTGTCTCCCTCTGTCTCTGCCCCTCCCCCGCTCACTCTCTGTGTGTCTCTTTCTCTCAAAAATAAACAAACATTAAAAAAATTAAAAAAGCAAAAAACAAAAAATATTTATTGAAATTTATTTTGTCTAATATGACTATAGCTAGATTTGCCCTCTTTTGGTTTCCATTTTCATGGAATATCTTTTTCCATCCCTTCACTTTCAGTCTATAAGTGTCCTTAAAGCTACAGGGAGTCTCTAGGAGGCAGCAGATATTTGGGTCTTTTTTTTTTTTTTCTTTTAATCTATTCAGCCACTCTGTCTTTTGATTGGAGAATTTAGTCCATTTACATTGAAGGTGATTATTGATAGGTATGGACTTACTGTTGCCATTTTGTTGCTTGTTTTCTGGCTTGGTTGCTTGTTTTCTTTGTTCCTTTCTTCCTCTTACTCTCTCCCTTTGTGATTTGATGATTTTCTCTAGTGATATACTTAAAATTATATTTTTTAACTTTTAAGTAATCTTTACAACCAATGTGGGGCTCAAACTTACAACCTCGAGATCAAGAATCACATGTTCCACTGACTGAGCCAGCCAGGTGCCCTTCTAGTGATATACTTTGATTCCTTTCTTTTTATCTTTTGTATATTTACTGTAGGTTTCTGCTTTGTGGTTACCATAAGGCTTATATAAAACATTGGGGCGCCTGGGTGGCTCAGTCGGTTAAGCGTCCGACTTCGGCTCAGGTCATGATCTCGCGGTCCGTGAGTTTGAGCCCCGCGTCGGGCTCTGTGCTGACAGCTCAGAGCCTGGAGCCTGTTTCAGATTCTGTGTCTCCCTCTCTCTGACACTCACATTCATGCTCTGTCTCTCTCTGTCTCAAAAATAAATAAACGTTAAAAAAAAAAAATTTAAAACATCTTATAAGCCTATTTTAAACTGGTAACAACTTAACTTCAAATGTATACAAAAGTTCAGCATTTTAACACCTCACTCTCATTTTGTTTTTGATGTCACCACTTACATCTTTTTATATTTGTGTATCCATTAACAGATTATTGTTGTTTTTAATACATTTATCTTTTAACCTTTATGTGAGAGTTATATGTGATTTACCTTCCACCATTACAAGATTTCAGTATTCTGAATTTAACTATATGTTTACCTCTACCAGTGAGATTTACACTTTCATTTGTTTTCATGTTACTAATTAGCATCCTTTCATTTTAGCTTGAAGAACTCCCTTTAACATTTCTTTTTTCTTTTTTAATGTTTATTTATTATTTTTGAGAGAGAGAGAGAGACAGTGTGAGCAAGGGAAGGGCAGAGAGAGAGGGAGACACAGAATCTGAAGCAGGCTCCAGGCTCTGAGCTTTGAGCACAGAACCTGACATGGGGCTCGAACTCACGAGCTATGCGATCGTGACCTGAGCTGAAGGTGGACGTTCAACCGACTGAGCCACCTCGGCACCCCCACTTTAACATTTCTTATAAGGTCAGTCTATCTAGTGTGATGAACTCCTTTAGCCTTTTTTTTTTTTTTTGTCATCTGGGAAACTATCTGTCTTTCGGTTCTGTAGGACAGCTTTGGGGGGTAGAGTACTCTTGGTTGGCAAGTTTTTGTTTTTGGTTTTTTTTGCCCCCAGGATTTTAAATATACCATACCACTGCCTTCTGGCCTGCAAGGTTCCTGCTGACAAATCTGGTGATAATCTCATGGAGAATCCCACTATTCCTTTATGTTCAGTGACAAAAGGCAAAATAATTATTTCTAGAACATCGCAATAAAACTTGTCACCTAGGAAGGAATGGGAGATGGTGGAAGTGTTCCTTTACGTTCTTTCATTAGCACTGTATAAACTAGGTTACCTGGGAGACACAATGCCCTAGAAGAATAGGATACAGAACAAATGTTTTCACTTATTCATTATTTATAGTAAGTCATCCCAATTCTGTAAAATGTTTGAGGCAGCTCATAACATAAACACACTTATACTTTAGAAAAATAATAAAGGATTTGAAAAATCATGTAGTAATGTGGAAATCATAATTATTCCAGAAATATGAAGATCTCAATGGAGATATATGGGGAGAGGATGGGTGATATAAAGTAGCAGTAGATTCTAGATTATGACTCACTTGTGTGTTATAAAATCAACTTAGGAGGTCACTAACTGGTATTTTGTTTAAAAAGAAATTTGAATAATATTGAAGACACTAGAGTGTTTTTCACATAATAAGTATTATTTTGTGAAATTACTTCAGTTCTCTCTCTTTGTATATGTGTACTACATCTCAATAGAAATGTATTTTATACTCTGGGTCGTAATCAAAAGAGTTAAAGTCATTCCCTTTGTGAGTGGAGGACTGCAGAGGAGACTAATAATAGGGCAGATTCAGGGGGGCTAAGAGCAAGGTAATGGCACTCTCAGGGCAGGAATTCATGGGATTAGATTTAAAGGGATAGAGAGTCAAAAGGGCAAGGTACCTGCTAAGGAAGGGCAGTGAGGTAGGTGCATGATAAAAATTACCTCTACATCACAATTTTGCTTGGGGCCAAATTCATCTGAAGATGTTATAGATTCAATCCTATCATTGTCCTTTGTATTACTTAAGTAGCCCTTGTATAGCAGGTTACTCTAAAAAGGAGCCACTTCTGCTAAAGAGCTTTTAGTTTTGCTTTTAGTTCCTTTATAAGGAAGAATAAGGTATTTCTTATAAAATACTGAGTTATAGACCAATTGATGGGAGTTCTGAATAGGAACAAGCCTGTGGTTTGCATAGTGACTATCAAATTTATCTACACGTTAAAATCACCTGGCTATCTTTTTTAAGTTTTAATTTGAATTCCAGTTAACATATAGTATAGTACTAGTTTTAGGTGTACAGTTTAGTGGTTCAACACTTAATCTGTTGAAGTTAATCTGATCAAGTCTTTAAAATTCTACAACCATGGTGATATAATTAGCAAAATCCAGACTGGAAAATCTATAGTACAAATTGCCTGGCAATAGTGATAATGAGGATGATAAAAGACTTGGAAAAAGAGCCTATAGATAAAAAAAGAGATCTAAAAGACACATCAATCAACAAACTGTAATGGTGACCTTACTGAATCCTTATGCAGAGTGTTAATAAATTTTGACATTTATGAAACAATTGGAAATTTGAACACTGACCATGTTTGATGATACTAAGAAATTATTGTTAACTTTTAGGGTGTCATAATTGTGTTTTAAATGTGGTTTTTTAAAAGAAAAAACACCTTGGGGCACCTGGGTGGCTTATTAAGCGTCTGACTTCTGCTCAGGTCATGATCTCGCAGTTTGTGAGTTCGAGCCCTGCGTTGGGAGCCTGGGGCCTGCTTCGGATTCTGTTCCTCTCTCTCTCTCTCTCTCTCTCTCTCTGCCCTTCCTCTGCTTGTGCGCTGCCTCTCTCACAAATAAACATTAAATTTTTTTTTTCAAAAATAAAAGAAAAAGCACCTTGTAGAAATTAATATTAAAATTTTCACTCATGAAATAATATGATGTTGGAATTTGCTTCAAAATAATAAGAAACTGGAGTAGGGATATAGCTGAAATAGGATTGCCTATTATTGAAGCTGGGTGATGGGTACATGGGAAGATTGTCACATTATTCTTTTTCACGTCTATTTATTTTTGAGAGACAGAGACAGAGCATGAGTGGGGGAGGGACAGAGAGAGAGGGAGACACAGAATCTGAAGCAGGCTCCAGACCCTGAACTGTCAGCACAGAGCCCAATGCGGGGCTCCAACCCATGAACCATGAGATCATGATCTGAACCAAAGTCACTTAACCGACTGACCCACCCAGTCGCCCCAATCATCACATTAGTCTGTCTACTTTTGTATATGCTTGAAATTTTCTATAGGTAAAAGATGAAAAAAAGAAAAAGTAAGAAAAAAAGCAACTCAGGAATTATTCCAATTTTCTGTGCAATTTAGGTATGAAACATCAATATTCCTCTGTGGAGAAGAGAAATCCTCTGATTTTTCAGGAGAGAAAAAGTTCAGAAGAAAGAAAAGTTTACAAGTACAGTTGCATACTGAAAGAACTGAGGTACATATGATCTGAAAATGTTTTACTTTTGAGCATTGTTTTTAGCTTTCAAACATTCCATCACATTTTAGTCCAAGTATTGAAATGTCACATCAATCAAAATCATTTTTTTTTTTGAGAAGAGAGAGAGAGTGTGAGCAGGGGAAAGGGGCAGAGGGGCAGAGGAAAAGGGAGAGAGAGAATCCTAAGCAGGCTCCACACCCAGCCTGGAGCCTGACGTGGACTTGATCTCATGACCATGAGATCATGACCTTAACTGAAATTTGTGCAGACACTTAACCTACTGAGCCACCTAGGTACCCCTGAAATGTCACAATCTTAAATATTTCTTCTTCTTTCTCTTCCTTCCCCTGTTCCTCCTCTTTTTCTTCCTCCTCCTCCTCCTCCTTCTTCTTTTTTTTTTTTTTTTTTTTTTTTACAAAAAATGTAACAAGGAACCCATTCAGAAGAATATGACATTTTCCCCTTCCTTCTCCATTAGATCTTTATTTTTATTACTATACTCTCTGTTAACACTTCTGCTGTTGTAACAGTGACCCTGAGCATTCCTTGGCTGTGGCAGCATAACTTTAATCTTGGCCCCCATCTTGCTCTATATATGGTCTTCTCCCCTGTGTTTATATCTCAAGTCTCCTTCCATTTTTATAAACACTTCATTGTATATCTCATCTTGAGATCCTTAACTTTGTTCCCTCTCCACAGACCTTTTATCCAAATAAAGTCACATATACAGGTTCCAAGGATTAGGACATGGACCTATCTTTTTGGGGCCACCATTCAGCCTGCTTCATTCACTATATGATGTACTTAGATATACTGTCTATCTCATCTGGGTAATTTCTCCCATCTGCTTTCTCGTTTATCTTTCTCCAGCTGAATATAATCTCTAGTTTAAATTGTCTATTGAGAATTTAATTTCAGTGCTTATATTTTTTACCTCTAGAAACTTTATTTGGTTCTTCTTTTTTTTTAATTAAAAAAAAATTTTTTTTAACGTTTATTTATTTTTGAGACAGAGCGAGACAGAGCATGAACGGGGGAGGGTCAGAGAGAGAGGGAGACACAGAATCTGAAACAGGCTCCAGGCTCTGAGCTGTCAGTCAGCACAGGGCCCGATGCGGGGCTGGAACTCATGGACCGCGAGATCATGACCTGAGCCGAAGTCGGACGTTCAACCAACTGAGCCACCCAGGCGCCCCTGGTTCTTCTTTTTAAAAAGAATTTTTTTTTTAACATTTATTTATTTTTGAGAGACAGAGAGAGACAGAGCATGAGCAGGGGAGAGGCAGAGAGAGAGGGAGACACAGAATCTGAAGCAGGCTCCAGGCTTTGAGCTTTGCGCACAGAGCCTGACGCGGGGCTTGAACTCACAAACCGCCAGATCATGACCCGAGCCGAAGTCAGACGCTCAACCGACTGAGCCACCCTGGAACCCCCATTTGGTTCTTCTTATAATCTGCCTTATGTCGTGTTTTTTGGTCATGTTCTTTAGTTGTTTCAAGACTGATACCTGATAAATATAATATAAAGTCCCTGGTGGATCTAAATCTTCTGTTTATTGCTTTGTCTGCTTCTTACTCATTAACTTATGTCCTTGGGTGCTTTGTACTTTTTGTTTATTTTCTCATATATTGTTGATCTAAATCTGTGGGAATCTCACGTGAGTCTGGATCTAGAGTATTCTCCTCCAAGAGAATTTGAATTCTCTTCTGCACTGCACTTCAGAGATGTGATGAACATGGGACAACTTTAAATGACTTTTTTGGTTTCTATTCTCCTACCCCACATATTTAGTGTAGATTTGAGTTCTGTACTTGTGTGGGTAGATCTATCACTATAACTAATCCAGAGGAGTACTCTTTCTTCTCTCTCTCTCTCTTTTTTTTCCAGCCTGGAGCTGAGACAAAGACAGATTTTACTCTGCATACTTCTGTGCTTCAAAAGGGGCCTAGACTCCATGTAAACAAGGTTCTAGGCTCCACGTAAAATTGAAGACACCTATTATTACAGTCCTCATTTTCTAAAGTGATGCTTTTCTGTCTACCCAGCTACTTGCCACTTTTGAATCATGCTTATGCATATACATGTTAAGTGGATAATTTTCTCAGTCATGAGGATGATTTAAAGCATAAGTACCTGTGTTATTTGAATAACTGTGTTGATTCTCCACATTATTTTGCTCATCTAGTCAAAGCCCATATATGTAGCCTAGAATCTGGTGGTCTTCTCTTCACTATACCATAGATTTGCCCTGCTTTGTGAAATCCACTATTGTAAATTGACACGACATTAATAAGGTGGTTTAGTTGCATACTTAGAAAAACATGACTCTGCAAAAAAAATTCTATAGTTTATTTAAAATTTTAGTGTATGTAAACTCTAATTCCATTACAAAAAGCAATTTTACATCAGTGAGGAACCCAGATATGATTAGCTATCTTTTTAAGAGGTTTATTTTCCAGTAATGCTGGTTTACCAGTGTGATCTCAGGCACCAACATTCCTGCATTTGGCTCTAGATTGCCTCTTCCTCAGTGAAGCTGTTGAAGGAGAAGATGACTAAGAAAGAAAGGTCTTCACTCAAGTTTCCGAATCAGTACAGTGTTCACAAGACTTTATCACCCCTTTGTACATCTTCCTCAATTATTCGGTATTTAAATCATTGTTGTTGTTTTTTTTTTTTTCCCTTAAATGTTGCATTAAGATTTGGGTTTTTCTTTTCAGAATCATCTATCATTTCCACATAAAGTATGCAAAATAGTTTGTGCAAACTAAGACTATGCTCTAGGGAGGGTGGCGTAGAGCTAAGATCACTGTATGTGGAATTCAAAAACTTAACGTTGGGTCCTTATTGACCTCACTTGCTAGCTTAGGCTCTTGTACAATTCACTTTATATCTCTGGGCCTCAGTCTCCACATCTGTACAAGAATCTTGTACTAGACGGACCCTTGAGATTTCTTCTAACACTAACATTCTATGATTTGAGTTATTTACATGTTAGGTGATTAGATAAATCATCTTTTCAAAAAATTTTTACTGACAGGTTGTGGAATCTGGGATTCTTTGCTATTTAAAGATACTCTTGTTTTTCCTTTCTATAATAACTTTCTATAAAATTTGCTGTGACTTGAATTAAGAGTAGCAAAAATTGGACGACAGCCAAAGGATAGTGAATCATGGGCACTGCTTACTGACCAGGGTAAATTCTGCTCCATAGAGAGATGTCTAAAAGAAGCAAGGTGGGAATTCTGGGATGAAGAGTATATAATTCACTATCACTTGGATGGTCTTTTAACAAAGGTTTTTATGGAGTAAGAGACTGGAGAATCTCAAACTGTTGATAGGCTTGCTAATATTTTAATGGAAAAATGGCATAAATATTTTGTGTGTGTGGTGTTTTGTTTCGTTTTTGTGCTGCTTTCTAATGTGGCTGTTTCTTTGACAGGAAAAGGGAAATGGTTTCTAGCCTCTGCAAGACATCATATAATGAAGTACCTCAAGGACACTTACACTCACAAGAATTAAGCGGTAATAATAGATTCTAGAACTTCTTGAATAAATTACCTGATTGTGTACATTTTAGAAATTGTTTCAGTGATTAGTGTCGCTTTCTTTACTCCTAATGGCATATGATATCAACTAATATTACATGATGTGACAAATGCTGTAGTCTGTGAGTAAGCATAAGCAAACTAGGTAAAATAAGGATTCATAAATGTCTTTTTTTAGAAATATCTTCTGTTATATTGATAGGCAAAATGTAACATATGTGCTTATTTTAGTTAAAATATTTTGGGAAAAAAGTGTGAATATTACATCCAATGAATATATTAGTAAGCACTAGAGTCACTGATTTTACTAGGACTTAGTTCTTGGTACATAGTACCCTTCACTTCTTTTTTTTTCCCCCTTCACTTCTTGACACTGAACTCTCCCGTATCTTGGGCCTCTCCTTTATATTTATGGAGTCATTTAGCATATTTTTCCTTTCTGATCATCATATTAGGCATCTTTTTATTTTTTTTTTTCATAAGTAATCTCTGTGCTCAACGTGGGCCTTAAACTCACAACCCTGAGATCAGAAGTTGCGTGTTCTACTAACTGAGCCAGCCAGGTGCCCCTATGTTAGGCATCTTTTCCTTTTTTTTTTTAATTTTTAATGTTTATTTATGTTTGAGAGAGAGAGACAGACAGACAGAACGTGAGCAGGGGAGGGGCAGAGAGAGAGGGAGACACAGAATCGTAAGCAGGCTCCAGGCTCTGAGCTGTCAGCACACAGCCCAATGTGGGGCTTGAACTCACGAACCACGAGATTATGACCTGAGCTGCAGTTGGATGCTTAATCAACTGACTCACCCATGTGCCCCAGACATCTTTTATCCTCCAGTTTTATTGGGATATAATTAAGATGTAGCACTGTGTAAGTTTAAGGTGTATAGCATAATGACTTGACTTACATATGTTGTGAGATGATTACCACAGTAAGTTTAATTAATATCCATCATCTCATATAGATACAGAAAAAAAGGAAAAAAAGTTTTCCTCATGAGGAGAACTGTTAGGATTGTAAACAACATCCATAGCCTTCCCTATTTTCTCATTGGAGAAGAGTCCCTTTCATGTCACTAATCCCTTCACTCTTAATTTTCTTTCATTGAATTTTCTTATGCTTCCTCAGGGACTGTGTCAATATTATACTCTATGTTTTTCAAAGAAGCTTCTTGAAAGAGTTGGTTTCCTTAATTATTTATTTACTTCCTATTTCACTGAAACCTGGTTTCCACCCCTAATACTCTACTAAAACTCCTGTTATTAAAGCCATCGTGGGGCGCCTGGGTGGCTCAGTCGGTTAAGCGTCCAACTTCGGCCCTGGTCATGATTTTGCAGTTCATGGGTTCGAGCCTCACATAGGTTGTTCTGACAGCTCAGAGCCTGGAGCCTGCTTCAGACTCTGTGTCTCCCGCTCTCTCTCTGCCCCTCCCCAGCTTGCACTCTGTTTCTCTCTCTCTCTCAAGAATAAGTAAACATTAAAAAAAACACATTGTTATCAATATGTTAGTCTTTCTCTGGTATTTAGCACTGTCATCTAGCACCTCTTTTTCTGAAAACTAAGGGTAGTACCCACTGAACTAAATTCAGTTTAATTCAACAGACATTTTTTGAGGATCTGTTCTGAAGTAGACACTGGCACTTGAAGAATGAAAAATCTTGCCCCCTAGAGCCTGATAGTTGAGTGAGGGATATTGACATGCAAGCAATCACAATACCAATAGCTTTGTCTGAGATATGTACCAAGTGATATGGGAGCATGGAAGAAGGATTTAAACATTCCCAGGGAAAATGGTGACTGCCTTTGCTATGTGAGCTTTGCATGACTTTTCTCAGTTTCTGAGAGTTGTTTAGGAAACTTGTAGACTTGGAGGTCATTAACTCTAGACATACCTAAAGAAATCATGAGATTGATTTTAAAGCAAAGAATTAGAACACAAAGACTTGCTCCTCTTTCTTCCTTTACTGATCATTGTTGTTTTTTTCATTGGGAGAGAGTGTAGCGGGGTTGACGATAATTATTCGTTTGAATTAATTAACCGTTTTGTCGTGTGTATTTAGCACTTCAGAAGGCCTGTAAAATTTTTAGCAAAATTCAAAGTGGTAAAATTTATGTGAATGATCTGCCAATGATCCATCACACCTTGAAGATTTTTATAAGTGATTCGGAAATGCAAAAGGCACTAAAGACTGTTGATATTGATGGTAAGTTTTGTGTTTTCATTATTAGTTTAAGGTTTGCAAACATGGATGTAAGTTCTATGTTGGTCAGATTAATTACACATCATAGGAAAGCTAAGCTTTATAATATGTTCTAAAAACTTTTTTTGCACATTTACGATAATATTAAAAAATTGGGCCTCCGGTACAATTGGATTGGTTGATTACTAGATTGGATTATGACATACTTTCATCAACATCTGATATTTTTAGACTTTTAATTTTTGCTACTTGCATACGATAGGGAAGATTTCTTAAGGCAAAAGTGTTTGAGTATAAAAGACCAGATTAATATATTTATGTTAAAATTAAGAACTTTTATTTATCAAAAGACACTTTAAAGTAAAAAGACAAGTTATGAACTTGGAAATATTTGCAATTCACAGAAGTGACTAGTGGTTAGTTTTCAGAATGTGTAAAGAACTCATACAAATTAGTAACAAACAATGGAATAGAAAAGTGAGTAAGACACATGGATAAGAATATCACATAAAAGAAAATATATGTAGCCAATAATCATATAAAAATATTTTCCATCCTCAGTAGTCAAAAAAATGCAAATCAAAATCCTAATAATTTTATTTTAAAACCTCTGGAAAAGTAATTGTTCTTTTGTTGTCAGTGTCCAATACTTAAAGAAGTAAATAATAAATAGAGAACTGATTACATTTACAGATCATTCCAAGCTTATTAAGGAGGAGAGATAAGTTTAGAATAAAAATGGTATAGATAAGTTGAAGGATTGGTCAGAAATAAAATAAACTTAATACCCACAATGACACAGTAATACTCTGAGGTTAAAAGCATCAAGCTACTCAAATAAAAGATGTGGATTGGTTATTATAAAAAATTTGTAGATGGAGAATACTAGGAGTCAAATGGACCACCAATAGAACGTTACTTAGCAACCTAACAGGAATTGACAAGTTACAATAGCGTGCATTCGTCTATCTATCCGAGTCACCCCAACATTTTTTGAGTGTCTACTGTGCACAACTTTCAGAGGGTATAAAAATAAAATAATAAATATAAATCTAACTTTTAGAAAGACTAAAAAGCAACTCTATTTTTTCTGACATGTTTATTTATCCATATGTTAATTCTCTTGACATATAATTTTTTGGAGATTTATTATTAAAATAATTATTCAAAGTGGAAATAACTTTATTCTCTGAAAGCATAGGAGAATAGAAAGGAGAAAATAAAACTTATGTGTAATCCCACTACCCAGAGCTGAACTTTGGTATTTTTACATATATTTTTCTAGGATTTTTCTAAGCATGTGTGTGCGTGTATGTGTGTAACTGTGGTATATACATATGCATAAACACATAATTAGAAAAAATATATGTTGACTCACATGCATACAATTTTGTTACCTTTTTCTATTAACTTTATATGTTAGGCAACTTTCCATGTAAATAAATACAGATCCACACTGCCTTTTTAAATGTTTAATAACATTTATTCATTTTTGAGAGAGAGACAGAGCATGAGTGGGGGAGGGGCAGAGAGAGTGGGAGACACAGAAGCAGAAGCAGGCTCCAGGCTCTGAGCTGTCAGCACAGAGCCCGGCGTGGGGCTCGAACTCACAAACCGCAAGATCATGACCTGAGCCGAGGTTGGACGCTTAACCGACTGAGCCACCCAGGCACCCCAACACTGCCTTTTTAAATGGCTGTGTGCCAGGGTCCAGCCCCAGCAGGTCCTGGGGTTCCTGAAGGATTCACGGTGTCGGCGAAAATAACAAATGGACACGGACAACAACAGTGTGTTAGACTGGCCGCTTTATTGCGGCAACCGTGGCATTATGTTTGTTAGCAATTTCCTTGTAGCGTGCGTCATCTATGTTTCTTGGCTTTACCTAATTCTAAAAATGTTCCTTTGTGTAATCACCCATTAAGGGACAACATGGTTATTTTCTTGTAACGTTACAAGAAATTGATTAATTTCTTCATATTATTTTCATTATGTATCTATGTTTATTTATAGTCTATAAAGCATTTGCTTTGCTATTTTCATGAAAGGTCATCTATCTCTCAACACCTCAAGTGGAACATTTACAGGGACATGACTTCTTAATTGTTTCTTTGAACCATTTGCGTATAAGGAACAAAAGTTATTCGCTTTGGTCCGGGGTGCCAGGAGGGAGCCAAGACGGCCCTGGGAACCCACGCCTTATGCGCTCCCAGGGAGACAGTGTATACCTAGGAACTAATGAACCATTCTGTACCTTAACCCACCAGGTCCAGTTATCATCTGGAATGCCTCCTGGGGGCCAAGTGGGCCTAGGGTTGGAGTAATTTGTATCCATAGATACATTCCTTTGTTGCCAGGGTGGGGATTTCAAATCCATTTGTCCCCCTCCCTGGCTGGGAAATATATGGGGCTATCCTTCCTTTAGGTAGGGGAGTCTTTACAGGGGGTGGCAAGGGCTGGATATAGGCCCGCATAATTTCCCTGCGGAATCTTATTTCTTTCCCCCGTGGTCCTTTTCCCAGGGGGCCTGTCATGGGCAATTCCCCAACCGACAAATCCCCAGGTACTTTCATTGGTAGGGGGGCTTCCCTGACCAATGCTAAGGCCAAATTACATAAAAGCAGGAGTACGAGAAGCTTCGCTGTCGGTGCGCCGCCATGCAGTCCCGATCCGTCCACCGCCCGGGCCCTGCCATCAGGCTGGTTGGAGAGCTTGGCTTTTGGCAGCTGTGAATTATTCTGTGGAACAGATCAAAGCACAAAAACAAATTGTTTTGAAAAATAAGCTATATAACAAATAATCTAAATAAATATGTTATTTCTAATATTTTTGCTGTTATAAGCTGGGTTTTTTCTCTTTATCTCATCAGGCAAAAGATAGGTTACTAAAATTGAAATTGCTAGGTCAAAGGATGTGAACATTTTAAGGCTTTTAAGTAATACTGTTATTAGAAATTCAGGGGCACCTGGGTGGCGCAGTCGGTTGAGCGTCCGACTTCAGCCAGGTCACGATCTCGCGGTCTGTGAGTTCGAGCCCTGCGTCAGGCTCTGGACTGATGGCTCGGAGCCTGGAGCCTGTTTCCGATTCTGTGTCTCCCTCTCTCTCTGCCCCTCCCCCGTTCATGCTCTGTCTCTCTCTGTCCCCAAAATAAATAAAAAACGTTGAAAAAAAAAATTAAAAAAAAAAAAAAAGAAATTCAAAGCAATAAATCTTTAGAACTTTAGATTTCAAGACTTCAGATGGAGTTTCTTCCAATTACCTGGATTTACCGTTGGGGAAACTGAGGGACAGAAAGATAAAAGTCTACTCCAAAGCCATACAACCTATTTTACTTTATTTGTTTTTATTTTATTTTAATTCCAGTTAGTTAGCATACAGTGTTGTATTAGTTTCAGGTGTACAATATAGTGATTCAGCAATTCCCTATATTACACAGTGCTCATCAAGATAAGTATACTTTTCATCCCCTTCACCTATTTCATCCATCCCCTCATCCACTTTCCCTCTGGTAACCCCCAGTTTGTTCTCTATAGTTAAGAGTATGTTTGTTGGTTTGTCCTGTTCCCCACCCCCGCCCCCCACCACTTTGTTCATTTGTTTTGTTTCATAAATTCTACATGTGAGTAAAATCATATGGTATTTGTGTTTCTCTGACTGGCTTATTTCACTCAGCATTATACTCCCTAGCTCCATCCATGTTTTTGCAAATGGCAAGATTTAATTCCTTTTATGGCTGAATAATATTCCATTGTATGTGTGTGTGTGTGTGTGTGTGTGTATATATATATATACACACACACACACACACACACCACATCTTCATTCATCTATCGATGGACATTTGGACTGCTCCCATAATTTGGCTATTTTAAGTAATGCTGCAATAAACATAGGGATGCCTATATACCTATGAATTAATGTTTATGTATTCTTTGGGTAAATTCCCAGAGGTGCGATTACTGGATCATATGGTAGTTTTCATTTTTTGAGGAATCTCCATACTGTATTCCACAGTGGCTACACCAGTTTGCATTCCCACCAACAATGCACAAGGGTTCCTTTTTTTTTTCTACATCATTGCTAACACTTGTTTTTTCTTGTGTTTTTAAATTTAGCCACTTTGATAGGTGTGAGGTGATATCTCATTGTGGTTTTGATTTGCATTTCCCTGATGATGAGTGATGTTGAACACCTTTTCATGTGTCTGTTGGCCATATGTAGGTCTTCTTTGAAGAAATGTCTGTTCCTGTCTTCTGCCCATTTAAAATGGATTATTTGTTTTTCTGGTGTTGAATTATATAGGTTCTTTATATATTTTGGATACTAACCCTTTATTGGGTATGTCATTTGCAAACATCTTATCCCATTCAGTAGGTTATTGTTTAGTTTTATTGGTTGTTTCCTTTGCTGTACCAAAGCTTTTTATTCTGTGGTAATCCCAGTAGTTTATTTTTACTTTTGTTTCCCTTGCCTCAGGAGATGTATCTAAAAAGATGTTGCTATGGCTGATGTCAGAGAAATTACTGCCTCTGCTCTCTATTAGGATTTTTATGGTTTTAGGTCTAACATTTAAGTTCTTAGTCCATTTTGAACTTTTGTGTATAGTGTAAGAAAGTGGTCCAGTTTCATTCTGTTGCATGTTGCTGTCCAGTTTTCCCAACACCGTTTGTTGAAGGGACTCTCTTTTCCAAATGCATATTCTTGTCTCCTTTGTTGAAGATTAATTGGCCATTTAACTGTATGTTTCCTTCTGTGTTTTCTATTCTGTTCCATTGATCTATGTGTCTATTTTTGTGCCAGTACCACACTGGTTTGATTACTACTGCTTTGTAATATAACTTGAAATCTGGAATTATGATACCTCCAGCTTTCTTTTTATTTTTGAAGGTTGTTTTGGCTATTTGGAGTCATTTCTGTTTCCATACAAATTTTAGGATTGTTAGTTCTAGTTCTGTGAAATGCTGTTGGTATTTTGATAGGGATTGCATTACATTTGTAGATTGCTTTGGGTAGTATGGATATTTTAACAATATTCTTCTAATTCGTGAGCCCGGAATGTCTTTCCATTTGTTTGTGTTATCTTCACATTCTTTCATCAATGTTTTATAGTTTTCTGAGTACAGATCTTTCACCTCCTTGCTTAAGTTTATTCTTGGTATTTTATTATTTTTGGTGCCATTGTACATGGGATTGTTTTCTTAATTTCGCTTTCTGCTGCTTCATTATTAGTGTCCATACAAACAATTTTAGATAACATATGTTAGTTTAAATTTTTATTCCTTAATTTTTACATTGAAAAAATGTAGACCTATATTGAATATCTTGGTAAAAATTGCAAATACAAGAAAAAGTTTAATAACTGAATATAAAGGTTTTTTTGTTTTAAGTTAGTATTTTTAGCTTAAAGAAGTTTACAAATTACAAAACGAAAATTATCTCTTCACCTCAATCTTTCCCTACAATTCTTCATAGTACACACTTAATAATTTGGTAGGTATTTTTCCTGGATATTTGTTATATACATTTTAATTGGTCTCATATTGATTAATGGTGAAGTTACCTCTAAAATTTTTGCTATTACAAATAATGCTATAAAGAGCATCCTTGTTCATCAATTCTTGCACATTTGTGTAAATATTTTTATAGGATAGATTTCTAGAAATGAAGAAGCTGGGTCATAGGATATGCATATACCTATAGGAACATGGTTTATGTCAAGTCATGTTATCTTGTCCAGCTTTATTGAGATATAATTGACAAATATAAATTGCATATATTTAAAGTGTACAACATAATGATTTGATATACATATACATTGTGAAATGATTACCAGCTATCAAGTAAAGAACATCTCCATCACCTCACATAGTTACCTTTTTTGTGTGTGATGAGAACACTACTCTCTTAGGATATAGTCTCTCAGCAAATTTCAAAGATACAATATAGTATTATTAACTATAGTCACCATGCTGTACATCAGATTCCCAGAACTTGTTCATCTTATACCTAAAGTTTGTATCCTTTGACAAACATCTGCCCATTCCCTCCACCCTCCAGAATATGTCATATACATAGAGGTTACATTTTCTTTATTCATCTGTTGGTGAGCATTTAGGCTGTTTCCATTTCTTGGCTATTGTGCATAATGCTGCAATGTTTGAAGTGCACATAGCTCTTTGAGACAGTGCTTTTATTTCCTTTGGGTATATATCCAAAAGTGAGCTTGCTGGATGATATGATAGTTCTGTTTTTAATTTTTAGACAAAACCTCTGTACTGTTTTTGGAATTGGCTATTCCAATGGATTTTAAATTATCTGCATATTTTATAGTTTTATTGAGGTATATACTTGACATATTTAAAGTATACAATTTGAAAATTTCTACATATGTATATACTTGTGAAAACTCAATCCCATTATACCCCTTTGTAAGCCCCCATTCTCTTTCCACAACCCCCCCTCACTACTTCCCAAGCAAACACTAACCTGCTTCTGTCACTACAGATTGTTTGTATTTTCTAGAACTTTATATAAATGATATCATGCAGTAAGTACTCATTTTTTTAGTTTGATTTCTTTCACTCAGCTTAATTATACTGAGATTCATCTATGCTTTGGTACATATCAGGTTTATTTCTTTTTATTGCTAAGCAGCGTTCTCTCTTATGGATGTACCATGATTTGTTCATCCATTCATTAATTGATGATGTTTGGATTGCTTCTAGTTTTTGGCTATTACAAATAAAGCTGGTGTAAACATTCATTTATGTGTCTTTGTGTAGTCATATACTTTCACTTATCTTGGGTAAATACCTGATGGTAGGATGACTGGGTCATATGGTAGGTATATTTGAATTTTTTAGAAACTGCTAAACTGTGCTTGCAAAGCAGCTGAATTATTTTACATTGTTATGAACAATTTATGACAGTTTCAGATGCTTCTCATCCTTGTCAATCCTGGAATTGGTGAGCCTTTAAAAATTGTCATTCTAATAGATGTATGGTGTTTTCTCGTTGTGGTTTTAATTTACATTTCCTGAATGATCAAATGATTTTGAATATATCTTCATGTGCTTTTTTTGCTACCTGTATATCTTATGCCCATTGAAAATGTGTTTGTGTTCCTACTATTGCATTTTGAATGTATATATTCTGAATACGAGTCCTTTACTGGATATGTGAGAGAGAGCACAGGCAAGGGAGGAATAGAGAGGAAAGAGAATCCCAAGCAGGCTCTGCCCTGTCAGCACAGAGCCCTATGCGGGGCTTGAACTCACCAACTGTGAGATCATGACCTGAGCCAAAATCAAGAGTCGGAATTTAACCAGCTGAGCCACCCAGCCACCCCAATTTTTGAAGAATATCTTTCAACTTAAGTTCATACTTCTGAAGAAGTCTAGTCTACAACTATTTCTTGTATGGATTGTGCTCTTGATGTTTTATCTATAAGGTTTTTGTTTAAACCTAAATCACATAGAAGTCAGAAAACAAATCAAAATAATTGATTGAAATTTGCACAAATGTTTCATTGTTTCTTTGAAGGAAAGGAGAAACCACTCTCAAGTTATTACACTGAAAAAAAATTTTTGAGGTAGACAACTTGACAAATTTTCCAATCCAGAAAGTGTTTCTGTGGTTTAGAAATGAGAACAACTAAGCCTTGTCAATTTCTCTGAACGTAGAAGCCTGCAGACCACCAGAAGCACTGAAATGTTCTTTTATAAGTTACTTTGTTCAGATTACATTAATTTAAAATGTAAATTTATAATAAGTTTCTTCCAAACACAGATAAACCCTTTCAAAATTGGCCTCATTTACTATATGAAGAGGAAAATGACATTAGAGTTATTTAACTTGAAGAGTCTTGAAAAATTAAGATGTTGCTTGACACAGATCTATGCTTGTCTAGAAAATGAGGCAGAAGAATCCTGATTCTGTGTTTTGTCACACTTTGTAAATCTGGATTTTCAGCTCTAGCTGCTCATCAGAGATGACCTGTGCATTAACATGCAGAAAAAAAAGCTCCATAATTTCAACTTCTCACTCAAACCAAGCAATAATTTCTTACTGAAATTTTCATTTGTACAATTTAGATTTCTTTCTTTCTTTTAATAAATAGGCATTACTTTTTGCGTGATAAATGAGATGATTTTTTGGATGAAGATTTTAATATTGTGCAATATTTTGTGCATTTGTTTAATGCATTTTGTGTGTGTGTGTGTGTAATGAGAGAGAGAGAGAGAGAGAGAGAGAGAGAGAGAGGAAAGGAGGAGAGGAGAGAAGGAGATGGAATGATTTGAGGCAAAGCTTTCATTAGAGTCTCATCTGGATCTGTAATCTCCCCTAAAACCACTGGTATAGAGGGTCTTAGCTAGAACACGATGAAATCAGTCCTATTCTTTTCAGGTAAAACCATTATATATGTAAAATTGACAAATTGCATGATTTTTTTGCACCTAATGACAAGTATAAAAATTAGAGCTTTGAGTAAAGAATATTGCAGTATCTTAAATTCTAATCTATATCATTTTGATTATTGCTGGGCACTATTTACTATATAATTAAAATGTGTAATTATGTTTTTATGATAGGTTTTCTTTTTACATTCTATATTTAATGTTAATGCTCCTCTAGACTATCAGTTAATTCTATTCACATTTTTAGTTTGCATTTTTATCTTATGTTCTTAATGAGTTTGCTAATGCAGTTTTTTTCCTTCTGTTTCTGAACCATTATTATAGTTAATGGAATGCTGGATTTTTCAGATTTCCTTAAGACTGTGAATGATGTTTGTTATTTGGTCTCCCAGGATCCAGGTAAAAAAAAAAACGATTCTTCAAAATTGCAGAAAAGAATGATTTTGATTGTCACTGATTTTAGGGTGGGATGGTTATATGAATTTATGTTTTTTTCAGATCTCTTACATAGTTTTTTCCCCTGTAGCCTAGGTTGAGAAAAATTAGACACGAGTTATTTCATAAAAGGCACTAAAAACCTGTCCACCCCAATGAGTATCCTAATTTTCTATCCATAATCTCCACTTATTCCTGCATGCAACTGCTAGATTTTCTTAACACACGATTTTTGTCATATCATTCTCCTGCTCAAAAATTTAGATGCTTTTCCTGTGATGAAATGAATGTGGTCCAAACCCTTATGCTTGACATCCTCACCCCCTTATAATTTTTCTTGCCACTTTCCTCTTGGTAGAATCTTTTCCAGGCAAGAACCCCATGCTCCAGTTATAGACACAAATGTCTATACGTGCCAATTTCATTCTTGTTTCCAGGCCTTTCTTTGTTCATGTGTTTTTTTCTTTTTTTCCCTTTGAAATCTCATATCTGTTTTCTTCTCCATTGTGAATAGTACTTTCTTTGCTCTCTTTGGAATCTGCTTGTATTTCTCCCTAAAAATTTCCGACACTGATGGATCTCCTAACAACTTTTAGTTTACACTCCTATAAATAGCAAAGAAAGTGATTGGAAGAAATATTCATGTTACTGATAGAAACAGTGCTTCCAATATTCTGAGATCTCTAGGGTTTGTGACCTAATTTTAACAGTTCTTTGGGTTAAAACAAATCAAAACAAAAACCAGTTCCTTGGTTTTGCCATTAGGCAAGATCAAATTCCTATGATCTGTCCTTGGGATTATATATTTCTGTCAACCAGCCTGTATTTTCTTGGAATCAAGGATATATGAATGTGATAATCTTTATATACCTGGA
Organism: Panthera onca; assembly: GCF_046562875.1. NCBI lineage: Eukaryota > Metazoa > Chordata > Mammalia > Carnivora > Felidae > Panthera > Panthera onca. The sequence continues at coordinate 27,641 of NW_027675816.1, read as the reverse complement.
TAAGAAGCAAGAGGCAAGAAAAACTCTTTAATGTTTATTCATTAATGTAGTGAATGTTATTTAATACATTACCGTATGCATCAGTTAGCAATATAGATGTGATGCTTGGCTTGCTTTCCCTCTTTGAATTTCTTCCTACTTGGCATTTTGATTAACTCCTATAGCACTGGGTTTCCTCTTTGTCTACTTGGTTTTCAGGTTATAGCTTTTTCTTGACTAGATTTGTAAGTGTGTTTGGGTACCTAAGTACTGCCTGCTTGTCGAGCCACAGTTGAGCTATCATGTATTCCTTTGTTTTTCAAGTTCTGGTTTTCTATTTTGACCTTATTTATTATTTATGGTCAAATGTTCTGAGACCAACCAAGAAGTGCCAAATTTCTTTTCTTCCTCTTAAAACAGTATGCCTAATTCTCAAATACACTATTTTTAGTAAAATATCCAAGCAATATAATAGTATATAAATGTAAAATACCCTCTTTAATCCTTCCTATATTAAAGTTAATGTTGACTTTAGCATCTTTTATTATATGCATTTATGAATGTATATATTTACATATTTTGTAAGAGAAAATGAGTTATCAGTTACTAGGCAGAAGAGAACTAGAGTACCTGGGTCTTATAGAGGCAAGTGAAAAGATCAAGCATACAGTTAGAAATCAAGAGACCCTAAGAAAATAAAAGGGAAAAATATGATCATCTTATACTTTAAGAGAAAGGGATCATGCTATGTACTTTGTTGTCTAGCATGATTTTTTTTTTTTTAACTGAGTAATATGTCTTGGAAAGTTTTCCCCATGCCAGTAAGTGTAGGTCAGCCTTTTACTTAAAAAAAATTGTTTTTAAGTTTATTTTTATTTATTTTGAGAGAGATACAGAGCAAGTGAGGGAAGGGCAGAAAGTAAGGGAGATAGAATCCCAAGCAGGCTCCATGCTGTCAGTGTAGAGCCTGATGTGGGGCTTGATCTTACAATCCATGAGGTCATGACCTGAGCCAGAATAGTCGGATGCTTAACCAACTGAGCCACCGAGGTGCTCGATCCTTTTATTTTTTAATAGCTGCATGGTGTCTGAAAAATGTAGATGTACTATAATTTATTTAACTAATCCTTTATTGATTCTAATTATCTTCCTATTATAGACACTTTCACAATGAATATCTTTTCTTATATTTTATATTTTATACATATTTATTTTCACATTATAGTTTATATATGTGTGCTTGTGTCCTTAAGTTCCTTTCAAGGCAAAATTAGTTGCCAGTTATTAGGTAGAGGAGAACCAGAGGGACCCCTATGTGTGCATTGGGGCATGCCTTCAACACTCAGACAGATAGTTTTCAACTCTTCCTTAGCCTTCACTTCCTGCGTGTGTATATCCTCAACGTAAGCCAGACCTGAGAGTTCAGAACCTACTCTGGTATTCCTGGGTACAGACCTGTTTATGTGTGTGGCCATCTAGATGCTCAGGAATATGTTGGAACTTTTCAAAGGCCTCTACAGACGTCTCATTTCCCAGATTTTCCTTTTAAGCTTGTTTGTTAGCCTATTATTTGCCCCAATTGTTTTTTTTTTAATGGCATGAATCTACATTTATTGACTTGTAAATAGGTCCATGGCATATTTTTAGTGAAAAGGCAGTATACTATATGTACTGTTTTAATTGAGTGAAATGTTCACAATCGTTGATGAACGTAAAGAGACATAGAAAGGTATCCAAGTAGGATATTAATCAAAATGCATCATTTTTTGCATGCCCTGGTTGGGAAATTTGTGTTGCTTTTATCTTTCTTCTTTGTACAGTTGTGGGTTTATTTGATTTTTAAAAATCAGTGGGTCGGGGCCCCTGGGTGGCTTAGTCAGTGGAGTATCTAACTCTTGATTTTGGCTCAGGTCACAATCCCAGGGTTGTGGGATCAAGCCCCAAGTCAAGCTCCACATTAAGCATGGAGCCTGCTTGGGATTCTCTCTCTGTCTCTCTCTCTCTCTCTCTCTCTGTCTCTCTCTCTCTCCCTCTCTCCCTCCCTCCCTCCCTCCCTCCCTCTGCCCCTCTCCCCTGTTCTCTCTCTCTCTCCAAAAAAAAAAAAATTTTTTTAATCCTAAAAAATATTAGTATGTCATTGGAAGAGCAGCAATAGCATTTAAGAGCAGGGCTCCTGAATCTGACTGGTTTTTGTTCATTTGTCTCAAGTTTTTACTTAAACTAATTAGTTAGTATATAGTATAATACTGGTTTCGGGAGTGGAATTTAGTGCTTCATCATTCACATGTAACATCCAGTGCTTGCTCCAACTATTACCCACCACTTCAGACCGTTATAATGTTAACTAATTGCCTCTGATTGTGTTTGAGGAGTACTTCCAGGGAAAAGGCTCTTTGCCTTGGGCAAGCTTTGAGTCCGGTCAAATAAGGCAGCTTGGCAAGTAGGGTCTTCCAGGGAGCCACAAGACAGGTCTAATAATGACAGTTCTTAGAGAATGGGGCTTTGAAGAAGTTCCAAACTCATTCTTCTCCATTGGCTGTCAGGCGGCTGTTTTTCATCATGAGGGTAGGCTCTTAGTTTTCAAGGCTCCTGGGAAGCTGGGATGGTAAGATGGGAATAATGGCAAGCTAAAATGCCACAAAGCTCACTATTACTGAAGTTCAGCCGTTTTTCTGAAAGAAAACACTCTTTGGATTACTCTAAGCCTTTGATTTATAGCCAGAGTTTTGAAAAAAGTTGATTCTGACAGTTTGCGTCCGTGTTCTCACAGCTTTTATGGAGGAGAGGATTCCCAGAGGTCCTTCCTCTGCTACTTTTGCTCGCCTGGTCAATAACAACTGGTTGGTTGGATGAGTGAATAATGCCCAGTTCTTCCGCCATGATTGTGCAAATCTAAGAACTTGTGGATCACTAGGCTTGTTATATCCTGAATTCTGAGAAAATGTAGTCTGACAAAAAGTGATTCGCTCTCTGAAGTTGATTATGGGAATTGTGTTTCCTTATCAAATTAAGGGGTGCGGTAGTCGGAGGATCACTTAAATTTAGCATTAGGACACAGGTATCAATCTGTTTAGATTTTAAGGAGGACATCTGTTTAGGGAAAATTCTCTCATTAATATGAATATTTTCATTTAACTGTGTTCTGTCCAATTCATTTTTAAAAAATTATTTATTTAAAGTCAAATTAGTTAACATACAGTGTTGTATTGGTTTCAGGAGTAGAATCCACTGATTCATCACTTACATATAATACCCAGTGCTCATCCCAACAGGTGCCCTCCTTAATACCCCTCACCCATTTAGCCCATCCCCCATCCACCTCCGCTCCAGCAACCCTCAGTTTGTTCTCTGTATTTAAGAGTCTCATTGTTTTTATCTTATTTTTCCTTTCCTTCCCCTATGTTCATCTGTTGTGTTTTTTAAATTCCATATATGAGTGAAAACATATTTGTCTTCTTCTAACTGACTTATTTCACTTACACAATACACTCTAGTTCTATCCATATTGTTGCAAATCTTTCCAATTCATTTTTGATGTTAAGGACTGTTAGCATAAGAAAATGAAGTTTCTGTGGAGAAATAGAAGACCTTTAAATAGTGGTTAAACCATTGCTAAACTCTTTGTAATATAAAAAATCTGAAGAGAAATTTTGCATCTATTCTGTTCTTTCTTTTACACTATTTTTTCTAAATTACATTTTAAAACAATGATGCCCTCAAATTTTAGATTAAGCTGCCTTGCTATTATAGATTATACCACTGATAGATATGAAATTATTTTAGTTACAAGGCTTAACTAAGCGGTGAATACAGAATAATCAGATAATCCAGAGCTTTTTAGCACAATGCCTATAGCTTTTAGCACAATGTTTGGCATATAGATAGCATTCAATAAATACCACCTATCTTTGCTAATATTATATCAATAGTGATAATAGCAAAAATTACATTTTATATTAGGAATGTGGTCCTAATATAAATTGGGCAAATGGAATTGGGCAAATGCCTACTTGCAGGTAAATTTTTAGAAAACCCTATGCCTATGTAAAGGTATTGTACCCTGGTAGGCTGTTGACACAAAATCAGCCCCTCCAAGAAAAGCTGTTGATTCTCATGATAAAATAACTTCTTTGTTTATTATATTTTTGCAGCATTCCAGAATGCCTTGAAGATTTTCTGTAGGATAAAAAGTGGTCGAGTTGCGACTGATGAACTGGCTGCTGTTTTGGATAGCATGGATATTCCTGTAATTCCTGAAACTTTTCCAGGAAGTGATAAAACATGCTAGTATAGACAGTGAGTTATTTGAATTACTATGTAAATATACCTTTCTTGGATATCAGTGCTCTGATTCATCCTTTATCTCTCCTTCTTGATTCTTACCTCTTGCCACCTATCAATGTTGCTTACTGGTGTCTGTGGTAAGAGATAGTCTAGAAAAATTAAATGAGAAATTTCTAAAATTATTAGATTTTGGTATGTTTGATAAAAATCTAAGAGAAAAATGTATTTATTTTCTTTTCAAACTTTCCTCTCTTTTCCATTTCTTGTTTGTGGAGAGATGGTTTCTTTAATGTCAAGGGCATTGGCTTCACAAATTAGGAGACCTAAATTTCTTGAATTTTTAACTTTATTAGATAGCTTTGATTACACAATCTTCTCATGCTATTCAGTTACTCTTTGCAAAATGTAGATTTTTAAAAAAACATTATGAATATATTTAGCAGATGTTTTGTATTACATGTTTATATGTCACCAGGGGTGTCTGATAATAATGGATTGATAAATGATTGATTCATTGATTATCCATGTATTTAATGAGTCAGTCATTTAATATCTACTGTGCTTGGAACTATGCAAGGTGATACAGAGATGAATAGAACACATTTCTTTTTCCAAAGGAGTTCACATTCTAGCGTGGAAAGAGTCAAATAAAATGAAAATTTAATGTCGTATATAGCAAATACTGTTACAGAATGTAGTTAGGCTGCAAATGTATACTGGAAACACCAGGGAAAGATAATCAGAGAATGTGATGTCTGAGCTAAATCTTGAAGGATCAATAGGGGTTAGTTGGTTGAAGGTGGTAATGAAGAATGAGAAAGACATTTTAGACTGAGGGAACAGTTTGTGTAAATATGGCAGGAACATTATCAGACATGGCATCCTTTTCCATGGGCTTCCACAGGTTTTTGTCATTTGTCAGTGGTGGCTTTTAGGGGGTCTTTGGTGGCTGGGATGTAGTGTGAAGATAGAACCAGGCTGCATGGATTTTAGTAGGTAGTCATTTATGGTGAGTTCTGGGTTGATAGACATAAGTGGAGGGATGTTCTGGAGCATAAAGATGCCCATAAAATAGGGATTTTAAAGCTTAATCTCAAGTCATATTATTAAATAGCCTTTAGGGCATGCTCTACCAGAAGCAACAGAAATTACATATGAAACCACTGTGGCTTTTTTTTTTTTTTTTTTTTTTTTTCTTTTTTTGGCTTATGGAATTCTGGTCTGGATTTCTAGGCTTTGTACTTGGGGAGCTAAACTGAAAAATTATGCTGATTTCATAGATTGTTGTAGGAATTAAATAGAACCCATTGGCACTAGAATAGTCTCAAGAAATAGGAAGCAGAAACCTGGGAATTATCCTTGACAACTCTTGTTTTCTCTGTTCTCCTCATGCAACCGTTGTGAATTACTATTATTTTAAACTTCTAGATATCTCTTAAATCTCTCTATTTTCCACCATTTCCTTAGTCCAAGTTACCATAATTTTTCCTTAGGACCATCACTGTTCATCCTAACAAGTCCACCCACATCCAGTCTTTTTTTTTTTTTTTTTTTTTTTTTTTAATGTTTATTTATTTTTGAGAGAGACAGAGACAGAATGCGAGTGGGTTAGGGGCAGAGAGAGAGGGAGAATCCGAAGCAGGCTCCAGGCTCTGAGCTGCCAGCACAGAGCCCAACGGGGGGCTCGAACTCACGAGCTGTGAGATCATGACCTGAGCCGAAGTCGGACGCTCAACCGACTGAGCCACCCAGGTGCCCCCACCCACACCCAGTCTTATCCCCCTTAACACTATGGCCAGAATGATCTTTTCAAAACACACATCTGTGGGGCGCCTGGGTGGCTCAGTCAGTTAAGTGTCCGACTTTGGCTCAAGTTATGATCTCAGGCTTGTGGTTTCAAGCCCCATGTTGGGCTCTGTGTTGACAGTTCGGAGCCTGGAGCCTGCTTCAGATTCTGTCTCCCTCTCTCTCTCTGCCCCACCTCCCCTCTCAAAAATAAATAAACATAATAAAAAAATAAAAAAACCCCACACATCTGATCATGTTACCTCCTTGCATAAACTCTAATAATACTTCTTGGGATGAAGAGCCCTTTAAGGTCACGTACAAGGACTTGCAATGTCTGGCCTTTACCTTAGATCTCCAGCGTCATCTCAGACCACATTCTGCTTTGCTTACTGTGCCCTCTTAGAGTTTCAGTTATATACCAGGCTTCCTCCTGCCATAGCCTTTACATATATTCTTTTCTTTTCCTGGAGCATTCTTTCCCTCCTAGTGAATTACGACTCATACTTTGGATCTAAACTCCACTCTATTCTTTAAGGATGCTTCCATGACTTTTCTGACTAGGTCAAGTTCTCATACACTCTCACAGCACTAATCACAGTTGCAATTTTTATTTCTTATATTTTTAAAAATTTTTTTCATTGTTTATTTTTGAGAGAGATAGAGAAACAGAGTGTGAGTGAGGGAGAGGCAGGGAGAGAGAGGAAGACACAGAATCTGAAGCAAGGTCCAGGCTCTGAGCTGTCAGCACAGAGCCCGATGCGGGGCTCGAACTCACAAACCACGAGATCACGACCTGAGCCAAAATGAGACGCCCAACCGACTGAGCCACCCAGGTACCCCTATTTCTTATGGTTTTGTGAAGATCTGTATCTCAAATAAGACTAAATACCAAGAAAGCAGATATCATGTGTACTTTTGCTCAATATTGTATCCTCAGTACTCCATACAGTGCTTGTGGCACATATTAACTGCTCAACAAATATATGTTGAATGAATTAATAAGTCTCACCCTTCACTCCATCTCCTCCAACCAGAGAGAATAAGATTTTTTCATTTTGTCATTTTTAATAACCTGGTTGTGACTTAAGGTAAAATTCCTCATAGGGGAGGTCCTTGTCTTTTGACTAGGAAAATCATTTTAACAGGTATGTTTGATTATGAGAGCTAAAGCCTATTGGGAGATACCTAGTTTGAGCAAAAAGGTAAGGTAAAGTACTCTATATAAGACAACAACAGGAACTTAGAATACAACAGTGGCTAATCGGCAGCTGGAAGAGGAACACTGAGGGAACCTAAGATTGGATGGGGGTCTAGCAATCAATAGAGAGTGGCTGTAGAACTTTAGGACAATACTATGTAGTGCTTGCTGTGCTATAAAGAAATCCCTTACTCTCATTAATTTCAAGTTATCTAGTAAGAGTTGGTTATATACAATAGCCTTGTGTTAGTCATGTGGTGGGTGGATTTAAAGGAAAAGGGTCTGTAGGTTCTGTGTTAGGTAGGCTTGGGGTGGAGAGAAGATAGCACCTATAGGATGTGATAATGTGAGAGAGATCAGGAGTCCACGGGAATAGAAAAAACGAAAATCAACTGCCAGAGTATAAAACACTCAGGAATCTTCAAATTTTGGAGGGAGTATTGATTGCTGTTCATATAATGTATGGTGTGGGGTCGGGGCTATTTTACTTAAACATTAAAGGAAAGGACACCCTCAGAATGCCAAAAGTTTTGGGTTACCCCGGTAAGAGATATGGATTCTTCTGTAACAGAATTTTGAAGTAAGGAGTGATATAAGTCGGTTATCCTGCTAGTAGAAGTCGTAGCACCCTGGTATAGGTACTGTTTTTTTTTGTTTTTTTTTTTGTTTTTTTTTTTTTTTTTTCTCAACGTTTTTTATTTATTTTTTTTTGGGACAGAGAGAGACAGAGCATGAACGGGGGAGGGGCAGAGAGAGAGGGAGACACAGAATCGGAAACAGGCTCCAGGCTCCAAGCCATCAGCCCAGAGCCTGACGCGGGGCTCGAACTCACGGACCGCGAGATCGTGACCTGGCTGAAGTCGGACGCTTAACCGACTGCGCCACCCAGGCGCCCCAATATAGGTACTGTTTTAACATCTTGTTTTTGTATTTGGTTTGGTTTTTTGGAGCAGTACTGATAACATGGAGAATATCTTCATGAGTATGCATGATGAAGAGGAATGCTGCTGGAATTTGCAAGGAAGTCCAATAAGCATTTGCTTCATTAAGATCTGGCAAGAGGAATATGGAAAATCACTTGATGACAGTTCTGGTAGTTTGGTTTCTGAGATAGGATATTGGTGCAGTAGTTTTTTCTCTCGTGGTATTTACCGATCTAGTAATTGAATTGGGTGAAAAGTAGTAACTAGTACGATTTTTGATGAGAAGGTCTCTGATATTGTGGAGCTATTGTGGAGATTATGGAAATGTGTTAATAGTCATTTAACACCTTCAAAGTAATGTTGCCTTGAATATGACTTTGATGATTAGGATACTTTTTTTTCACATTAGATAGTTACATTTTCCAGGTTGAATGGAAAGGAAAGTTCCAATATGAGCTTCCTCCAGAAGGACAAATGTAAGAGTGGGAAGCTGTTTTGAACTTCTCTTATGAAGTAAATGCTACCTGTAACTGTACTGATTGTCTCAGTCTCAACCAGGAATTATTCATTGAGGTTTTGATAAGCTAGATAGGGGTCAAAATAGTAATTTCAGATTCTGTAATGCTTATTTGGCCACCAGAGACTATATAAATGGGTAGTATTTGTCTTAGATGTGTGTGAGAAGTATTTGTCATTGCATAGAAGAAGGAATAAATTTGAGCGAGAGCTAGTAAATCTATACATGGTTGGCTACTGCATGCTCACTGGTCAATGTTGGACCTCTTTCCAGAAAGGGGAGTTCTTTAAGTAGAGACCAGATATAAACAATACAGCCTTCTCCATTGGATTAATTTTTGGATGATCCAACAGAAACTTTACACTGATCAAATTCACGAGTTTGAGGGTTGAAGCCTTGAATTATTTTAGGACTTATGCTTTGATCTAAGAACTTGGGATATGGACTCTACAGAAGTTCCAGAAGTTCACTGGGGTGTTAGAACCACAATCAAGAACAGAATGAGAATAAATACCAAGAAAATAAAAAAACAGAATGTAAGAGTGGCGCCTGGGTGGCTCAGTCGGTTAAGCGTCCAACTTCGGCTCAGGTCATGGTCTCGTGGCTCGTGAGTTCGAGCCCCACGTCAGGCTCTGTGCTGACAGCTCAGAGCCTGGAACCTGCTTCAGATTCTGTGTCTCCCCCTCTCTCTGCCCCAACCCACTTGCATTCTGTCTCTGTCTCTCTCAAAAATAAATAAACATTAAAAATAATTAAAAAAACCCCCAGAATGTGAGAAGCAGTTCTAATCAGAAGGCAACTTAACATCAATTGGTGTAGCACTTCTTTGGTTGGGTCAAATACTTACTTGCTTTGCAGTGATTTAAAGTCCTGGACCTGACATAGCTTACCAATTTTCAAAGAAGCAGAATGAATCAATCTTACCCAACACCAAAACCATAGTGTATATAATAATTCTTGGACTCAAAAGGCACATTAAAAACTGGCATCTTCTTTTCAGGGTCTTTGCTTATGCTTATAACTGAATAGTTGATTTTTTAGGCATAGGCTGAAGAACAAACCTAGTATTTTTATAAGTAGGTAAGTCAACACCTGGTCTTTCTCACCTTGAATGTCAAGCGAAGTTAGACATTTGGAGGCAAGAACTATTGGGTGTCCAATTGGAACAACATTATTTGAGGTCACTGTCTCTGACCCCATTCTCTGTCATACACTGTCCAAGAAGGAAAATGGTTTTAGACAGAGGCAAGGGAAGGAATGGTAGAAGTTATAATTATGGGAGTGCTGTACATGTGTAAGATGCTAAGTAAATGGTTTACTGCTATCCACAATGTAGACATTGCATGATTCTTTACAGCCTTTAGTATATTTATTCATTCAAAAATATTTTTTTTATTTAATTTTTTATTTTTTTAAATTTACGTCCAAATTAGTATATAGTGCAACAAGGACTTCTGGAGTAGATTCCTTAGTGCCCCTTACCCGTTTAGCCCACCCTCTCTCCCACAACCCCTCCAGTAACCCTCAATTTGTTCTCCATATTTACAAGTCTCTTATGTTTTGTCCCCCTCCCTGTTTTATCAAAAATAATTTTTAAAAAATAATTTTTTTAAAGTTTATTTATTTATTTTGAGAGAGAGACAGTGCAAGTGGGAGAGAGGCAGAGAGAGAGGGAAAGAGAGAATCCCAAGCAGGCTCTGCACTGTCAGCGCAGAGCCCAGCGTGGGGCTCGAACCCATGAACTCTGAGATCATGACCTGAGCCCAAATCAAGAGTCAAACACTCAACTGACTGAGCCACTCAGGTGCCCCTCAAAAAAATTAGTTTTTAAGTGCTAGGAAGTATATAATTTGCTAGGCATTGGGGAAACAAATGACATCCTGTACTCTTGAAGAGCTCACAATCCAGTGAGAAAGACAAAAGAGCTAAAACTTGAAATTCTACCTATAGTAAATTCTCAAAACACTATTTGTTAAATGAATGAAATATTAACCTGATTACCTAGCTGTGGAGCTTAAAATGTGACTAATTTCTTTTGATGGGAAACTCTTTTATTAAGGGAAAAAGAAAATAATGGTCTTTTATGTTTCAGTGTATACTGAGCTATTAACAATTCTAGATATTATTCACAACCTCTGTTCCTACTTTCACACATCTCTGTGTTGTTTTTGTATTAGAATGGGATGGAAACTAGATTTGTGTTCAAAAAAGAAATAACAGCACTTGAACTTACTCTTTCTATTACAGGTAACCACATGGTGGATATTAGAGATATTCTATTTATTTTGGATGAACTACAGCACCAGTATGAAGATTTTTGTAAGTGAGCTCTTGTTGCTACAGCAAGTATTATTTATAAATAAATTGCCTTTAAATTAAATCCTAATTTGTAGGTTTTATCATATGGAATCTGAAAGCCTTCTCTGACCCCATTAACTCTAACTCTTTTAAATTTTTTTTTATGTTTTACTTATTTTTTGAGAGCAACAGAGACAGAGCGTGAGCGGGGGAGGGGCAGAAAGAGAGGGGGAGACACAGAATCCAAAACAGGCTCCAGACTCTGAGCTGTCAGCACAGAGCCCAACACGGGGCTCGAACTCACAGACTGCGAGATCACGACCTGAGCTGAAGTCAGACGCTTAACCGACTGAGCCACCCGTGTGCACCCCCCCCCCATTACTCTAACTCTTTAGATAAAAGTTTAAATCCTAAATATACCTAATCAGTATTGATTATGTAACTACCATAATTTTCTTTTATCTTTCCCTTAATATTTTGCAACATGAAGTCAACTTTAAAACAAAATAATAACACTAAGAAAAAAAATGTAATTTGCAATTTGTGGGTCATTCTGACATCCTGACATTGACAGTTAAAAATTTTTAATATAGGGGTGCCTGAGTGGCTCAGTCAGTTAAATGTCCAAATTCGGCTCAGGTCATGATCTCATGGTCCGTGAGCTCGAGCCCCTCATCAGGCTCTGTGCTGACTGCTCAGAGCCTGGAGGCTGCTGCAGATTCTGTGTCTCCCTCTCTCTCTCTGACCCTCCCCTGCTTGTGCTTTGTCTGTCTCAAAAATAAATAAACATTAAAACATTTTTTAAAAATTGTTTTTAGTATATTATTCAGTATCATTCATGATTAGTTTTGTTTTTCTCCATTAAGTATGTTTTTAAAAATCTCTTCCTATTACACATGGTGTCACTCCCTTTTCTTTCTCTGTCCGGACATCCTTTGGTCAAGATTATCTATGTGTATAATTTTAAGCTCAATTTGGCTCAGTTGGTTGAGTGTCTGACTTCAGCTCAGGTCGTGATCTCACGGTTCGTGAGTTCGAGCCCCGCATTGGGCTCTGTGCTGACAGCTCAGAGCCTGGAACCTGCTTCGGATTCTGTGTCTCCCTCTCTCTCTCTTCCTCCCCTGCTCACAGTCTGTCTCTGCCTCCCTCAAAAATAAATACAGATTTAAAAAGATTAGAAAAAAGAATTATATAGTTCTAATAAACTTGCTACAAATAGAGCAGCCTCTTGCCTGATCCTTTCCTCAGTTTCTCCAGAGGCAAACATTTTAGCTGATTACCTGATATTTGTTTTCATGAGTGTAAATAACATGTTTGTATTGCTTCTTGTTGATTTTTTAAAATTTTGGGTAGACCTAGTAAACTCCTTAATATGAAAAATAAGGATTTAGCTCTGTTTCATTTTCCCTGTCCCCACCACATCCACTTCCCATACCTATCCATCCTCCTAATATAGTCATAGGGTAATTGAGTAAGTTTTAATTCTGTATTTATGTTAATATATTTATGTACACACTATTCACTGCTGAGCCACATGTAAGTATCTTGTGGCTGCTTTCTCTTTCTGTACAATTTTTCCTCTTTGAGTTGTCTTATTTACTTATTTGCTTGGTTTAAAAAAAAAGTATATATATTACTGATTGAAGCTTAGACTCTGCCAACTGTCTAAATATCCTCTTCGTAAGTTTGTCTGCACAAGGTATTCTAGTAGTTTTGTCTTCTTGAAGAAATCTTCTTTAGAGTATTTTGATGTTCTTCAGTATGAATTTGTTGCCCTCTACATTTTGTGTGCAACTGTCATCTTGAGATGTTTCTTCATTAACATGCTGGAGACTTTTCACTTCTCTCCTCCTATGACAGATTCTGTCTTCATATTTTATTGATAGTTTGGGTACAGAATTCTAGATTGTAAATAATTTTCTATGTTTTCTACTTTTCAGTATTGCCATTGAAGTGCAAAATTTTCTGACTCTTGACTTTGACACTGATTTTTTTTTTTTCAAGCATATAGGATATTTTCTAGTCTTCTGAAAGTCTCCTTGAAAGAAGTTTCTTTGTAACGATTGTGCTGAATACAGCGTCCTTTGATTCTGGAAAATTAAAATAATTTGTTGATGATTTCCTTTCCTCTATTTTTTCTGTCTCTGTGGAACTCTTGATATTTGGATATGTGACATAATGGGATGATTCCTTTTTTTTTTAACCTTTTTCTCTTATCTCTTTGTTATGCTTTATTTATTTATTATTTATTTCATGAGTGAGAGTGGAAGAGGGGCAAAGGGAGAGGGAGAGGGAATCTTAAGCAGGTTCCACACCCAGCGCAGAACCCAACATAGGGCTCAATCTCACGACTGTGAGATCATGACCTGGGCCGAAATCAAGAGTCGGATGCTTAACTGACTGAGCCACCCAGGTGCCACTCTTTGTTATGTTTTCTGAGAGAGTTCCTTAAATTTATCTTCCAATGCTTCTATTTAGTTTTTCATTTGTACTTTTAAATTTCCAATAATTTCTTTCCCCTCTGTTATTTTATTATAATATCCTCCTCTTATTTCATGAGCATTTCTATTGTTCCACAAACAATATCTTCTGTTGCAACTAAGAACTTCTGTTGCAATGCTTTTGAGATTTCCTTTTTCATTCATATTCTGTCTCCTCCAAGGTATTTTTTTCTGTTTGTTTTTCATTTTAGGAGTGTTCCTCAAATGTCTGGTGATCTTTGGTTGTCTACTCATATTTGAGAATGGTGAACTCAAAAGCTATTTGGAAGCTCTGAGACTGAGGGCAAAACTAGCTGATTATGAGCTGTAGGATAATGATTTTTTTTTTTTTTTTTTTTTTATTTTTTAATATATGAAATTTACTGTCAAATTGGTTTCCATACAACACCCAGTGCTCATCCCAAAAGGTGCCCTCCTCAATACCCATCACCCACCCTGCCCTCCCTCCCACCCCCCATCAACCCTCAGTTTGTTCTCAGTTTTTAACAGTCTCTTATGCTTTGGCTCTCTCCCACTCTGGCCTCTTTTTTTTTTTTTTTTCCTCCCCCTCCCCCATGGGTTTCTGTTATGTTTCTCAGGATCTACATAAGAGTGAAACCATATGGTATCTGTCTTTCTCTGTATGGCTTATTTCACTTAGCATCACACTCTCCAGTTCCATTGTAGGATAATGATTCTTAACCAGAGATGATTCGGAGATTTCCCCCGCCCCCCGCCCCGAACTTCCCCTTCCCCCAGGAACATTTGGAAACATTTGGAGACATTTTTGGTCATCACAATCTGTATTACTGGCATCAAGTGGTGAGAGGCCAGGGATGCTTCTGAGTATCCTACAATACACAGGACAGCTCTCTCAATAAAGAAGTATCTGTCTCAAAATGCCTGTACTGCTGAGACTGAGAAACCCTGCTATCGGGTGGTCTGGCTGGGCTATTTGCCTGGAAAACCCTTAATATGACTGTCTTTAGGGTATATTTCCTTTTGAGATGGTCAGAGTGTTCAAAGAAACTTTGAATATCCTTCCCGCAGGTATAGCCTTGCTTCATAGAATTCCAGGTGTTAAATAAGACAAAAGACTGAAGTTCCCATTATTCAGTGTAAGCCTCCCTCCGAGTTTTGCAGGTAATACTCCTACCCTCTATTGTGTTTAGTATTCCATAATCCAGAGCCCTTGTGTTTAACCCTTTCTGATGAATTGTCACTTTCCTGCTGGAGTAGGAGAAGATCAATAACTGGCTGTGCCCAGTGGATAAAAGTGAATATCTGGCCGTGTGAAGAGACCCTAGGTATCAAATTACTACTTAAAGGGATTTTAACCAGTTCTTTCTTTTTAGCTTCACTCTTACCCTCACTTTTAGAGATACCTAAATGCTACTAATTTATGAGCTTTTGGAGTTTTTGTGTTATGAACTGGGTTGCTTCTTGGCTTTCCCCATTCTGCCTTATGGTTCAGCCTTTTCAGGTCTACTAAGTTCATCAGCTTTCCAGATTCCAAAATTTAATTGTAGTAGTTTCTTTTCCTCTTCTTTTTTGTTATTATGGATTTGTGATGTTTTAAAAATTCCTTTAGTTTATTTTTGAGAGAGAGAGAGAGAGAGCGAGCCGGGGAGGGCAGAGAGAGGGGAAGACACAGAATCCAAAGCAGGCTCCAGGCTTCAAGCTGTTAGTACAGAGCCTGATGTGGGGCTCCAACTCACAAACCGCGAGATCATGGCCTGAGCTGAAGTTGGACACCTAACTGACTGGGCCAGCCAGGCATCCCCAAAATTCCTTAGTTTAAATGGAGTGTTTGAAGGCTGTTCAATTTGCTATTATTACCTGAACGTTTCAAAGTTTATTTTGAATTCTAATTTTGTCTTTGATGTGGAAGTTTTTTCATTAATTTTTCTTTTCTGACATAGATATTACTAATAATCACATACCCACTCCCATGCATAATAATTCATGTTATTCATTCTTCTGAATCCTTGCTGATTTTTTTTTACTAGTTCTGTTATAGAGAAAGGAATATTGTCTCCAAATATAATTGTAGATTTGTCTATTTCTCCTTTCAGTTTTGTCAGGTTTTGGTTCATGCATTTTGAATCTCTGTTGCTAGGTGAATTCACATTTAGAATAGTTCTATCTTCTTGGTGAGCTGATTCTTTTATCATTATGCAATATGTATGTGATCACTGGTAATTTTCTTTTCTCTCAAGTTTACTTTTTCTGATTCTAATATAACTCCAGTTTTCTTTTGATTAGTGCTTAGATGGTAAGTATTTTCCATCCTTTTACTTTTAACCTTCTTATATCACCAGTTTTGAAGTATTTTGTAAACCACACAGAGTTGGGTGATGTTTTTTGTATTTATTTGTATAATTCCTGTATTTTAATTGGAGTGTTTAGATCATATGTAATGTAATTACTTATACATTCAGACCAGGTGTACCATATTATTATTTGTTTTCTATTTTTTCCTCTGTTTTTCAACCATTTTCTCCCTTCTTTTTTTGGGAGCATTTTTTTAGTATGTGAATTTATTCTATATGTATTTTCACTATATCTCTGTATTTTTCCAGTGGTTGTTTTAAGGATTATAGTATACATACTTAACCTTTTCTAGTATGCTAAAATAAATATTTTACCACTTCAAGTGGAATATAGAAGTTTTACCCTTATATAGATCTTTTTACCCTCCCTCTGTTAAGCTGTAATTTTATTATGTATTACCACTATACACACTGAAAACTTCAGACAATGTTTTATAAGTTTTGCCTTCAATGATCAAACATATTTTAAACTTCTAAGAGGAGAATAATAGTCTATCATAAAATCAAGTATTATAACATTTGAAATACTTTAAAATGTGTTATTCAAATGTAAGGTACTATTCTGAGCCATCAGATGAATTTTATAAAGGAAGCCCCAGTGGGACATTGTATTAATATTTTTCTGAAGAGGTTATTTTATATACAAACTATTTTTTCCCACAAGTACTGAGAATCTTTAGGAGGGTAAATATTTGTATTCTGATGTTAAATGAAAAACAATTTTTTTAATGTTTATTTTTGAGAGAGAGGGAGACAGAACGTGAGTGGGGGAGGGGCAGAGAGTGAGGGAGACAGAATCTGAAGCAGGCTCCAGGCTCTGAGATGTCAGCACAGAGCCCAATCTGGGGCTCAAACCCATGAGCAGTGAGATCATGACCCGAGCCGAACTGGGATGCCCAACGAACTGAGCCACCCAGGTGCCCCTGTATTCTGATTTTATAAATAAAAATTTCCCCACTCCAACTTCCTTATACTTCAGTATGCTCATAACTAAGGGATTTGTAGCTGTATTGGCATATTTAGCCTATAATCTTTCAAAATTGGCAGAGTGGGGAATGAGAACTACAACCTTCAGTAGGCTATCACTTTTGATTTGGTGCAACTTCAAATAGCTTTGGATAAAAGAATTTAAATATATTAAACCAGAAGATTATATTTAACCTAGTTAATATTTCAGTCTTAGTTATCAGCTCTGTTAGTTTTTCAACATATTAACCTTATTTAACTTTTTAAACTTTGTTTATTTAAGCAATTGATAATTTCTTGAATAGTTTTCATGAGGACTTAGTTGTTAACTTTTTAAAAACTATTACAAATGGTACAGGTAAATAGAATAATTAAATATGTTTCTCTTGCTTAGCAGGTATGGAATCATCTGCCTTGGATGAATCTACTTCAAACAGAAAGTTATCAAATATATCAGAATGTTATCCACAGTATAGGATGAAAAGCAGTTTCTCTTCCAGACTACGTGAACCATCATTATTCCCAAAGTTAAATGGAAAACACCTCCAATATCATAAAATTATGGAGGATAATGATTACCTTGAACTTAAAAGATCAAAAAATCCTTTGCAAATAAAAAAATTCCTAAATGGGGTTGATAGCAGTGATACAGGATTCTGGGAACCATATTCAAAGGATGGCATAAACTTTAAGAAAAGTTCAGAGAAGATTGAAATTCATGACTCAAAGTCTACGTCACATAGCTTGAAGAGCATTACAAGCCTCAAAAAGTCTCTGGATAAAAGTGATAATTTTAGTATCCCGAAACTTCAGAAGCCAGCTGTGAGAAGGCATTCCAGCCTCCTAAAACGGGTTTCGTCGAAAGAAAAGATTGCAGTGAATGCTCTGGGTCAGTATCATATATGTAAGTCAAAATATAGGTCCTTGAGTTCTTGAGTCATCACAGAAACAAGCTGAATTAACCATTGATTAGACAGTTGTTTGCATTTCATTTGTCAGTGCTATTGAGTAATCACCACTTCTGGTATATAGATCAGTGTATACAACACAGTGGTTTTAAGTTGTGCCTTTTTAGATGGTTGTGTTCCCTTTTTCAGATGCCTAACTTTGACCAAGAAGTTTATTCAGAGATTAATTCAACTCACTCAAGTTCCCTAGAAATAGAGGGCCTGTTTTCTTTTGGAAATGCTTATTTTATAATTTTTAAACTAAATATGTAAGGAGTCTATGTGAAATTTTTGTTCAGGTTCCGTAATTTAAATATATGATATCCATATCCAACATGATATGATAATGCTTCAGATATCATCTCTTTTGGACATGGGAATATGAAGAAAGATAAAATAACTACTATTTTACAGTTTGGGTCCCCAGGGCTTTATGGTCTTTCTCAAAGATGAGCAAGGTTTTCCAACCAATATATAGTTTCCTCCTTCCGTGGTACCTCTATCACAGAAGTCCTGTGTTTGGAACTTAATTAAATACTCCTTCCTATAGTCCTTGGCTGAAGTTACTCAAGTTGTTTATTTTCTTGAAAGAAACTTATCTTTTTATTGCATTTAATATTGAAGGTAATTGTTAAAATGAGTGCTTAGTGAAATACTAGTGGTTCTTACACAGTAATACAAATTTTAAACAACTCAGTTGAACAGAAAATGTGCTCTTTTAAGGAGGCACAACAATGTTCTTTCTGATTCCTTTACTGATACACTACTATTACTCTGTGCCTCATTCCTAATTCTGAGTTCTTTATATTCCAGTAAGATTAAAACACTTGTTAAAGGAACAGTGGAATAGTAGGCATTTAGCCCATGGGTAGAAGCAGCCTGTGGAAGAAAGTGCTTATCTATCTTGCTGGTGTCGCCAACCTTTGCCATACTTAATATTCTTTGTAAAGAGAAGTGTGAAATAGTTTATCTGGTATAACTTCTCAAGATAAATTGATGGTAATTGAGCATTTCTGAAATGTGACTGTCATTTGATATACATTTTAAAAACATTTTTAACTTTTCATGTTATGATAATTTTTAAATCATAAGAATTACACAAAGGGAAAGACATTTCTATATACTCTTCATCTCGTTTTCCCAGGTATTAAGATCTTGTATAATCACAGTACAGTGAACTAAATCAGGAAATTGACACTGATACAATATTATTTACTATTTCATCTGAAGACCTTATTCAATTTTTTTCAATTGGTCCATAAATGTATTTTTCCTGGTTCAAGGTCTCATCTAGGATCACACGTTACATTCAGTTGTCATGTGTCCCTTAGTCTCCTCTGATCTAGGATAGTTTCATGACCATGACACTTTCGAAGAGTATTGACTAGTTAATTTGTAAAATGTCCCTCGTTTTGGGTTTTCCTTATATTTCTTCGTAAGTTCAGGTTATGCATTTTTGGTGGGAATTACAGAGAAGTGATACTATGCCTATCTCAGTGCATGATATTAGGGGACTCATGACGGCCATGCGTATCTACTGCTAAGATTTTATGATTTTGAAGATTGTGAACTGAAAACATGTAGCCTAAAATGATGGGAAGGGGAAGAACTCTCATTGTTTGCTTGGAATCCTGGAATTTAGACAAAACACTTTGTTGTTGTGATCTCTTGAACTCGTTCATTATATTTTAATCAGAACCAAGCAGCATTGGCTGGGTCACTGGAACAGGCTGTTCCTCCAAACAAGTAGTTTATAAACATTTATAGAACTTCAAGATTGTTTTCTGTTTGAGCTATATGGGAAATATTTAGGTATAATGTAAGCTACAACAGAAATATGAAGAAAAAAGCAGTCATATGAGGTAATAATAATTAGATAAAACTTGTTTTCTAATTGCTAAAGACTTTGGGGGCTAATTATTGCTTAAGACACATAAATTCTGTGGCTGAATAGTCTTCTACATTTTGTATATTTACAAAACATCTGTGAAGCTATCAATAAACTCCAAGAAAATTACATTGCTGCAGAAGAACTTCAATCCATTTTGCCTTCAATAGGAGTTACTTTATCAGACAAAGAGTTCAAGGAGATTGTGGCAAAGACTACTCAAAATGGTGAGACTGATAATACCAAACTTTTTGAAAAAATTAGATACTTTTATGGGATAGTATTAAATGATGGAGTAAGTTCTCAACTAGGAATGGAACAGAATGGGCCATGCTAAAGAAGATTCTAAAAGAACAGATATAAAAATGGAAAGTGGAAAAAAAAATTCCTGGAAAATCTGCCCTAATGCATTGGTTTGGAGGGACTAGGCCTTTTATATCTCAGAATTGTTATGTAACACTCTATCACTATCCCTAGCTATGCCTTCCCGTATGGGACAGGTACTGGAAAGGCTGGCCCAGTTGTAGGGAGGTTCAGGCAATAAGAGCACAAAATCCAAGGGGTACAAAAATCTCTGAGCAAATAGCCTAAAGCATCCAAGAAGAAATAACCGGAGATTCCAAAATGGTAAGGAAGTGCTACAACTAGGAATTTAGGGCTAATGGTACTTAACCAATCAAGGCAGATGATTAGCATCTAGATGTTAAATAGCATATCCCAGTCACCAGCCTAAGTTCAAGGCAGATTTTAAGTTTCCAGGAAGAGCTTTTGTATTGGAGAAGTTGTTTTATCATTAAGTAAGACCCATCCACAACAGAAGTTCAGCTGAGGAGAGGGCAGAGGCAACATTTTGGGGAAAGACTGACTTGGGAATATGTTAGAAATGAATTCTTAGAACCTGAGCAAAATTTCTTAGCTAAGGCAAATGGGAAAGAAGATTAAAAAAAAAAAAAACCTAAGGTGTAGGTGCTACTAAAATTATTGAGCCCTTTCATGTTGCTTATCAGGATTGGTAGGATCACTGTGGAGGGTGTATATCTAAAAATAGGTAGTTAATTGGATCAGCTGATAGTAATGGGGACACTTGGGTCTGTCAGGATTGGTCAGTATTGTCAAGGTGTCTTAATGGATAGCATTTTGACTGGGTTTTCATGATGGTATGAAATAGACTCCTTAAGTTTCTCATGGTCCATCTATATGGTCACCTTTCCTTTTTCCTATATCTATCAAAAATTGAGGACCTAGCTCAGTCCATTGCACTTTATAATAGGTATTTAAAAATTATTGAGTAATTATCAAAATGAAACGAACTGACCTAATTCAGAGACTCATCTAGGGAGACAGGATATGAAAGGAGAAATAGAATTATGATGAAGTGAAGAAGTAATTTTTTTCATAGTTGTATGAAACTATGAATTTACCTTTTATGCAAAAATATAAAGAATGCATGATCTAAAGTCTTTATTTTACAGGAAATGGAATGGTGAAGTTAGATGACTTTATGAGCGCTCTCTCCAAGGAGCAAAGTCTTCCTGAATGTGATGGTAGGTAGGAAATTTATTTTAAAATGATTTGGAGGAAAGAAGTGGTTAGGTTGAAAAGAGGTTCAACTGAACTGAGTTTGCTTTTTGGGTAGATACTTAATAGTTCTGAAATTCTCAGGCAAGCCATGAAAACTTGATGTATTAGGGTAGTGATAGCTAACTTGCTTCCCTCACAGAATTGTTAGATGGATTTTAAAAACTGTAAAGTACTACATAAATGTATAGTAAGGTAATGAGGGATTCCAACAGGTGATTAGCCCCATTTTTAGCAACTGATGGGTGATTTGATTTTTAATTTTTTTATAAGGAACTTGTTTGAATGAAATACTGGTTTTGTTTCCCTTGTTTTAGAACATTTCTAAAAAAACTGTATTAAGCTATAATTTACATACATAAAACTCACTCATGCACTAATTTTCATGAAATGTATAGAGTCATACAATCAACACCACAATCAGTTTGTTAAAAATTTTGCTTGCAATGATTTGGGTTTTTATGCAAATAATTAAATATTTTTCAGCAAGATTAAAATGAGAAATGAAAGATACTAAGCCTTGCTGTTTTTATTTCCTTTTGTTTATTCATATGCTAAAAATGAAAGATAAGCTTTTTGTGTCTTCCCAAAGGATTTCTCAGATAGAGAAAAATTAATCCAAAGGAAGAGATTTTTCTCTTATACTTACATGAAGTCTCATGTTAAAAACTACATTATTGTGGCGCCTAGGTGGCTCAGTCCATTAAGCGTCCGACTCTTGGTTTCGGCTCCGGTCATGATCTCACAGTTTGTGAGTTCAAGCCCTGTGTTGGACTTCTTGTGGACAACACAGGGCCTGCTTGGGATTCTCTCTTTCTCTCTCCGCCCCTACCCTGTGTGCTCTCTCTCTCTCAAAATAAATAAACTTAAAAAAAAAGCTACATTATAATTTGTCAGTTATGATGAATTGCTTAAGTGGTGTTCTTAAAGACAATATTAGCAAATTTCTTGAGTGCTTTACCTTGTAATCATTCATTCACGAACTTAGTCACCGTTTCATTGCTGTTTTGTGAAGTAGTGTCGTGGTTGTAGCCGACTTCTCCCTCCCATTTCCCCCATTATACTGTTTTTAAAATTTATCTTATTTTAACGTTTTATTTATTTAAATAATCTCTACACTCCACATGGGGCTCAGACTGACAACCCCAAGATCAATTGTCTCATGCTCTTTGGACTGAGCCAGCCAGGTGCCCCTAAAATTTATTTTTAATGGTGGTATCTAACACGTAACATAAAATTTGTCATCTTAACCATTTGTAACTGTACAGTTCAATAACATTAGGGTTACGTATATTCACACGGTTGTACAACGAATCTCTAGAACTTTTTCATCTTGCAAAACTGAAACTCTATACCCAGTGAACAACAACTACCCATCTGTGCCTCTCCAGCTTCTGACAACCGTCATTCTACTTTCTGTTTCTGTGAATTTGCCTACTCCAGATACTTGAGTGGAATCATATAGTATTTGTCTTTGTGAATGAATGGCTTATTTCACTTATCATAATGCCCTCAGGATTCATCCATGTCGTAGCACGTGCCAGATTTTTCTTTCCTTTTCGTGCTAATATCACATTGCATGTATATGCCACATTCTGTTTGTCCATTCATCCATTAATAGACACCTGTGTTGCTTCTACCTCTTGGCAATTGTGACTAGTGCTGCTGTGAATGTGGGTATGCAAATACCTCTTTGAGCCCCTGCTTTCAATTCTTTGGGATATATAATCAGAAGTGGACACAATCCAGGTTTGTAACGTTTCCTTCACTCCTAAAATTCTCTTGTGCCCATTTATCATTAATCTCTACCTCCATTCCCAGGCAACCACTGATCTGCTTTCTGTTTCCATAAAGTTGCCTTTTTTTAAAAAACATTTAATATAAATGAAATCATAAAACATGTGGTCTTTTGTGCCTGACTTCACTTTTTTTGAGGCTAATTCATGTTGTTGTATGTATCAGTAGTTTGTTCCTTTGTATGGTTAAATAAGTCCATATTACATTTTATAGGTATATTCCATTTTGTTGATGATTCACCAATGTATGACCTTTGCTTATTTGCAGTTTGGGACTGGTATGCATAATGTTGAAATTAATATTTGCATTGCAGTCTTTCTGTGGACATGTTTCCATTTCTTTTGGGTAGATTCCTAGGAGAATAATTGCTAGTGTATATGGTAAATTTATGTTTTACTTTTAAAGAAATTACCAAACTGTTTTCCAAAGTGGCTATACCATTTTCATTCTCACCAGCAATGTGTAAGGATTCTGGTTTCTTCCTATCCTCCACATTTAGGTATTATCTTTTTGTTTATAATCATTATAATTAATAATTGTGTAGTGGAATTTCATTATGGTTTTAATTTTGCATTTCCCTAATGACTGATAATGTCAAGTTTATTTGCACATGCTTACTAGCTGTTCATATATCTTTGGTGAAATATATATTCAAATCTTTTGCCCATATTTAGAATTCCATTTTGATTTATCTATAGTGTTTCAGAGTATATCTCTTTTAAAGTTGTTGCTTCAGGTATATATACATAACTTATCACACTATTGGTGTCATCATTTTTCCAGTTCAAGTGAAATACAGAAGCCTTATCTCCATATACATCCCTCCCTCCTTTATGATATAATTACCTTAAATATTTCCTTATATATATTTAAAACCACATCAGGTGGTATTATTTTTACTTCAACCATCAGACTTGATTAAAAAATTCAAGAGAAGGAAAGCCTACTATATTTACCCATATTTTGACTTACCATTTTCTTTTTTCCTTCTTGATATTCCAGAGTTTTTTTGTTTTATCCTTTATTTTCTGTTTAAGAACTTCCTTTATCCATTCTTAGGTCTATTGACAACAAATTCTTTTAGTTTCCTCTCATCTGAGAACATCTTGATTTCCTCTTCATTCCTGAAAAATAGTTTTTCTGAATATGGGATTTTACGTTGATAGTTCTTTACTTTCAGCACTTGAAAAATATTGTGTCACTTATTTCTGGCTTCCATGGTTTCTGCTGGAAATTCTGTCATTCAAATTGGTTTTCTTTCCCTATAGTGTTTTTCTTAGGCTGCTTTCAAAATGTTCCCTTGTCTTTAGTTTTCAGAAGTTTAATTATGATGGATCTTGACATGGATTTCTTTGGATTTATCCTGTTTGAGGTCCACTTTCGTCTTGGATCTGTAGGTTAATGTCTCTTGATAAAAATTTGGGAAGTGTGCAGGCATTATTTCTTTGAGTGCCTTTTTAAGTCTCTTTTCTTCTGGGACTCTGATGGACACAAATGTTAGATCATTTTTATATTCCTACAGGTCTCTGGAACTGTTCATTTTTTTCTTCAGTTTATTTTCTCAGTGTTGTTCATTGGATGATTTCAGTTGCTTTCAATTCATTGATTCTTACCTTTCTCTCCTCCTTTTAGCTGTTGAGTCCATCCACTGAACTTTTAATTTCAGTCATCATATTTTTTAGTCATTAAATCTCCATTTGGACTTTCTGTGTTGGTGTTTGTGCAAGAGAAAAAGCAGGCAGCTCTCCCAGTCCTCACATACTGTCCCTATACAGGAGAAGACCCCCACCCATCGGCCCAGCCTGATAGGCCCTAGGCCTCTACCACCTTTTTCCTTCCCCAGGCTCTAGGACTGACAAGATAGCTGATGGTTCTTTGGGACGCCCTGAAAAAGTTGATGTGCTGGATAAACTCTTTACCTCTCCAGGAGGAAACTAAGAGCTCGGAATTTTAATCTAATCCTGTGCTGAACAGAGGGGAAGATCACTGCTTTCTACCAGCCCAAGCCATCGCTTTATTCTACCCCAAATACTGGACTGTGCTAGACCCATCAGAGCTCCAAGGCTGGCAAAACAGACGCCAATCTTCTGGGGAGGCATTTTGGAAAAGCTGAATTTCTGGATATGTGGACCAAACTCTTCTTCCCCTTGGTTGAAGCTGGGAGCTAGAGTCTTTTTTGGATCATATGGTGCTGCATTGGAGGCAGCACTTGTGGGAGGGTGTCCCAAATCTCTGTACCAGCTTCAGTACGTCTGGTTTTGCATTCTCCTGGGATACAAGAGCCTGTCCGTTAGTTTCTAATTTCTCACAAAAGGAATTTATTTTTTAATTTCTGCTGAATCAGTGTGTTTGTGGGGAGAAGAAGGGTCCAGGGCGTCCTACTCAACCATCTTACTGACATCACTCACAAGCTGTTTACTTTTTTAAAAAAAATTTTTTAATGTTTATTTATATTTGAGAGAGAGAGAGAACGAGAGTGGGAGGGGGCAGAGAGAGATGGAGACAGAATCCGAAGGTTTCAGGCTCTGAGCTGTCAGCACAGTGCTCAACACAGAGCTTAAACCCATGAGTCATGAGATCATGACGTGAGCTGACGTCAGGTGCCCAACCAACTGAGCCACCCAGGTGCCCAGTAAAGCTATTTACTTTTAAGTGAGAATTTTTTTCATCTAAAAATTCCTTTCACAAGATAGTATCATATATCTTGTTCTACATATTTATACATAAAAATTACCTTTTTAAGAATCATTTTAAGAATCATCTAATTCAGACATCATTTTGACCATTTCTTTGTTTAGTAATCCATAATGACATCCAGTGACTGCCTAAAGTCGATTAACTCCTGATAATGGCTTTAATGCCCTCCACTGCCCAGCTTCCTCACTTTCCCTATCCTAATCTTCTATTAGAGAAAATCTATTTGAGTTTAGTTTGTTCCAAAATTTACACAAAAACACACCCGCATGCATACCTGTCGACCCCCTTAATAATTCTATGTGTTTCTAAGTTATTTTAAGAAAATTTTATTGCATGGGCACCTGGGTGGCTCAGTTGATCGAGGGTCCACTTTGGCTCAGGTCATGATCTCGCCGTTCCTGAGTTTGAGCCCCATGTCTGGCTCTGTGTTGACAGCCTGGAGCCTGCTTCAGATTCTGTGTCTCCCTCTCTCTCTGCCCCTCCCT
This sequence comes from Panthera onca, assembly GCF_046562875.1. Taxonomy (NCBI): domain Eukaryota; kingdom Metazoa; phylum Chordata; class Mammalia; order Carnivora; family Felidae; genus Panthera; species Panthera onca. The sequence goes on along the minus strand of NW_027675816.1, from coordinate 1,483 downwards.
GACTCATGCTGTGCCTTTCTCTCTCTCTCAAAAATAAACATTAAAGCTTTCATTGCAGTAAAAATTTGTTTAAATTTAATGGAGGGAATACTGCCCAAATTTGTGAAGCATATATTCCAAAGTATCATAAAAAGACATGTGGGATAGTTATTTCCAAGTGATAATATTTATGTACACAGAAGATAAACTAAGATTAACCAGGGACTGAGCCATGTATTGCTACAAAATCTTACCCCAATTCATTATTCAGGATTGAAAGTTTTCTACTTATTTCTGTATCTGCTACCGAGAAACAGACTACTAAGAAATTTTAAATTGTTAGAAAATTAAATGGGGAAATTGTATAATATTTTTGTTCCTGTGCACTTAAATTGCAATTAAATTGGCACTTCCTTCGATACAGAGATTATAGCAAAGTAGAATATATTTTTGGCTCTCATTTTGTACTTTGTTGGTTTTCAGTATTAAAGATTCTGGTAATTCTTTTCATATATAACATTTCTGAAGTTATTTTCTATGCTTGTTTATTTAGTGTTAGAACTAAAATTCATCTTACTATTGGTGTTTTCTTTTTGACTTATATTTAATACTCATTAGCATACTGCTTTATTTTCAGTGTTGACTGATGTCATTAAAGCCATTGATAAAATTAAAGATGAAAATATTGATTATGAGGATATGAATACTTGTCTTCAGCATTTTGGAGTTTACCTTTCTAAGCCAGAATTTGAGAAGATCACAGAGTTGACTGAAGCTGACAGTAAGTGAAAACTGGGTTGACACATGTGAAAAGATGGTCACTTTGCTATTTTTTTCCCTCAGAATAATGACTTTATTTTTTTGATTAGAAAAAAGTCCATTAAAATGAAGTCAATACAGAAAAATACTCAAAAGCACAACAAAACACACAAAATCCCATGATCCAGAAATATCCAGTATTAACAGTCTTTCCAGACATTTTTTTCCTATAGGCAAAAGTACAAACAAAAAGAAAGTAGAGTTTGTGGTTTTGCTTTCTGACAAGGAAGAGGTCAGGACAGAAGTCATTAAATGGGACAAATGACTCTTTATTATGCCAAAGCCTATAATTCATAAGGAAGGTACTAGTTTTGAGTATCTATACCCTTATAACTTAGCAGCATCTTTTCTAAAGAGAAAGGGTGGTTGTGAGATAGACAAGTGTGTGGGGCTATCGATGAAATAAGAATGGCCATGAAGAGTATGTGAAGAGTACAGGAAGAGTATGTGAACTTTTATTACAATATATTTCTTATTTTGTGTGTATTAAAATTTTTCCATAATGAAAAGCAAAAAAAGAATAGAACAAATAGAAGTTATGTGCCTTACGTGAGAAAATAAGACTTTGTTAAAAGACATTATAGAATACCTAAATAAATTGGAATATATCCCATATTAATGGACTCAGAGACCCCCAAGTCTGCCAATTCTCATAATTTATTTACTTATCTAAAGCAATTCTAAT